>NC_142603.1:19593947-19968350 GCF_041222555.1 Hakea prostrata
AGTCCATTAATTTGTGCCAAATCAGGCTGTCCATAAATCTGAGAAACATCCTGAAGATATCAGTGTTGTCCAGGTTTTTCAAAGGCATAGTGTTCACTAGCTATGATTTACTGTTTTTAGACTTCCAGATGTTAGCTATAATCCCTTTCTTTTCTGAGAAAGACTTTCATAATATACAGCTAGTTACCTCCATCTCAATAATGTTTCCTATCATTCTCTCAGCCGGTTTTACACCATCACGCAAAAACTTTCCCAGTACTTCGTCCACACGCTTCCGCAGAACTGGGAACCGCTGCATTTCAATTGACTCACAACCACGACCAATCTACAAGAAATACAGAACAACTCATCAGTTATTATAAAATAGATTACTCGAACAGGAGACGGGAAGACCATGTCAAATAAAACTGCAAAATAACTTCTTGGAAATCGGGTTGTGAGGAGCAATAGTGTCACAAACTCACAAACAGAACCCATTTTCTTCACCTTTATCAGTTCATCATAGACAAAACGTAAGCATTGAAGGCTGGGTTCTAATAACCGAGAAATCTGTCTTCTAATCAAAACTTCAAATGGGACCTGGTACAAAAGTCCAGAACTGATCAACACAGAGAGACATTTGAATAATGCACTTCCAGAAGTCATTTCAAGGTACCGGGTAAGAGAGCATCATAGATATCTTGCTGCTCACCTCTGGCACAAATAAAGCGCTTCTAGCTCCAGTGGCATTTTGGATAGCTGTTCTGATGTCTTCATCAGTCAGACCATCACAAGGATCCACTTCCTGCAAGAAAAATAACAGTAACATTTTTCGACACAATGCCTAGAATCAACTGTCGATAAACCAAGACTAGGAAGTAAAAATATGGTTAAATTATAATATCATTTGAAGAAAGAAAAAAAGTAGAAGGTGAATTATACATCTTCTTTTCCACCGAAAAAAGAGCTAAGAGAAATTGTAAAGATTTAGGATGGTGTCCAGCATCCTGATCATGGACCACAATAAACAGAGACACTTCTCTACTCCCACCCATAGATCTTCATCTTGGATTTGATAGGGTACCAGTACAAAACCATGGGTTGGAACATCTATGCTTCTATTAAAAATATTCCTGTGAGCTTTGCCCATTTTAAGGAAATAGTTGAAATAAAATAAATTGAAATTTTTTTAAGGCATATTATAATCCCAAGGTAAATAAGGAAAAAAAAAGTAGTTAACTAGTATATGATTCAGCAAATACAATTAATTAAGAATCCAATAGCAAGGACAGGAATGGTAAGACCCACTACACACCTCCAAGCTCTTTACAAACAGAGACTGAAATATGAAGTGGATTCTGGCTCCCCCAGACAACTCTGTAGTTGACATGTGCTGATAATTTCCATCCACCCAGGAAGAAAACGCTATAGTAAAAAGGAAAAAAAGAAGGGGAGATAAGCATGACATTAGGAGAAACGAATAACATGGCTAAAAAAGTACACATAGTTTTATGAAAAGAAGTTTAGACGGGAAAGCAAGAAAATCCACAACTATAAGGGACATTGGAGTTCACACTAGTTGTTGACAAAAACCAGAGATCAGTTATTCCCAATCATCTACAACATGTCATAATTTGTAGGAGTCAACTCATCTCTGAAGTATATTTTGTTTAACAATAAAATAAAGAATTTTTTACGTGTGGGTCCCTTTATTGGATCATAAACTAATTTTAGGTTCATTTAGTGCAATATATTACGTGTGGGTCCTAACTAGACTAACATCGATAGCCACGTTAAATGTATTCAAATTTCAAACGTGGAGGGACCAAAATACCCTCAGTTTGTTTAATACAATGTGTTATGACTAAAATACCCTTTAGTTATTCACAATAATATATTTTTAAAACCATATATTAATTAACGCTTAATGACCAAAATACCCCCCATAACAGATCTTACTTTCTTTCTATGCCAACGTTCCTATTACCTTTCGAGACGGAACAACGATTACTTGTAGTAGCGATCGAGAGAGCGATAATTTAAGTGAATTCAGATGGAATCTGCAGCATGAAACAGTGGATAGAGATCCAAAAACTGATGACTGCTTCTCTGCTTTCGATCAAATGGAGTTGGATGAGAAGTCGTATTTGCCAGGAAGTCTTAATTCACAGTCACAGCAGGGTGATGGTTTCAATCTTGTCCTAGCCAGGCTGTAGTTCCTTCGGGATCTGTATCATTGTTTCTGAATTCAACAAAGCCCATAAACCAATTGTAGTCACCTGTCACAGCCAACTCATCCTTATTGCCGACAGCGTCCTGCAAGGCAAGAAATGCACCGCGTTTAGATCTTGAAGCTAATTATCAATCTTGCCGGTGGTGTTTGGTCAGAACCTGACCCAATCACTTCAGCCCTTCAGCCCTTCAGCCCTTCAAGACTCCAATGTCATTAGTGCCATTGATTGGCCGAATGATGGAAGCTAAAATCTTGCAACATCAGAGTAGAGCAATCCTTTTTCCTTTGTGGGATATAGCACCGATTATTCATGAATATTCTTCAATTCAATCACTTTCGCAGATTGCAGAATCAGAGCCTCAACAACTTGTTTGTTTATTTTAAGGTTCTGAAATGTGTTTTCCTCTTCTCCTTTGAAGGACTATGTGGAGGATTATGAGATAAACAAACCATTCCAAGCCATTGGGGCTCTGGGTTTCAGGGTGGATGCAGTTAGCCCGGGGAAGAAGAAAGGGGACAAGTGTGTGATGACCACATCAATGAACTAGAGGGAGATCATGTTTGCTGCAAGAGGTTGCGATGCATCATCCCCTTTGAATGAGACGTTGATTCTTCAAGCTCTAAGGGAAGAACCACCAGAGAATTGACTGGATCGGACAAAAAACTCCCTAAGATAGCATGAGTGGTCTTAGTCGAAACTGAAATCCAATTTTCAAGCTTCAATAGGGAAATCCTCCGTTTTCTCTCAAATTTGTATAATCTCTCAACAATCCAAATGATTTCAGTATTGATTGCATCAGCCATTATTGAGGCAGGAATTGCTTTAATTATTTATTTATTTCCCCCTTCCTTTCCAAATCTCTCTACTAAAAAACTACTAGCTTACTCGCCGGAACAACGGCACCGGATGCTGTTAATTGGTCTTCAATGGGAGAGTCTATCTCATTGGAGATGGAAGTGATGGCAGTAGGACAGTGGATAATAAAATAATGATTAAAAAGATAATTTAGGTTTAAGCATAAATTAATATATGGTTTTAAAAAGAGATAATTTTAGTCATTAACGTTAATTAATATATGCTTTAAAATATATATATACACACACATTGTGAATGACTAAAGGGTATTATAGTCACAATATATTGTATTAAACAACCTGATGGATATTTTGGTCCCTCCAAGTTTGAAATTTGAATACACTTAAACAGTGGTTAACGGTGTTAGTCTTATTGGAATTCACACATAATATATTGCACTAAAGGGACCCAACATTAGTTTATGATCTACTACGGGGATCCACATGTAAAAAACTCTAAAATAGAAATAACATTGTAAAAAGAGAATTTAGTTACAAGTCATGTCAGCTGCAAATTTAGTTAATCATTACTAAGCAGCACACATTGAAACAAGAACAATAAGACGTTTTCATGCAACTAATCCAGACAAAAACCACAAAAAATGAACAGCAGACAAAAATCATCGAGCTATAAAACTAAGCTGTCTAAAAACATAAACTAGTGAGCCGAAAGGGGGCACAATTAGACCATAATCACCATAACTGACCATCAGATTTTTCCTATGCAACATAAGAAGTCAACTCAACTGCAATTTCCCTTCCTTTTTCTTTTTTTGGCAAATCATGTCCTTTTATTTATTAATTGACAAGCAGAATGATAACTTCAAGGGAAAAAAGGACCAGAATATGGATTTGGCTAACAATGTAGTACAGAAAATCTGGAAGGCACTAACTGAAAAACAGAATTCTTCCTTTTCAATTAACTACAATAATAATAAGAAGAAGAAGAATCACACAAATTACACCCATCTCACAACTCAAATTTCATTCCAAACCATCAACAAAAGTGTCTAAAAAATAACTCAAGTGTGAGAGATTATCATATAAAAATTGTAATTTTGGAAATTCATTCGATTATCATGTTTTGAGCCCCCTCCCAGATTTGGGGCTTGAAATATTAATAATAATTAGGTTATGTGTCCTCTCTCACATGGATCCACCCATGTCTGCCATGTGGCAAGTTTGGTATTTGAATCATCTCATCAGCTCAAACACCCAGGTGAATGTTAAGGATTACCATAGTCTAGCCCTAGTTCTGTTATAAAGAGTGAAGTGACAATCCATACATGTTCCAAATCATACAAGACTCTCCTAGGACTGTAATTCTCATAGAAGAATAATCTGACACAAATATTAGAAACTGGAAAAGATAGTGATAGAATATAAAAAAAACAAATAATTTAGATAAAACATAAATGCAACTTACCTTCACAATATCTTGTCAGAATGTTTAACAGAACTGCCTCTTGCTCTGCCTAATCATTGAAGACATTAAAGAAAAGGAAAAGGGAAAAAAAAAGAACTCAGAAATTTGACAGAACAGATATTCCTTCATGCGTGTCTATATACATTCTTATGCTTTTATGCATGTATTTCTACTGGTCAATGAAAAATATTTAAGCACAGGAATAGACATTCTGTATTTTTACAAGGTCTTGTCCTATCAGCCATTAGTCATTCTGGTCAGAAACATGATATGGAGATTCCGTCAGACAAAATAGAGATTTCTTTATGCACAGAGCTTTTAGGCCATCTGCCTCATGGAGTCCACCTGTACTGAACATCACTTGTGACATTGCCCCTTTAGTTAAGAAGCGAAGAAATTTTAACATGTCATAGAAAAAGGCATTGATCCTTCCAGATATAGACACTCTTTAACCTTGAAGCAACAAGGAGAACTCATGGAGTCCAACACCGGTACTGTAATGAACATAACTCATTACTGTGACCCTCTCTTTAGTTGACAAGCAAACAAATTTTATCATGTCATAAAATAGACATCGATCCTCCAGATATAGATACTCTTTAAACTTGAAGCAATAAGGAGGATGGCAAAGAATGTATTATTATAGTAGAAAAGTTACAGAATCTATTAGTTTCAAATTCCATGATGCCAGTTGTTAAAGAGCTATGTGTTCATGCAAAGTTAACATGGTATTCTTGAGTCAAAAGTAAAGTCTGCCAAATATCAAATTGCATTACAAGCACAAGTAACAGATATGGAAAACATATCACAATATTTATCTTGTCAGATCAAGATAGAACTTACTTTTGATTCAATGAATTCTCCACAAGCATGTAGCTCTTTTACAACAGAAACCATTTGAGATTTCAGCTCAGCCTTTAATTCTGGAAGGGCTGCTCTAATATGCTCTTCTAAAATCTGAAAAAGAAAATCATCACCAGGTTCAGCCACATGTACAATATCCTTCCCAAATACCACATGTACTGCACTGTTTCTCACTTTCTCTATGCCCCCAAAAGTTCACCCTCTTTTTTCCTTTAACATGCATTAATGACCCATTTTCAGCATACAACCTCACTGCAACAGGTATTACTCTTACCACAGCAGCATACCTTGCCGGCTTCCCAGTGCAACCTCATCAGAAAACTGAACCTTGGTGAACATGACAAATATTTGGAAATGATTTTTAGCATATAGAAGATAACTTTATGTTAGTACATGTTGTGAGGATGGAATAGGTAAATTGGTAATAAGCACGTATCATCTTTCTAGGCTTCATGTGCTAGTAAGGTGTATTATATAATCTGGCATTTCTATTCACCAGTCAGTAAATATAGCGGAGAGATATTTACTCCTCCCCAAGGCTGTTCATTTGCAAATATTGTCTTATCTTTTTCTCCTCAGCAAGATCCCGGTAACATCTCAGATATCTCAGAAGTTTATTGTAACTTTATCCTACTAAAATCTGGCTTTTCACCAAGAGAATTACCTCAACAGGGCAAGATCTCACCCCTTATTTGCTTTCTTTGAGGGAGCAAGTTGCACATTGAGATATTTATGTCCATAGTTGATTCAGCCACACCTCTGATACCATTCTGATGCAGCCTTAGATTGAAAGGTTCTATTACCAAACAATGCTGCCAAGAGATTCAAAGGAACCAACTTTATTTTATTTTATTATTTTTTTTGGACAAGGGTGGAGAGAACTAGAGCAAAATTATGGTTTGCTTTTTTAGGGTTTTAAAGCTAGGAATACACTGAAACTAGGTTCGAGTACATACAGTGATGTGTTTTTCTATTTTTTTAGGGGGAGGGGTATATAGTCCAAAATTAGGGCTAAAACGAATGATATAAGTGTGCATTTCTGAAATCAGGGTTTTTGGGAAAATCTTGGGCTCGATGGAGTAGAGGGTTTAGAGCTGAAACTTGGATGAACTGATGAAGTAGGAGGGTTAAGATGGTTTCCACCAAAAATAAACAGATTTTGAAGGTGGGAAAGTAGGAAACGGATAACCTAAAATCTGCAGACTTTTTAGATTTTAAGTGAAATTAGGGTTGAGGAGATTCTAGGTTTTAGCAGATAGAAAGGGATGGCATTTAGGTCGAAAGTGATATACCCCTAGATTGAGTAAGATCAACAAGGGGGCCAACCTTCCAATCAATTCAAAAGGTTAGGATTTGGGCTTTTTGGGATTTTGGGACAGTTCTTGGGGTACACAAGAACATAGAATATAGTAATTGGATGGGATGAAACTAGGAGATAACTTAGGTAATGATATATAGGGATGACCCCTAATGTTTGGAACAGTTTTAAACAGTTGCATTTTCTTTAAACCTGAATTTGAAATTTGGATTTCTGGGGGAGTATGAAAATAGAGAGAAAAAAGGGGAAACAGGGTTTGGAATTAGAGGATTAGAAGAAGAATTGGATTTGGAATCGGTGATAATTCAACTTAAATTTGCTGAAAATCTTCAACTTGAATGATAGAAAAAGCTCTTGGGAAAGAAAAGAAAAGAAATCACATAAGAGTAGAGAGAAAAAAGGAGGAGAGAAAAAGATGGGGTTTTTTGGGGGAGAGAAGATATGGTCATGCAGCCATGTTATGCCATTGCACCTCAATAGTAACAATAGACAAAACTCAAAATTCAATTCATCACTCATCTGAGTAGTTACATCTATATTTAGAGCAACATAAAATAATATAGTTTTCAAACTCAAACTAGGTCTCAAAATTAGAAACAGACTACGAAATAGAATAGGATTATTGTTCACATGAACAATAAACTTTAGGACTACCAAGAAAAATAACTGTCTACTTATTAGATACCCTAATCAAACTCAAACACTCAACTACTAATTTTCGTGCATCCACTTCCAACCTTGGGGGAGGGAAGCCACAATAAGAATAGGTGAAGTTTGCTGTCTCCAAAACTATCATTGGACATCAGAAGGGTTCTTCATTGTCATAACTGCCAGTTTTTACTTTTCTCTTTTGTCTTAATCAGTATTAAGAAAGAAAGAAAAAAATGATACTGTTTATGGAGTTTTTTTATTTATCATTTTTTTTAGGGACAAAGTAGAACCACATTATTTAAACACAATCCTAAGAAAAATACAAAGAACAACACAAGTAAAACCAACCTGATTCAACTTCTTTGCCAACTGAGGAATGCCACAGCAATCAGAAATACCATGGTATACCTGTTATGGATGGACAGCATTCAACAGTGTTATGTTTAGTTGCAAACCAAGACTACACAGGAAGTAACAAGTTCAAGGTGGTCATTTGGTAAGAGGAAATTACAGGACGATTACGAAAGAAATTCTCTTCATAGATTAGTGCTTCTGCAATACTCCTGTTTTGGTTAATGTCCTATGACAGCAAACAAAAATTATGTCAACTTGATGGAGAAAAAGAACAAGGACTGTATTCTAATTCACTGTATCTAATTTTCCTCTGGAACTGAGGAAAAACATGAAAGTGAATTGCAAATAATTTTATGAATAGAAATGACCAGAGCAATTAAATCTTAGTTTGTGTACTACCACCCAGCTAGTCAAACCAGTGGGCCCAAGATTGATCTTAGAACTTACTTTTCAATGAAACCTGTAGACTTTGTCAATGAAAAAGACAGAATTAGAGATTTAGATTATTGGATTTCTAATCAACCATGCATTGGAAGTCCATATTTTTAGTTAACATTATTACAGATTCACTTTATTTGCAGAATATTAACAGGTTGTCTTAGTCCCTTTTACCTAGAAATGTACTCAATTAAGGAAAGGACAGACACCTTGTCCCTAACTTCCTATGATCATCACACAACATGCCCTCCAAAATCGGGGATTCCAGACACAGCCTCATGGGCGTTGAGTGCACATACAGCGCATTCATACTCCAGGATCACTAAAGAGTCTCTCATGTTCAATGTTCTCAGCCAATCACTGACATAAGTTCTTTGTGTATCTATGTCAATCTGATAGAAACGGCATCAATGATATTGCTTTGAACTGTTGATTTCTCAGTCTAGTTTACTGGATGTGCTACAGGACAAAAAGGGAGTTTAAACTGATAGGGACCCTGACTTTCTGATGCAGGACAACTAACATGGAACTAGGACCAAGTGAACCAGTAATGGACCAGGCTAGCACAAGCCAGCCCATTTTGTTTCAGATGGTCTTTAGAAGACCAAAAAGAGGCCAAAAAACACTGTTTGTGTGAATGGTGTCACAGCCCATTATGTGGCATATCAGGAATGTTCTATAGAGGATTTGTCAGACCCAAGATCAGATTACATGAAGGTTTTATTCTTGGGAGATTTAGGATCTTAGTTTAGTATCTATTTTGGTAGTTTCTATTTTAGTTTTTTATGCATGTTGCTAAAATATAAAATGAAGTAGTTTCCATTTCCATAAGATTCTATTGTCACCAATATTAGGAAATTAGTTTCCATTTCAATATACTAAATTTCTAACTCTTATAAAGCTTTAGCCAAGCTATAAATAGGCCCTTACACTGCAATAGGAAGAAAAAGAAGAAAAAAAAGAGACTTTTGGAGGAAGGAAAAAAAAAAGACGAATTTAAGCTTTAGCATTGGGCTTTTGCACCCCCCCCCCCCCCAAACTCTCCCCTCTTCTCTTCTTCTTCTTATGAGTGTTCTCATTCATCCCCTTCTTCAAGTCTAATTCTTCTCAGATTTTCCTTTCTTTCCCCTATCTTCTTTGATCTTCTTTCTTCTCTATTCCATCCCTCATTATTTCTTCTTTTCTTGTTAAAGGTAGCAAGGCTGTGTTAATACTGCAAAGCAGGAGAGGAGTGAAGCCACTTGACTAAAAATGAGAGGGAAGGGATCAAAACACTCACTTGACGGAATACCTGAATGTCGACGCCCATGGTAACGTTAGCTGCGTGTGGCAGTAGTTGTTTTACACACGCCTTATAATCAATTCCATGACATATTTTTGCGGAATTACTGATATTGAATTAATATGATTAAATTGTGGTTTATAACTCTTTTTAGGAGTTTTTGGAATTAATTTAACCATTAAAATCTCCATACCATTGTTAATGACATCAATTAATATTATATAATGTTTGCATTAGGTAAGACACCTAAGAGGATCCTACCTCTTCCCATAGCATATAAGGACACTAGGCCTTGTCAAGGCCACTAGCCATTGGATTTGTAATCCCAAAAGCACGCTAGTTAGGAAGCCACTCTAAGAAGGCAATCCAGGTTATAAAAGAGGAGGGGAGCACCTAATGAAATTTACTGCCCTCTCTCACCTCTCTCGATTTCTCTCTCTAGTCTCTACTAGATTTCTTACAGGATCGTGATTGGGATTTTTCAGACCACAGAGTGTCACTTTGATACTGATGAACATGGCATTTTTGTGAGTAAGTTATTGGATTACTCAATTGAGGAAGAGTTGGTATCACATGGAGGAACCATAGTAGTGGTTCAAAGATAACTGGTTGCCTCCCTGATATGAACCAAATTCTACGGTTTAATTGTTGGAAATATGCCCTAGAAATATGCCCTAGAATCGAGCTCACTCCAGGATCCACTTTCTTGAGAACCAGCAGCCTTATAGGGC
Source organism: Hakea prostrata (assembly GCF_041222555.1). Lineage (NCBI taxonomy): Eukaryota > Viridiplantae > Streptophyta > Magnoliopsida > Proteales > Proteaceae > Hakea > Hakea prostrata. Next base: position 19,604,079 of record NC_142603.1, read on the forward strand.
AGAGAATGCCTTTGGTGGTAGGTGTTTGGGATGGTTTTAGGGTTCACAAGGGTTAAGCAAAGGCCTAGAAGAATTCGGCCAGGATTAGGGTTCTAAACTTGAAACATTGCTGGAATGTTAATTTCAGATCTGAATTTATGTCTTACGGTTAGGTTTGAGGAATTTTAGGGTCGAATTGAAAGATATTAAGGTTCAGCTGCTGCTGTTTTGTATTCTCAGAACTGAATTTTAATGTTAGGGTTTAGAAAATAGGATCTTTGGGTTTCGGTTAGGCTATGAATGGGGCTTTTGTTGCTGTTTTATAATTTCAGGTTTCCTAATGGGTATGGATTTACTTTTGAGGTTTCCTACTTGGAGTAGGACTCTTACGGAAGTCAACTAGGGTTAGGACTTGGAAGGAAGTAGAGTAGGTATAGGAGATGTTAATCCTAAGTAGGTTTGGAGTATGATTCAGGGATTCAGGGTTTAGGTCTAGAGGTTGAAAATGAATTGCAAAAATTTAACGAAGAAGATGAAGTGCAGGATTTTAAAACCTAATGGATGAAGACCTTTTCATGAAAGTAGGACTGATCCATTCCCCCCCCCCCCCCCCCCCAAAAAAAAAAAAAAAACAAAAAAAGAGTAGGGGTAGGTGTGATCCTTTTGGCAAGGGGTAGGGTGGATTGGGGATGGGAAACTAGGAGTTTACAGGGGAGGGGGGAGTAAGCAGCGTCTGTAGGGAAGAGGAAAGGGGCTGCGGGTGCTTGTGGGGGCTAGGGGAGAGAGAAGGTCTGGGAAGGGGCTGGGGGTGTGCTGTTCTTACTTGGGAATGAAAGAAAGCTGCGGGAGTTGAAGAATTACAGGTGTAGCTTGAAGACACTGGCTGAAATCACTCTCACAAGGCTACCGCAGACCTCCCACGGAAGCCCATGATTTTGTTTCCTACTCTAAATCAATAATTTTATCCATCAATTCAACTTGCAAATACAGAGGTTGGAGGCTTCATTTATAGCCTCTAAAAAGTAAAAGAAAACAAACTAGGACTCAATTTAGGAAACCAACTTGGCTTCATATGAACACTTTAATTCTAAGCATGACTCTGACTTGACAAAAGATTCTAATGCAAACAAGGATTCTATCATATCTCACTCTAGAAGGGTCCAATTTGGAATCTAGGAGTAGATATGGCCTATGGGACCCTAACAAGAAGCAGGCTGAAACTAGGGGATTCCCAAACAACCTAGGAATCATACTCCTAATAAGGACTCTTCAATAACTCACAAACTAATGACTCAAATACGAAAATACGAAAATGAAAATAGAGCTAGGTCCTAATAACATGCTGGACCCAATGACATTTTGACCTTGGACTTCACGAAAATGTTCAAAATGAACAAAATACCCCTGGTTCAATTAGACACTTAATCATTGTCGATTGGTGGGTGAGGAATCGAATGATTTCAAAGATAATTACTAACAAATTGGTTCCTTAATAATGCAGTATGGCTAAATATAAGCCTCTTAGGTTACTAGGTGAGGAATCAAATGATTTCAAATATAAACTACTAACAATTGGTTCCTTAATAGTGCAATACGGCTAATATAAGCCCCTTTACTAGGCTAAGGAATGGGCCTCAAGAATCCCTTACAAGCCTACGTTACATGCACAGATGGCATCAAATGACAAGGGTACACATTCCCATCCTCAAAAAAAATATATTTTTTTATTTTTGGTTATATCCCATTAAACTTTCTCATATAGATAATAAAGTTTTGAGGTGTCCAATAGAAAAAGGATATGGCCATTCATCTTCAAAATAACAAAATGATGAGATTGGATTTACCATACACTGACCAATCTTCTAAGTTGGAAGACTACATTTTATGGTTGTTAAACTAGGGGAGAAAAAAATCCAAAAACATATGGAAGAACTTTTATCCTGTTCTCCTATTTCCTTCCATTTCTTTCATTGTCTATTTCACTGGCACCCATTCCCATGATTGAAATTTCAACTCACTTCATGAACAGCTCCCTTCTTTGGGCCACCCTGAAGTTACTTTTTCCAATCAATTTTATGTAGGTATATATGGTGGAGTTCAAAACTGGATTTTGAGGACTATCATGATTTCAGAAGGTTGAGTTTATGTAAGGTTGATATGTTTTCTAAATTTAACATTTTTGTATTGTTGGTTCTGACTAGCATATGCTTCTAATAAACATCCATTGCCAATGACCCAAAGAAAACAGCTGCACCAAGAAGAAAAGAACTTAAAATACTTCTAAAATGGTTTACCTCCTGACTGCGATTCACAACCCCAATGTAACCAAGGCGAAGCGGAACCACTTTACCGAGCAAAAACTTGCGAGCATCCGTACCTCTATCCATGATATCCAACTGTAGCCAAATAAAATTGATACTTCTATGTGATGCTCATGCACAAAGAGGTGAAAGAAAGAATTGCATCTTCTTCTAAAGAAAATGAAATAACCTTTGTGATCACACCTATGGTTCGCAAACCTGGAAATAATTTCATTGTCAGTGGTGCAAAGTGGCGAGAAGACCAAGGTAACATGAAGCATATATTCCGTGTAATAATTCAAATAGAAGCTAGTTAGAATATGTGGATAGTAAGACTAGGACCTGAAGTAAACCGAACGCAATAAAACATTTAATGTGAAACCTACCAGCAGGATCAGCAGTTCTTGCCATCTGTAGCGCATCTGAGGTTGCCAAGTCAGAATTGGCAGGAGAAACAGCCAGTATTATACAAGTTTCATGCTTGATATAAGACATTATCATGGTCCTAATTCTTGCTTCAATATCAGTAGGCTGATCACCAACTGGGACCTTAGTAATCCCGGGTAAATCAACCAGTGTTACATTAAGGACATTAGGAGAGGATATCTTGAGACGAATCTGCTTATCTGATACACCCCTGTTCACTCCCGCTTCCCTTTCGGTCTCAGCCTGCACTATTCGATAACTAACTTCAAATAACTTCTCAAATAAGACGTGTTTCCAGAGTGAGAAAATCAGTTATAGAATAAAATTCAGAACCTGAAGAAGACTACCGATAGCCAAACCAAGAAAATTACTAACTCGACCTGAATTTCGCGGCGAATGGCAGAAAAATCATAGAAGCGCTTCCTGGGCAAATGCAAAAACTCTCCCCACTCCCTTCTGTCATCATTTTCGGATCGAATTGTCCGCTGCTCCAGCTGCAAAACCAGTGGTCTCCTTGTGCAGATGTCTGCACCACGTGGAAGAAAATCCCTTCCAACAAGAGCCTCGAGAACACTAGATTTACCACTACTCTGGCTCCCAACAACTGCAACCTGCGGCAATTTGATTTTCGCCAATCCCCCTAACGGTGCAAAGATATCCTGCAATCTATTGATGATTGGAATCACAGAAGAACCGATGGATACAACGTTCGAATTTGGTGGAGAAGAAGGAGCTTCTTCCATTGGATCAAACGTGTCTTCCATCAGATTAAACCCAGAAAATGAAGAGAGTTAGGGTTTAGATATGGGGTTCAACTGTTACGAATTGGGAGCAACTAAAGGAGAGAAGTTTGAGAGCGAATCGTTCAGCTCTGGTTTCAGAGTTTGGATTCGGAGGTCACAAGAGAAACGTGGGAGCACCGAATACGGAAGCAGAACCTGGAAGCTTGGAGCCGAAGAGAGTAGGCCCCAACGTGGGACCTCACTGTGACCTGTAAGCAACGGTGAACCACAAGAGAAAGTTTCGGGTTTTTTCTTGCAGCACACGAATTTTCTAATTTTTTTTTCACTTTTTCTTTTTTTTGGGGTAAAATATTTTCCCCTTAAGAAGAAGAGAAACGAACCAGACTGTCCTTTTGGACCTGGTTACAAAGGAAACTTACATGTTAGGGCCACTCTGGTATTAATAATAATAATAAAACCCTCATAATAGAAAGATCTAATTTTTGCACAAAATCACTTTAAAAGTCCAATTCAAGTAGGGGGTGTAAATGGATCGGATTCTGATCGGATAGTGGTAATACCATATCCACATCCTATTATATCTGGACGAATTCGGATAATACTCTATCAGTTTTCGGACGGATTCAGATGATAATCGGATAATTATTTTCTTAAATACATTCTTTTAAATGGGTATGAATAGAGATTAAATACAAGTTTTCTACTACCCTGTTGATATCTTTATCATTTTATTTGTGACCGTTAGGTTTGGAATTTTAGAATTTAGTAACTTTGGTATTTGTTTTAGTAAAGAATCTAAAAAAATAATCACATATCTCAAGTAAAAGGTCTATAAAAATAAGAAAACAAATTCAAATAAATAACTTAATTGGATAATTTTATCAGATGGATAATAACCGGTAAGATAGGGGAATACCATATCTACATCCTATTAGTAATTGGACAGTCGGATACCCTAAATGGATGCGGATGCGGATGAAAATTCGGAAGTGGATTTCGGTTATCTATTTACATCCCTAAATTCAGGTAGAGGACATAATAGAAAAAATTACATTCTTTTATAAAAAAACCAAGTGTTTTCACTCTAAAACCCTTGATCCATTCTCACAACTCTAGTCAGATCGTGGTTTCTTTTCATGGCAAACATGATTTTATTTATGTAGTTAAGGAAAAATCACGGTTTACATTACAACCCAACTCATCAAACAGTAAAGTCCACTTCAAAAAAGAGGGAGGGATATCTAGGAGGGATGCATATGCACCCAGATCGGCCAAAAGAAGTACAAAGGACTTAAGTATTACCTTTGAGCTGGAATCCTACTTGAGTTCTAGAATGATATGTTGAAGCTAGTGATGAAATTGAATTTGATTGATCCCAATGATGTAAATCAAACTAGCTCCATATTGAAGTAGCAAAGATGCATGTCATTAGTATATGATCTTGCAAGCCTCAGCCGATCCAAGTGTTAAGCAAGTTGTTGAGATATTACATCCTTTTTGGGATAATATGAATGTAGTAGGGAGCCACTGGTGAATCACTTTCCACATAAAATATAATAGTTAGAGGGGGGCAGCTTAATTTTCCATACATAATTTTAGTTGAAGTTTGGCGATTGCACCATTGTCGTTGCAAGGTTCATAGCTAAACAATAGGCAGACTTGATCGAGAAATTCCCAAAGGTTGTGTATTTCCATACTTTTTTGTTGTTGCATTGAGCCACTGGGAGAGAAATACTCAGGATTTTTTAGGCAGATTGGGTGTTCCACCATTGTTGTATGACTTCCCTTTCCATATATTTGTGGATTAGTTAATTAGTTCCACTACCCTAAATGGTGCATGTTTAGCAAAGCATCCTAAATCTCTTCCCATTTTAGGGATCCAATTGTGTATGATGTATCCATTGATTGATGGATGTCCATCACCAACTTGCAAGAAAAGACCTTCTCAGATAAGTTATTTTGCCTTCATGATGGACTTCCATCCCCACAAATCCACTGATGATACGCTAGCTTCCATGAAAGATGAGCGTTTGAAGTATTTTCGCTTCATCATTGTTCTCCATAAGGGTTTATCATGTTTTCCAATAATTCTCATGCCTTCCAAGCCGGAAGAGGAGATTAAAGAGTTCTAGATTTTTGAAGTTGAGTCCTCCAGTCTTCTTTTGGGAGACAAAGGTATCCTAGTTCAAATTGTGAATCATAGTTCAATCTCCATGAGACCAAAAGAAGTTTCTAACTTGTTTCTCCATCTCATGAATGACTATCCCTAGAAGCTTGAAACATGACATATACTATGTGGGGAGTGTTGCAATAGTAGTTTGGATAAGTATTGTTCATTATCGTTGCCTGAGTAATTTAGATTTCCATCTCTGCAATCTATTGTTTACTCTTTACAGGAGAGTTTGATAATGTTTTTGTTTGAGTCTTCCATGTTTGAGTGAGATCCCCATATAGATATCAAGCTATGATGTTGGAATGATATGGAAATGAGTTTCCAATTCTCTCTTTGTTGAAGGTTTTGTCCTTGGGCTATGATGTGCCATTGTCCTCTCATTATCAATTGTTGTCTTGAATAAATGTAGTACTATTGAATAATGTTATAGAATGGTCCTGCCTCTCAGCTTGTGGCTTGCCCAAAGGGTATTAGGTCATCTCCAAAAGCCAAATGTGACAACCTTTCTCCTCCTCCACACAGTTGTATTCCCTTCAATTTCCTTTGATGCATGGTTTTCTCTATGTGGGTTGATAATACTTTCACACACAAAACAAGAATGTATGGGGAGAGTTGGCTGCCTTGTCTTAGACCCCTTGTGGGTTTAAATGATTCTAATGGAGTACCATGTAGTAAGATCGAAAATTGAGGGGGTTATAATTTAAAACATGACCCATTCAGTCCATGCTGGTGAGAAACCAAAATGCTTCAAAGTACTTTTGATGAAGTTCCACTCCAAATGGTCATAAGCTTTATTTATGTCTAATTTAATAGTCATAAATCCTTTCTTTCTCTTTGTATGGTGATGTATTTTATGCATTATCTCATGGGCAATCAAGGTATTGTCTTGGATATGTCTCCCCTTAATAAAACTTGTTTGTTGGAATGAAACTAGATAGGGCATCAGGGTTTTGAGTCTATTCATCAGCAGCTCTGATATAATTTTGTATGTCATTTTGCATAAATTAATGGGTAAAAAATCACCCATTGATGTAGGTGCATCTACCTTTAAAATCATGGTTAGGTAGGTGTTTAGATGGAGGGAGAAGGTGTCACATCCACCCAACCAATATCCATTCACTCGAATACCCAAGGGAGTGATCTAAAGCCACAAGATCAGGTTTCATGTCTATCACACACCATTCCACATAATAATACAATCATGAGCAAGAGTAAATCAAGTATTCAATATTAAAGAATAAATATCAAAAGTATTCAAGGATCTTAGAAGGATCTCAAAACAAATAAGCGGAAGTGAAGTCTAATCTAATGAAGATAATTCTCAAAAGGAATAAACTAGGACAAAAATCTAATTTTTCTAATGTTTTGCCTTCTTCTCCAAGCGCTTGTACACTTGCATCTTCGGGTCTAGTCTAGCTCTTAGTCCCAACGGCGTGTTAGGCGTCTCCTATCATTGCTAATTAGGGCCATAATAGTACTCCACACCAGTACTTGGATCGTACCACGATCCACAATAAGTTCTCACTGTTTCCTCAGCTGTGTAAGCAATGGGAAATATCTTCGAACTCGAGCTTAGGATCTCTTCTTCACCTGTATAAACATCTAAAACAAGAAGCCACAAAGGGATGAGGAAGAACTCAGCGAGTAATTCATATAGATATGCACATCTTTTATTCAAACATGAATTATAATGGTGTCATGCTAATATGGTATGTATTGTCACGAGTATGCAATGCTGCTTCTATACCCTAACTAATGCAAGTCTCTATCTAGGTAGACACACATTAAGATATGACACCAGCCTCCTCTAGGTAGGTCTTGTTACTTTGATCTCTCACGAGTTGGTTACTAGTCTGAGATCCTGGGTAAGGGGGTACAATCACTTCACACATTGGCTGGGGTTTAGGTCACTACTCTCACCACACCATTGGCCTGAGTACTGGCGTGTATCAAGGATAATCCTAACCCAATGCAAGTCATCTACTTAGTCACATCATTCTAGGTTCAGATACCTCCCCTATGACACTAACCAACTTGTTTCAATATCCTTCCCTATCTAGACCCAATGTATCCTATGGCTCCAACCAATTTGAACTATGCCTCCCCTTAACCCTATTGGTCATCTACATAATGGATGAGAAGCTTTTGTGTCCCATTATGCCTCTCGCAATCTCGGGCGCCCATGAGCCTAAGTCTATTATATGCAACCCTACCAATGAATGACCCACATAGAGTGGTTGTGTCCTCTCAAGGATTGGTTATTGGCCTTGAGCACTCACCACCCCACACTACTGCCACAAGTCACTTGGCCTCAACACCCCCGTCGATAGGGTAATGACATGACAAGGTGCCTAACCATGTTTCATCTAGACCACCTAGAGATGTTCCCTATTATATATGTTCCTTCTAAGGTTCTTAGGGCAATGGTAAAACCACAACCCAAGATCAAGTCCACATTTATTCTAACTCAACAAAGGCACTAGTAAATCATATAAATAATCATAAACTATAGTTTCAGAGCATTACAAGATTGTAAACCGCTCCAAACAACATCATGTAATTGAAAGTATAAGTCAAATATCACATTTAAAATAAAAAAAAAGGGGAAAAACACTAGCCCCCCCATACTGTTTTTACTAATGTACCAATGCAAAGTCCAACCACCACGCAATACAAGCCCCCCCCCCCCGGGATCTCTATTTAAAATCCCAATACCCTTTTTCCCCTCCTTTCTTGAGAACCAAAAAATAAGCATAAAGTAACGAATTCCCTCACTTTGCGATTGAGAAAAACCAAAAAAGTGCTTTAACACACCCCAAATAATCATATTTAAATGTTTGTTAAAGGTTATAAACAACACTCGAGGTCCTATGTCGAAAATATAAACAAAACCAAAATTGGTGGTTCCTCCCCCTCGGGGGGGGGGGGCTTTCCCTTTTTTCAGGGGTCTCATGAATGGTGGAAAACCAATATTTTTAATTCAAAATAAATGAAGTTAGGGTAAAATTGACATTTAATCGGTTTTATAAATGGGGTAGTATCGTCTTGTGATTTCTTAATTTTAATGAAGGACAAAGTGGACATTACATATTCAAACTTAACGGCTACTCAACACCGTTATAAGGAAGGGGGCAACAGCAATTTTGTAAATACTGGTTTTATTAGTAATAAAATCAAAGTACGGGGAACAACGGTAATTATCCCAAAAAATAAGCATATGCGCCCGCCCCTCGATTGGGAAAACCAAAAAGTGCTTTAACACACCCCAAATAATCATATTTAAATGTTTGTTAAAGGTTATAAACAAACCCGAGGTCCTGGTTAATCAACCCATGGGGAGGGGGGTTAGAGGGTTGCTCGGGAAGACTCATAGGGGGCATGGGTTGCCTGGGGAGACCCATCGGTGGGTATGTGTTGCTCGGGGAGACCCATGGGGGGTATGGGTTGGTCACCTGGGGAGACCCATGTTGGGAGACCCAGGTCTGAGTACGGACAAATTATTACTCTAGAACACTCTAGGCTTCGGGATTTGATTCTAAAACTCAACCAAAGCAAGTTGAAAACTCTGAAATCATCTAAGAACAAGTTCTAGTATTGATAGGCATTCAAAACCTTAGCTCAAATTGAAAACCTAATGAAATGTGAAAAGGATCTTCTTAGAAATCTATCCAAAAAGTATGGTAGAATAGAGTAATTGTAGGATCACTCTAAAGCCAAGATAGAGATAGGGTTTAGGTCTCTTTTCTCTAAGGATTTCTCCATAAAAATCCACTAACGGCAAAGAATCAAGAGAAGATACTTAGGAGAAGAAAGGATATACTAACCTTTAGAAAGTTCAGTTGGTGAAAGGAAAGCTCTCTCGAAGATCTCTACAATGTTTTTCCTTTATGCCACGAGTTCTTTGACATTCTCTGATGGCTTATGTGAAATCCCTCAAAATCCTAATCCAAAAATCCATATTGTAGGACCTAAAACCCGGAGTGTGGGAAGAAGGCAACTGTGGGCCATCCAGGTAGAGACCATTGGATTGGATTGGATTCCGAACCAATGGAATTAGATGAAGATAATGCTGAGTTGGGAGTTTTGTTAGAATTTGGAAGGAGATCTAATTCGAACGTTGACAAACTTGGTAGATGGATGAAGTAAATTGTGATGACATGTGTAGAAGGTCCTAGAAAATTAGGTAGGTCTCTTCTATAGTGTAGAATAAGAACTAGGGCAGAGCTTGGGCATTCAAGGCCTTGGCTTTGCTCTTGGAACAAAAGTTCCAAGGGCGGGTTGCTTGCCTTGGTCGCCCAAGGCGACTAGCCTGGTTCCTGGAGAAAAGGGTGAATTTGAAAATTTGATTTTTGAAGCCCTATTTAATGTGTTTTAGTTCTAAAACGTGTCCTTATGATCTAAAGCCGACAAAGCTCGTCAAAGAACACTCCTCAAGGTGAAAGACAATGTGGAGAGCATCTGTCAAGGTTTTTGAACAGTGATTTGCTTTCTTAAAGGTTAGTATTCATTTTCTTCATTATAATTCTTTTCTATGATTGACTCCTCCTACTGCCAAGACCTAGTTGTTGTATCAACTTACTTCTTCTACCTTCTTTACTCTAGAGTGAATCCCCATTCACTTAGCTCATCCATGAACCTTTCAGATCAATTTTGGAGAAGACCAAATATAGGGCTCATTAGGGTTTTTTTAAAATTTTTTTTATGTCTAAACTATGATAGATCATGTTCTAGTGTGATTTTAAAATTTTCTAAGTATTTTCGGAGTAGTTTAGAACCCAATTGGTAAGCTTTCCGACAATCTGAGCCAAATATGTCCGTACACAGAGGTTGCTTGAATGGCCTGGTCGCCTTGAGCAATCATCCCATGCTCTGGTCCATTGCTCTAGTTGATTGCCCAGGTTGCTCCAGGCAACCAACCCGACCAACCACACCCTGCAGTGTTGGTCCTTTGTTTCTCTTTTCAATACCATACTTCTAGGGTTATTTCTAATTTTGAACTAACATGTTAATAGGACTTTTTGGCAAGCGTGAAGATATTCTTTGATGTATTTTACAAGGTTACAAATCAATAGCATGGTGATGACGTTCATTTTCACATAACCATTGTTACATTATTGATTGTTTAAAACTTGTTTACATGTTTACATGCTGTTGTTTTTTGGTTTAGGAATGATTATTAGGACTCTGAAATTTTAGTATATAAGTGATTAATGATTGAACCTTCTTGCTATGTGAATGTTAGTTGTGGTTGTGAATTGCGGAGTACCTATTCGGGTGTTTCTGTCTTAGGACATCAGTGGATGTGGTATGGGACACAATCCTATGATGCCCCTTGACGCTTTTCACGATTACTGGATGCCATAAATAGGAAGTATAGTGGAGTTTCGTTAGGAACCCAATCATATCACACCCTATCGGCATGGGTATTGATGCCGAGTGACTTGTGGCAGTAGTGTGGGGTGGTGGGCACTCAAGACCGGTAATCAACATGTGAGAGGACACAACCACATTGTGGGAGTTATTCATTGGTAGGGTTACATATAATAGACTTGGGCTCATGGACGCTCAAGAACAGTAGCCAACCCTTGAGAGGACATGAGAGATTCCCGTCCATTATATGTGGATTACCAATAGGGACATGAGAAGGCGTAGTCTAAATTAGTTGGTGCCATAGGATACGTTGACTCTAGTATGGGAGGATACTGAACCAAGAGTGTGAGATGCATGAGGAGAGGTATCTGAACCTAGGTTGATGTGATTGAGTAGTTGACTTGCACTGGGCTAGGTATAAACCTTAACACGCCAATACTTATACCAATGGTGTGGTGAGAGAGTGGTGACCTAAACCCCAGCCATGGTGGTAGTCCAAGAGGAATGTTTTGACCCCTTACCCATGATCTCGAGACTGACAACCAACCTTGTGAGAGATCGAGTGATGAGACCTACCAGAGGAGGTTAGTGTTTTATCTTAATGCGTGTCTACTGATAACTTTATGAAATAGAGTTAAGATTGGTAACTTTATACTTGAGATGGCTTGATTTAAGAGCATTTTGTTTTTGTTTTAGTGATAATATTCATTAGATGTTGTCTTATTTAGTCTTAACATGTTGAATCTTGTTTAGCTCATTATTGTCACCTTTACATGAATTTCTCTTCAGATTTGTGGATGAATTTGACTGATTCTCTTTCTCTTGAAAAATGTAGGTAAAGAGCCATAATAGGAGAAGAAGCTTTCCTCTAACTTTGCTGTGAAGTTGCTGCAGCAAAACGGAGCAGAATATTCTCAGATCCAACTCAAATGGAAATGACCAAAAAGGGCTAACTTAAGTGGACAATATTCTTGTAAATACATGATGGTTCTCAGCCGTTGATATCAAAGGAAAAGGTTCTAATCCTACAAGCCAATTTTAACCTAGCACTTTTGGGGGAAAAGAAGGGTACAAAGGAGGCAAAAACATGGAAGGCAAACTAGGAGAGGAAAAGAGGAGAAAAGAGGAGACTTGACTAAGGCAAGGAGGTAGAGAACAAATGCTGGAGCTCTTGTGGAAGCAAGGAGCTGCTGGAGTTGCTGATTTGCTGGAGAAGAAAGCTGGAGCTTGTGTGGAAGCATTGAAGCTTTAGTTTCTTCTTGTTTTTATAACTCTATCTTCTTACTTTCTAGTCTCATGTCAACTATACTTGGTTTTATGCATTTGAATTTTGTTATGGGCTAAATCTTTGTTGTGTTGGGATGATAGTAGTACCTAAACCTGAATTTTGATATGTAACTAATCATGTGTTCTTTAGTTTTATTGCAATCTACTTTATTGTTAATGAATTCAGCATGTTATATTGACTAATTTCAGTTCTTGAATGATCTTTCTTGAATGAATGTTATGATTTCATTAATTGGAAAATTAATGGAGTCTAGGTGTTTGTTGAATTGTGTGAATTAGCATAATCTTTAAATAGGTTGTGTTAATTAGTAGGTTGGGTAGGAATACCCAATAACCTCACATTACCATTGATTGGATTGGGTTTAAATTGCATTCTTAATTCAAATGTTGATTTAGGATGCTAGCTTATGTGTATTGGAAAATACCATATTGCCATTCATTCCAAGTTCTTGAATTATCTTGGGGGTTGTAGTATTGCTTTAGTATTTGCATTATAAAATTCAAGGGAAGGGAAACTTGATTCCCAACACACTTGTCACTCACTAAGTTTCTTCCATTGCTTAATCTACATTTTAGTTCCTTAGTTTTCTTTACCTGTCATTTGGTTATTTAGTTAGTCAATCACCAATCAACCTTGTTAATTTCATTTAAATCAATTTTACTTTTACATTGAAAGTTAAGGATATAATTCTCCGTGGGATCGATACTTTACTTATCATTTATTACTTGATTGCGATACGTATACTTGCGTAATATCTTGAGATACAAGCAACATCTACCATTAGAAATTAGCATCTGTTAGAGTATAGTTGCATTCATTCATGCCTATTGCCTTTTTTTTTTTTTGTGTGTGTGTGTGTAAGATCTTGCATATTGCCTCATGTCATATTGCACTATGTAATGTATTGATTTGGACTGTGACATTTGTTATTTGTTTGCGAACTACTCGTTGAGTTCTTTTGAGCTCACCCTCCAGGGAATTTGTTGCAGTTCCAAATGTCACCGAAATTCAAGAATACGAGTTGCCAACGACCGATCCATATGGTGTACAAGATCTTGGGGACTATAGCATTCACAATGAAGAATGTTCGTGTCTTGACTGTGCGTACAAGAATTAGTTCAACTCATGAGCTGATCTATACCGTTCGTGTATGTCCTACGAATGGACCCCAACCGGGGCACAGGTACTGAGACAAAAAGCCACTTTATTGACAACAAATTGCATATCTTTGTGACGAGATCGAGAGTTAAACAAATATGTTCCCAAATACTTAGATAAAACTTCCATTTCTAGAATTCCTAAAATCAAAGATAAAGAATCACGCATTGAGGAGGGGATGTTAGCACTAGAAAAAGGTCATTTTAGAGTAAATTATGTGCAGTCCAAAAACATTTGAAAGTAGTTATAAAGAGTCCCTTTGATGGAATGTAAGTCATTTAAGGAGGCTCTACAAAACAGTAAAGCATCATTCTGCAAAAAATAAGTGGATAATTTTTTGAATAAATTTGCCTATTTTTATTCCTTTGAACCAATTAAAGTCCATGTAAGCTGACAGAATTCACAAAAGTTCTTTCATAACACATAAGAATAGGCAAGGGCTTAGAGGACATCATTGGCAAAGTCCTCTTGAAAGGGTGAAATAATCAAAAAGATAACCATTTAGTTTAATTGAGAAAGTGGAAGAAGTAATTGGAGATTGGATAAGAGAGATGAAATGGGTGCCTAATCCTAAGCCGAAGAATATGTAGTACAAGACCTCATTCAACTCTATCATAAGCTTTGGAAAAGTCATTAATTACTACAACTCCTTTTCTGAATTCATCTCAGCCGAATTTTGAAATCAAAAGATAAGGTAAAAAAATTATTTTGATATGAAACATACCGATATACCCTTGGGAGAAAGAAAGTTGGATTTTTTTCCTTATTGGATGTAACCTTTCAGACCATAAAAGAAGATATGAACTTAAAATTTTGATTTTTGGCTAGGATTTTTTTGAGCTTTTTATATTCAAATTTGTATGGATGAATTCCTTGTTATCATGTATCTACCTAATAGGCGATGAATCTTGGGAAATGATTTTGTGAAAAATCATTAACCAAGAAGGGTACAATATATGACATAGGGAAAATTTCCGGACTGATTTTGAAAAAAAAAATAAAAAATAATCTAATAAGATACTTTTAAAAATGTTTTCTTCAAATAGATTTTATTTTTTGATAATTTTTCTTGCCCAACTAATATTCTACTATGAACTATCGAAAATGACAAAATCAGTCCATCTGGAAAATTTTCCCTATACATAGGTGATGTAAAGCATCTTGAGGTAAATGTTAAATCTACACCTTAAACATAAACCCATCAATACTGGTGTTGTTTTATCTTTCAGTCTTGACTAGAAGTCACTGCAAGGAGCTCTGCAACAATTACCTTCAACACTCTTCCTCTTCTCGGGTTGATGTCGGGCGGTACTAGAGGAGTAATGGAGAATGTGTAGGGCAGGAACGCCAAACCCCCTGCTTCCATCCAAGGGGGGGAAAACTATAATGGGTTAGGGCAGGATGCTTGGGGGGGTGGGGTTTCATGAGAAGGAGATGGAGGTAGAAGGAATGGACTATATAATGCTGGAAAGGTTGCAGGACATGGACGAGGTTAAGAGGGAGACGTTGTTGAAACTGGGTTGAATCAGCTTCTGTTGCCACAGCTGCACAATAACAAGAACAAGAAGAAGAAGAGGGGAAGGAGACAAACAGGTGATCAGAATGTGCTTGATGGGGGAAACACATGTTCATACGTTCTATCAGTTGGCACCCAAAATGGCTGATGTGGTTTCTGGTAGAAGCAAGCCGGGCGAATTTGAATGAAACTTCCCAAGGTCGCTCATTTCACCCCATATTTGTTAGAAATTAGAGCTTATTGTAATATATCAACCAAAAATCCAACCATGAGTATTAGTCAGGACCTGGACTCTGTATGTATAATGGTCAGCACAAATACTGAACTAAAGGCAGACACTGTATGTGAACCATTAAATTTGGATGCCTACCATGGGATTGTGGGAATCAATGAAGAGGCCAAGACAAATTCACTTCAACATGTCGTAGGAGCAAACACTAAAAAGTTCTACCATGGGCTGTAGAACAGATATAGGAGACAGATGAGTTTACCTTTTCCAGAAGCCTAGCTTTGGCAATAAGAATATTAAGATAAAAATAAAAACCTTGCTGTAACATGCACAAGCCACCACAAGATGTAGTCTTTGTCTGTGAGAACACCAGAACGATCATAAGTAGGATGGCTCCCAACTATCTGTAACCAAAACAAAGAAAGACAACACCCAGAAGAGCAAGAAGAAAGTTATGGGCAAGTTACAGAAGGAAGAGGAAAAATGTTGAAGACAAACACAAGACATGCAGGAGATGGAAAGCCTAACATCTTGATCAATACAGCAGGTCGGTAAACTTCAAACAGTCTAATGGGGAAGGTGTAAAACAGGGATTTAGAAACCGAAGTCAAGAGATGAAGATCCACGTTGTTAAGACACTGTACGCTTATATATGCTTATGTTTAGCTGAGCAGGCCTTTTTCTCAATATAGATTGTGGAAATTCATAAACTAAAGTGGAAGGAAAACATTAAAAGACCTCTTTTATAGCATAAACTTAGCTTAATACACATAGAAAGGGAAATCCTCTAGCTCTGTATACCTCATAGAGAAATGTAAATATACAATAAATAGAGAAAGTTTGCTGTTAGACCAGAAAAGGATAGAACATGTAGGGAAATAAAACTACTATATGGTGGGATGGTGGACTTCAGAATTTAAAGTAACAAATAGACTAGGCATTCTGAGAAGAAAAAAGAAAAAGGGGGGGGGGGTTGTTGGGATTATATTCCATAACTTGATGCAGGTAGAATGGTTAGTTTACTAACTCAAAATTTCATCCATCTCTTTTCTTTCTCCTTGCTGACAACAGTCTTCAGTGCAGCTGCTTGATTTGCCTCAGCATTTGCCAGAGCATCGCGGGTCTCATTCAATTTTCTCAAAGCAGCTTCATAGACAACTTTCTCTTTCTGGTTCCGGTTCGCCATTTCTTCCAGCTTCTCAACTCGGAGCTTCAATTCCCTCACTTCATTGTCATAAGCTACCAAAGATCGTCTGTCTTCTTTCTTTGCCTCCCCTACACCTTTAATTTGCTGTTTCTTGGATGACTCATTCTGTGCTCCACTTTGCATCCTGAGCTGGTTATTGATGAAACTGAAAACATCAGTTTCTAAGTTGTCCTCATCTCTTGCTGCCCGTACAGCTGCAGCATACTTCTTATCGCGCTTCCTTCTCCCACCTCTGCTGCGTTTCTTCACTGAACTCTCTTTATCGTCTTTGTTTGTGGAAGACTTCAATGCATGACCAAGAGACTGCTTTGGCGGAAGGACTTTCACAGCAATTGGGTTAACCATTCCCTGGCCAGAGACACCTAAGCCCATCCCTTCACGGTAACCCATGTTGGCCATCATTTTGGAAGCTATGCCCCGGGTATGATGCTCCCATGTTGCAAACACAGCAGTTTCAGTTTGGATGCCTCGCTGTTGTGTGGTTGCTTCCAAAAACCCTAGACCTTGAGGGCTCTCTTCTTCATAAGAACTAGAATCTGATTGGTCTGCTTCCGAATCATCTTCTTCCTCTGAATCCATTTGAGCATATTCAGACAGAGACAGTGCATCATCCCTACACATTGCAGAGCTTCCATCATCCCGAAAGACAACTCGACCAATGCCAAGTTTATCATCCCATGATTCAAGCTCAGCTTCCCTCCAGATCCCAGCCTTGTTATCTGAGACTGCCCAGATGCTGGATCCTACCAATGACTCTTTCCATGCTGTTGGAATATACTTTCTGAGGGAAGATAGCGAAACATCAACTCCTGTAGAAATGAGCCATTGTTAATGGCATGTTGAACGCTAACAGATGAGTACCAGAGAAAAATTAACCCATTAAAACCAAAATAAGATGTGCAACACCGAGCATTGGATCATAATTATCCCTACAGGCTTACTAACTTTGGGGGAGGGGGCATTCGAGAGCCATATTCTTGACGTACACATGCTCCATTAGTATAAAGAAGAGCCATATTAACAGAATACAATGAAGGATTTAGTAAGGCCTCACCATACATATCGAAAAGATAAACCTAATAAATGAGAATCACAATAGAGCATCACAAAAGAAGAAATGGATCATTTGGAAGGGGGGGGGGGTAATTACAGTAGGAGTGCCCATGTATTAAGCCCCAGCTGGAGTCAAATGGCAACATACCATGCGATAAGCGGCAGTTGCTACCAAATCGACACCGCTGCTGTAGGAAGAACTTGCACATCTGCACTTTGGGTCCGGTGACATGAGTTAGTTGATGTGACCAAGAACAAAGGTTTCTACGTTTTCCAGCAGACTTTTATTAATAGGAAGCTCCATGTAAATCTGCTTAACCATGCCAAGCAGACCATGCAACTTCAAATCTCACATATGTTAGCAAAGCAAATCCAGTTTGACAAATACATCACCAATTAACCAAACTTTGTATTGAACCATTACCCCTTCCCATTATCCTTCCAACCCCTCAGCCTCCCTCCAAACCACCCCCCCCCCCAAAAAAAAAAAAAAATAATAATAATAATAATAAAAAGGAAGAAGAGAGAAATGGGAAAAGATTTTTCTTTACAAGTAGCATTTTCAGGTTAATACCCCTCACTTAATTTTCAGGTCAATAGTTTATTAAATCCACAGATAAAAAAAGGAAGAAAGAAAAAGCTCCACTATGTTTATTATAAACTGAAATTACGGATTCAGTAACATAGAAATAGAAAAAAGCCCAGCCACTGATGGCTACAACTCAGACACCCAGTCAGATGCCAATGATGAGTAACTTAAACAGCATAATGCACTGTAACCCAGAGGAAAAGAAAAGAATAGACAGTTAACCTGAATTCTTTGCTTTTTCCTGAACGGAAAAAGAAAGGGGCAAAAAACAATAGTTCACACCCTGGACATTTTTTGTTTGACGATGGAAACTAAGGCCCTTTTTAGATTGAATCTGATAACAGATATTTTGTCAAAGTAGAATCAAGTGATTAACATCAAGTTGGGATGAATCCTTGCAACCTGATTCTGGAATCTAAGATAAGAATCACTCAAATATGGGAACCAAGCAAGCAGCATTTTTTGATTATTCAGTGGATCAGGGAATGACAAACTGATTCCCATCCAACATGAATCAAATGACCAGTAATGGAATGTATAGAGCAAAACTGAGTCAAGCCCCATAAATCATACACAATAAAAAAAGGTGGGTGGATACTCCAGAGGCCCTGGATATAGACCGAGAAGTTGGCTGAGAAGCAAAAATACCATAACTTCAGCACAAGCCGGGCCAGAGGGGACAATGGTAAAGGAGTAAGCAGATTATGTGAAAGAAGTAACACTGCAGCCTCAAAACTCAAAATAGGCTTTGCACATCAGAGTAAGGCTGCGATGTAGAAGGTAGTAGGCAAAATTATGGACCAGAAGGTAACTTAACTTACAAGAATTGGAAGTGTGTAAGAAATTGATCCTGTGTGTAGAAGCGGCAAGCTCTAGGGATGAAATACAACAAAGTTGTCGAAGGATTCTAGTAGAACTCTAGGATTTGTATGCAAAGAATATCTTGCTGAAGAAAGTATTCAGACAGAAATTTCAACACTGATTCATGACCACAGGCCAAAGGAATTAACTTGATCCCGGATCCAATACCCCTCAAACTGGATCATTATAGGCCCACAAGGATAATTGATAATTCAAATCAAAGGTTCAATTGAAAATCCATAATCTGAATCAAGATAGGTATTTAAGTAAACGCTATTAGGGGAGCTAGAGTTTATTCTAAAAGAAAAAGGGTAATTCTGGAAGTTTGATACAATGAGTTGATGAAACAGAAATAAAACATAAAAGACAGGGTCTATTTTTAAATGGTAAACACTAGCCGGCAATGTAGTGTCCGCATCAGTATGGCCAATGGAAGTGCACACAAAGGCATTTGGACGTGTTTTTTTAATTTCATTGGGGGTTGAATGCTCTCATTTACGCACAAAGACCAAGTCACCAGTTGGTGACAATTTTCCTGTTTAAAAAACTAAGGCATGGAACAGACAGCAAGGTTTAAAGTATCCAATGATACGGTATGATACTATCTGATACACATCCATATTGGACACAATCGATACGATACATCTTAATATGTCTCTCAATTGAATTGCACTAATATACATTGACCAGTACGTTACAATACTCAATATGGGACAACATGTCTCGTAAAATCACCTGACCGATATGATACTCAATATCGATACTTTAAATCTTGACAAAAACAAAACAAACTAGAAAATGAGAGATTGAGATAGGGCAAGGCTGTCTGGTTCAGTAACTTGATCTATAATGCCAACCAACGTATTTATGCTAAACAGGAAACTGATTAAATAATGGAAATAGAACTTTTTAGCTAGCTAAAATCAAAATTTAATAATAGTAGGAAAATGAAAGAAACAATAAGAACCTACTACCTAGATAAAAACATAGTCCCAAGGTAGACACCAATGAACACCCATCGACCCAAACCAATACACTCACACTAACAGGATTAAAGAAATGAAGCCTAACTAATCAGAAGTCAGAGCCCTAAGTGGAAAATCAAATCTCAACTACCTAACAAATGAATCAGACAAAGAGAAGACTGAAGAAAAATCCTAGGTGTTGGAGGAGGTAGAAATCAGAGTGGAGGTTTGCAAAAAACTGAAGGGCAGAGAATTTTTGAGCAGCGAATGAAAATTTTCAAGGAAGACAAGAAACCATTGAATGTTCCAGTGCCAGAGATACTTACTAGGGAATTGTAAAACATATCCATGGAGCAAGTCTGTGGCTTGGGAAGAGAATCACCCACACAAATTTTCACAGGACTAGGAATAAGGTATGCACATTGGAAATGAATGAAGATAGGAGGATAAAATAGAATTTCAGATTCTTCTGAAATCCAAATAAAAAAAATGGAAGAGGTCAAGCTTTTCCAATTAAGCTAATCTTGCTCCTAGATTCTCTCATGAAAAATATTCTTTTTCATTTTCTGTTATCCAACTCATTATCCAACAAAATAGTAGAACTAGTCAACTTCAGATGCACGATGATATACTTAGGTAGTAAGCAGATTGTTCACCAGCAGTCCGTGTCAGTAGAAGTAGAAAAAACCCAAGTAATTTTCATTATCTCCAAGAAGATGTGCAAAAGCTGACAGGAACATATACATCTCAAGTATAACCTCAACAGGTTAGGATTGCAGATAGAAATGGAACTGAACCATAGCCACAAAGACACAGTAAATGAGAAAGCAATTACCATTTCTCTGGTTACCAGGCTCATTAATAGCATGTAGCAAGAGATCCTTCCATTGCACCTATCTCTACGCTCAGCTTTTTTGCGGACATACATCAAAGACAGGTCAAGAATTTAAGGGTGTTCAGCTTTCAGCCGATCTTGATAGAAAATGAAATATCACTGTGGCTCACCAATAACATAAGGAAAAAGATCCAAAAGGAAATAGACAAGAAATGAAGTGCTCTTTTGTGCAATTGCTATTCATTAGAAAAAGATACACAAGCAACAAAACTCATGAAAGATTATTTGAATGGGCTACATACTGGGTTCCTGGTCCTTTCAAACCTTTAATGATGCCACAGAAGACGAAAAAACAGACTAAGAGATGCATCGAGCATGTTTGTTATTTATCACAACATAAAATTATAATTACAAAAGCATTTAAAGGAAGAAAGCTCATAGTGGTTATGTAAGACAAGATTGTAACAGTATATAAGTACATGTAAGAAATTCAAAGTGTAGCCCCATGAAGGGATGATTATAACCAAATATTTATAGTTCAAACTTAAACAAAAAATTCAAATAAAAGAAAAACAAAAACAAAAAAGAGGAGAATTGAATGATAGACGCACCAACATGTTTTCAGACGTGGGTGTGAGAAAAGAAATCCTTGCTGAATTAGAGCCTTCAAATCCAACTATAAGGCCATTATACCAGC
This sequence comes from Hakea prostrata, assembly GCF_041222555.1. Taxonomy (NCBI): domain Eukaryota; kingdom Viridiplantae; phylum Streptophyta; class Magnoliopsida; order Proteales; family Proteaceae; genus Hakea; species Hakea prostrata. The sequence goes on from NC_142603.1 coordinate 19,625,468, forward strand.
GACCATCACAGTGACGGAATCTACATTTTGAACCGACATCGTAACCATTTACTTCCAATGGTTCTGCCTCAACATTTGTTGGATCAAGGGGCTCCGCCTCGACATCTTCAGTAGTCGCTTCAGGTCCTTGTATTGAGTCAATCTCTTGCAACAACCGTGAACGTTTGAGGATTAGAAGCCCTTCCTCCGCATCCCTGATTGCCACAACAAGCTCCTCATGAACCTTTTAACAATAAACTTGTCAACATTTACTGCAGAAAATTATTTCACACCAAATAAAGAGTACTTTCAACAATAAACAAATTAAGACCATCAGAACCAAAAAATATCGATAAGAGAACACACGAACAAGATAATGATACTATATCGCTTTCAATTTTCAACATGAAAAAAAGGGGGTGATTAGTTCTCCAACTTGATTTCAGACAAAATCTAGCTCGTTTATAAATTGGATTCATCCCATTAGATGAAAAGATTTTGTGAAGTTGCTACTATTCCCCACGATAGAACTCGGAAATCCAAACAATCAAATCACTTTTTTCTGAGTTGATGGGGATGAGTAATCTCACACTAGCCTAACCGTCAATTAAGCAGTAACACCATCACCCAACGTAATTACGTAATGAAGCGAAACCGCAGCTATTGCGTAAAACTCGAAGATTTCAGCTCCAAACTATGATAATTTTATTTACATATAGAAGAAAGCACCTTCAGGACTCAGATTAAAAATACACGAAACTAAAGTAATTCTTGATGAAATACGTTGGTGACGAGGTATTAGCCGACTTACCGCAAGAAGCTCAGCATTCGATGGATCTGATGTTAGGGCATCATTAATAGCCGTCAGCGACTCCCTTTGTTCTTCTAATTGAAGTTCCAGCTGCTCTTCCAATGCTTTTTCTTCTTCGTCCGCCATTAAATTGATTGTGAACGGGCGAAACAGGGAATCAGATTGAACAGGAAACCAGCAATCGGGTCATGAAGACGCTCCCTTGTTTGGATTTTGGAAGAATAGTCTGCATTCTGCAATCTCCGTTTAGAGAATTATCTCGAAGACTCTCTCAGCTGTCCGGATAGAGAAGATTGCTAGTTGATGTGGGCCTGATATGGGCCTTGGTCCATTAGAATATAACTTTGCTTAAGGCCCACCAAGCTTAACAACAAAGCCCATCTTAAAACTTTCACAATTCAGTTCGCGTCTCTCTATTTCTCTTGCCCGATCTCTAAACGGAGGGCAACAGGGACGGGAAAGTTGCAGAAAAGAGAAGACGGTGGGTGGATACAAACGATTACTGTAGAGAGCTCTGTTTCCAGTTGCTTTTGTTTTGTTGCCGCAACCTCTGTTCTCAGCTTGTTCTTGTTCTTGTTGCCTTCTTGTAAGTTCCACTTCTCCTCTTCTTCGATTCAAGATTCGCAGTGGATCTGAGCTGTTATGTCCCGCTTTTTCTTGTTTCACTTTTCTACGGAAATTGACGATTGGGTTCTTGATTTGGTACTCTCCCTAAAATGTTCTTCTTTTCAAGTTTATGTTGTTGATGTGGAAGATGGGTTTCAATGGAATGATTTGAAATTTGATTCATTCTTGAATTTAGTGTGTTCTGGGGGTCGGATGATCCCCTTTTAGATTCTTCCTTTGCGCTTATTCAAATCAATTGGTTGTCTTAATTTGAGGTTGCAGCCTGAACTTAGGTGGGAATTGGAATGTTGAAGTTCACGATCGGTATTTGATGAATTTTGATTGAAACGGGTTCTTTGGGTATGAAAGACTTCTCCTTTTCCAGGAATTAGTATAATGTTCATACGGCATTGATGGAATTGTGTTGCTAGATAAGTTTATGCGTTATCCCCATGATCATCCAAAAAAAAACAGGGAGTGAAAAGGCTTATTTAATGCTTAATCTGAACAGTATTTGCTTATTAAGGGAACCATGATATGATGAGCGGAGGTTGGAAAGAGATGTGGGGAAAGAAATATTTAAACATTAGAAATAGGGTTAAAAAATGGTCTGGATGAAGCTAGAAGAACCAGAGAAGATGTAGGCTTGTCAAAGATGCAGACTATAGGATGCAAAGCAATTGATGGTTATATTGCTTTAGTGAACAGACTGTGTTACTTGCTGCCAACTCCCCAAAAATTTGGTGAACTGGGAATATAATGTGGAGATGGTGTCAACTGGTCTGCAAATATTCTGAATAAATGCACTGTGTTGAAGATTGAATTTTGTTGATGTCTTAAATTTTGAATTTTTTTTATATGACTTATAGATGGATCCCACTTTGACAGGGTATTTAGAGATTTAGGTAGATCCCACTTTGACAGGGCATTAAGTCTTTTTTTCAATTGCTGTTGAGTAGTAAATGGGTGTTTTGACTATCTTCTCCAATTAAATTAAAAAGTAGTGGAATTGGAACTGTTTGTCAAGTAAATGGGGATCTCTTTTCATGACTTCAGAGTTTGAAGGATGTACCTATAGTGCTAGAAGAGCTATTTCTTCTAGTCTTTTCTAGAGGGTATACTGGAGTAATCTTGTAGGTGGATGCTTGGAACATGTTCTTGGTTATTTAGTTAAAATTCAGACAAGTGGTTAGAAATGGATTCTCTTTAGAACCATTGTTTGATTACATATGGTTTATTAAGTAATCTGCATGAGGACTGAGTAGCACATGTGTCCACAAGTTTTCTGGGCTTTATAAGAGGTTTATACAGGTCTAAGAATTTATTGAATTTACATGGCACAGTATCACAGAGGATGGACTCTGCTGGTAACAAATTAATGCTGGACCTTGCCCACCAATCTGAAAATAAAGTTCTTTCTTCATGTGATCATTGCTGTCTTGACCTTCTTCTTAGATTAACTACTAAAGAGAAGATTGTTTCCCATTAGACTTGTCATTTCCTCAAGAGAGAAAAGAGATTTCCAGGCCTGATGTTGGAAATCTATGGACATGTTTGTCTCTAATCTGACTTGTTGGGTGAAGCTTTCCATTGAGGCCAATGGTTGGATGCTTGTTCATCTTGAACAACTTAATATGTGGAGTGATTTTTTTCATGCTTAGAATGGTTTATTCTGCTCTTAGTTTTCCATTGAGTGTGGCAGCTTTCTTATCTCTCATATTTATTTTTTTCTTTTCAAGTAAGGTTTTGAGGTCTACTGCCAATTTTCTATGTGGTTCTGATGCCTAAAACGGAATGTATCTTATGAATCTTAGAAAAATTGGCTCTTGGGACTGCCTGTCTTGATCTCTTTAAGGTGGGTGGAGCCCATTCATTCCATTAAAGTAGGCATTGTTGTATATTAATGAATGTTGCGTAGGATAGCTATTTGCAGCGATTCCTGTTGGCATGACCGATGACGACATTGTGTTTAGCTCTGAAGGCATTATTAGTGATAATCGAATTGTTCCCTCACTGAGAAATAAGTTGAGTATAGAGAAGTAAAATTAGAGAGAGAATAAGAAATGCCATATTACACTTCTAATTTAATATGCACAATGTCTTTGTCACAGTGTGAATGAGCCACCTTTATGCTGGCATTATTTTATTGTTTAGGTTGCTGAATGAGTCCCAGATGCTGTGTAACTGCGGAGTTGGAACAGTTGTAGCATAACCTATTCATTGTGAGTTTATAATTTCTTACTCTTATGTAACTGTATTTACTGGACTTCCTTTCGAAGTCTTCGCTTATGTATCCTTTATCATATATGTAGTGTGTCTGACAAGCAGATACAATATAGTCAAGTTTGTTTTTGTGTGTTTGCTGGAAATGTTACAGCTTGTGGGTGTCATTCTATAGCCAGTCATTGTTGATTTTAATCATTTTACATATCCAGCCTCTGTGGAAATGTGACTTTTTATTGTAAACTGTTGGTCTATAGCTATTGTCTTTGATATACTTTGAGGTGTAGAGAGACATTTCTACTCAGTTGATGAAATGCAAGCCAGTTTATGCTTCAACTAAACCCTTCACGGTAATCTAACTCATTTGTTGAATCTGTTAGACTGAACTGTTATTTATTATTTTTACTGGAAGAGGGTGTTAAGAGTTCTAGAAGAAACAAACTTATTCTTGCTTCTTTTTTTTTCCTTCTTTCCTGGGACAATGTATTATTTTCATTGACTTATGGAATTGGCTTACTAAGACCCATTAAAGTGAGATTTGATGTGCCATTAATTCCAGGTTTAGCTGAGGCAGGGAGTTGTGAAAAACGATGGTTCTTGACAGCTTATCTTCTCCACATCGGAGGGCCCAAAGCCCACTGTCCTCATTTAAGAGACAGTTTTCTGCCCGTGAAGAGTTTGGAAGTCTGTCAACCCTTTTTCAAAGGCACCGTTTTCTTCTAACAACTCTTGCGCTTCTGGCTTTCCTCTGCTGTATTTATCTCTACTTTGCTATCACTCTGGGAGCAACTGGACCTTGTTCGGAGTTGACAGGAGCACAGAAGGCATTGTGTCGACTGGAGGAGGCAAAAGCATCTGTATCCAAAGGAAAACTGAAACATCTCTGAGAAACTCTTAACCCTTAACTTCAAAAAAAGAAGAAAAAAAAAGAACTGATTGCTGGGGTAAATACGAAATCAAGTATATTGGGGGTGGTGTCGATGGTATTATATTCTTAGTCTTCTGAATGTTGGATTGAAATATTGTTACTTCTTATGATTATCTTAATTTTAAGACTGTAATTTTGATTGAATTTGGTTCCAAACTTGATGATAGCCTCTCTTTGTTTCTTGTTTTTTCTTCTGTTTTTGTTTTGGGATAAGTATTGTTCCTCGTAATTTAATTTTATTATTACTTTATCCCATGTATTTTATAAAATTATTAATCTAACTTTTAACTTTGTCTACAATTACTAATGTCCCTTATTTTTTACTAAAAAAAAAAAAAAAAACTAATGCCCCTTATTGCCAAGTTCCATTACTAATGATGTGACACTTTGTATATATTTTTTCAAAAATTCCAAAAATTATTTTGAAATTATCTCTTTACTTATTTACCCTTTTGTTAAGTTATAATATTATCCTTAATTAACTATATAAAAAAAAATTTAATTTTAAATCTATTTTCTTCTCAAAAAAGAAACTACTATATAAAGAAATATATGATTTTCTTCTCTAAAAAGAAATGACTGGATAAAGGAAAGATATGATTTTTTTTCTTTCTAAAAAGAACCTCGAATAAATTAAAGATGTGATTAAATAAAATTACATATGAGGAAATATCAAATTTAATTCAAAGTTGTGAATTGAAAATCACCTAATGTATGCTAGCCATTGTGCATGTCATCAAATTTCTTATTAATTAGCATCTTATATATTAATTTGTTTGTAAAATTTTCATCATTGTGAGTGTGAAAAATTTAAGTGGAGTATGAGAGTTTCAACAACCATAAATTTGTGGTCCTACCAATCTCTAGATTAAATTCTCTAAAGGAAAAGAAAAAGGAGAAAAAAAAATTTAGGACTGTTATAAATAATATTGATTGTGGATATCCATCACCCCCCAATAGACAATACTTCCAATTGAAGATCTTAACCACCTCAGCATATAATCTTGGTGATTCACATTCCCATATTTATTGAAGATTCAGTGATCTCAACACGCAATGTTTGCAGTCAATATTTCCATTCTATGCACCTTCTATCCTGGGCTACAATCTATCTTTCCATATTAAGAATATCTTATTGTGTACAAGAATCATATATTGTATTTATATATCAGAGTAGATGTTCCTTCTACTATAAATATGTAATGCACTCAACTGAATGAATCATTTCTGATTGATCTTGTTCTAGTTTTCTTCTTTGTCTCTGATATATTCTCTTTATTTTATAACACGTTATCAGCACGATTCCGCTCGAAGTAGTTGTATTTTGAGCACAAATCAATTGTAGCAATTGTGTACGACTCCATTCAAATTAATTGTGTTTTGAGGTAAATGTTATATTACTTTTATGTTCAAATATTCTCTTTAATCTTCATTACTTCAAATATTAGAAGATACACTTATTATTTAATCTTTACATAAGATTTAATTTGATATTTTATTCATCTTTTATATTAGCTTATATGATGTCAAACCTTACGAAATTGGAGTTTGCGGCCCTCGATATAACGGGCAAGAATTACTTGTCATGGGTCCTTGATGCTGAGATCCACCTTGACACCAAAGGTCTTGGAAATGCAATTATGAAAGATGAATAAAATATCAAATTAAATCTTATGTAAAGATTAAATAATAAGTGCATCTTCTAATATTTGAAGTAATGAAGATTAAAGAGAATATTTGAACATAAAACTAATATAACATTTACTTCAAAACACAATTAATTTGAGCGGAGTCGTACACAATTGATTTGTGCTCAAAATGCAACTACTTCGAGAGGAATCGTGCTGATAACGTGTTATAAAATAAAGAGAATATATCAGAGACAAAGAAGAAAACTAAAACAAGATCAATCAGAAGTGATTCATTCAGTTGAGTGCATTACATATTTATAGTAGAAGGAGCATCTACTATGATATAGAAATACAATATATGATTCTTGTACACAATAAGATATTCTTAATATGGAAAGATAGATTGCAGCCCAGGATAGAAGGTGCATAGAATAGAAATATTGACTGCCAACATTGCGTGTTGAGATCACTGAATCTTCAATAAATATGGGAATGTGAATCATCAAGATTATATCTTGAGGTGGTTAAGATCTTCAATTGGAAGTATTGTCTATTGGGGGGTGATGGATATCCACAATCAATATTATTTATAACAAGGACAACACTTCTATTGAAGATGAACTTTACCTAAAAATTTAAATGATTTATATTTTTTTAGTACAATAGTAAGACCCTCATAACAAGGTATCACACTACAACAAAGATAATTGTTTTAAGGCTATAATTGACATTCAATATAGTTTCTATAAATGAGGGTAATGTCATATTTTTGACTTCTTAATTTTAATAAAGGGCAAAATAGACATTACATATTCAATGTTAACAACCACTTAAAATTATTAGAAGGGGGAGGGCAATAGTAATTTCATAAAGAATGATGTTTAATTAGTAATAAAATCAAAGTATAGGGGGCAATAATAATTATTCCTTTTGTTTTTCTTTTTGTGAGTTGTTGCATGTAAAAAATTGTCTTGTAATATTTTGATATAAAATTGCCATGCTTGGTTGGAGAAGGCAATAAATGAGACCAAGATCAGCAAATGCAGCCAAGTAGATTACAGACAAAAATGGGGTGGATGGTGTTCTTCTATGATTTAGGGTTTATTATGTGAATATAGTTCAAGTGTTCATTCTAGTGTTCTTAGCCTTTTCGAGGTTCTTCCAAACTTCTTTACTATCTCCAGGAATAATACAGTTAGAGTTATTGCTGAAAATCATAATGGGTGATAACTTGCTATATGCTATGTAGAGAAACGTAATACTTTGAGCCCCCACTGACATGCTTACATGGATTAGCTCCTTTTGGTTTTTTTTTTTGTGGTAAGGGGGGGGGGGGTGTTTGTTTCTCTTGTATGTGTCTAATGAGTCATAAGTATTCAGCTATTGTAGTTATAAGGATTAGGACAATTTAATGAGTGTTTTTAGATTAGATATTATACATGGTTGAATCTTATAACTCTTCAAGACACTCATCGAGAGAGGATCCAAATATTACGTAAATAAATCTTTATTGGGGAGTTTCTAAGAAGTCCTCTTTTACATGGTGATTGCCATGCAAATCAGATGTCCATATGGTTTTGAAGGTGGTTCTACACCATTTTGATATTAGATTGTGCACATCTTGATTAATTCTCAGGAAAAAGCTTTTATACGAACAGAAGGCCTTGAGGACTGAATTCATTACCTATTAATTAAGAAGTGTTGATCTTTGCCAACTGAGCTAACTCCTTAGCCTAAAATATATTTGGGGATGTGGCTTACTCAGTTATTTAAACGTAGTTCATATGTAATTATAGTTTAATTCAATTAAAACACGGTTAGGTAAGGTTGGGCTCGACCAAACTGATCCAAGAACTAAATCTGAACCCTACCCCACTTTGTCAGGGCAGTTAATATGTAACTCAAACCGGCCCTTTAGATTTAAAGAATCTCCCTACTAAGTTAATTCAATAACTTCTTAGTCCAACCGTGAAACTTCTCTTCAACTTTGTCACTCAACAAATGAAAGAGATTCACTTTTGATACCCCAAAATCCGTTGGCAGTCCCAAATATTTCTGCAGGCCATCCCCATATTTAACCTTCAAGATTTTCAAAATGTTGGATTTCATTTAATTAAATAAATAAATATTAAAGCCTTTAACTTCTCCTAATTATGATGTGGCCCAAATATTCTTTAGAATTATAACTTAATTCAAGGTAATCGCATTGGCGGTTACCTTGAGGTGTTTGATGGGAACACCGATTCTACTGGGCTCATTACGGAACCTGCATTCTAAGAAGTAAACTGTCGAAGCTTTATTGTGATTTTTTGGTCCCCGATTTTGTTAGCAAGATTATTCCTATCTTTCTATCAATTGGGTTTACTAAAGAAAACTGGAAGAACTGGATTTCTTCAACGTAAGAGACAACGATCTTCTTGGAGAGGAACTTGCAAAACGTCTTTCAGAAACAAGTTTCCATGGTAGGAGGTAAATACATTATCCTGTCTTCCGCATAATTAAATCAAGAACATGATTAGTTTGGTTCTTGAGACTCAATATTAAGTAAAGTTTGATTACTTTGTTTGATTAATAGTTCTAACATTTGGTATTAGAGCCAGTTTTTCCTCTGCCTGGAACTGTTTCTAAATTTTCTGGATGATCCATGATGCTTTAGATCTTTAGATTTTGATGTTTGATTTATTAATCCTTTATAGAAGTTGTTTCTAAATTTTCTGTGGATGATCCATGATGCTTTAGATCTTTAGATTTTGATGTTTGATCTATAACCATAGAAGTTGTTTTTAAAATCGGGAAAGTGTCCATTGGAAGTCTGGATCTCGTGAGTGGACCTTGGATCCCATCTCTGATGACGGAAGGTTGTTTTTTGGCAAGACGGTGCGCCCTGTCACTATGATTATCACAAAGGGCAAATAGATTAGTCCGCAAGTGGGAGCGATGAGTAGTTTAGATGGTGATCGTCAGACGCGCCATTTTGAGCTAAAAACATGCATTTCCCCCCCCCCCTTTTGGGATGAAATGTCATATTTAATTTATATATATATATGTATATATATTTGAATAATTTGGATTAGCCACAACATCTTCATTATGAAAAATATGTTCATATGTAGTGATTATTCTTTAGTTCACATGAATGAAAATGACATTGAATTCTAGTTGTGCGTGAAGACATGATATCTTGCCCACATGAAATATTGTTTTTTTATGTACGATTATGATGGAATATTAAGTTGTTGTAATTTTTTAAGTAGCCCACAGGTGTTGAGAAATTTCAATAATTTTCTAGTTTCATCAATTTATAGATAAAATCATTATATGTAAGATCTTTGCCCACAAGGAGGTTTTATGATATGCGATTTTATGTATTTGTATTAGTGTACATTTGTAGACTAATAATTATGTTTGATGGGTTATGCTTGTGCCTCTAAATTTGTTATAGTAAGCATATTTATTGATTCCTTTGCAGTAGAACACAATGTTGTTTTCTTTGATCATGATTTTCCTCTACTTATTGGAGACAACTATACCAATTGGAAAGAATCTGTGCTATTGAACTTGGGCTACCGTGACTTGGATTATGCTATTCGCAAGGCAATGCCTTTGGTACCTACTGAATCTAATACTAATGCAGAGATTGAGCTATACAAACAATGGGAGTGATCCAATCGTTTGAGTATGATGTTCATCAAGTCTCGCATTATGCCTAGCATCTGTAGGTCTATTCCTGAATGTGAGAAGGTCAAGGATTTCCTGGATGCCATTGAGGCTTAATTCCTAACCTCTGACAAGGCATTGGGTGGTATGCTCATTAGTAAGTTGGCTTCAGTTAGACTCATGACTATAGAGGGGTGTGTGAGCATATTATACAAATCAGAGATATCTTTGCCCAACTCAAAGGCACTGAAGATGGTGATTTTTGATGACTTAATTGTGCACTTCGTCTTACAGACTCTTCCTCAGCAATATATTCCATTTAAGATCTCCTATAACACACTTAAGGAGAGCTGGTCAGTCAATGAGTGTTTGACCATGTGTGCTTAGGAGGAGGGGTGTTTATTGCAGGAGATGGGAGAGTCTATGAATCTAGCTAGTGGTCCCAGTTCGAACTAGCCGACTTCCAATATGAAGTGGAAGGGAAAAGGAAAGTTGCACAGTGTCAAGCCTACCATGAAGAATGACAATCTTAAGTGTTTCTTTTGTAAGAAGAAGGGGCACATTAGGAAGGATTGTCCTAAGAGGCAGGCATGGATGGAGAAGCATGGTAATCACCTCTCTCTTGTGTGTTTTGAATCTAATGTTTGTGTTTCACATAATGACTGGTGGATTGATTCTGGTTCTACAATCCAAGTGCCTAATACTTTGCAGGGTTTTCTAAATCGAAGGAAACCAGTGGGAAGTGAATATTGCATCTATTTTGGAAACCAGATGCCTTTTAGAGTTGAATTTATTGGAACAGTCAAATTATTGTTAAATTCAGGACATATTTTGTTTTTAGACCAGACTTTTCATATTCCTGATTTTTCTAGGAATTTAATTTCTGTATCTAAACTAGTACCTTTGGGATACAATTTCAACTTTGTTATGAATTCATTTAAGTTATTTAAGAATTCTGATGATGTTGGTTGTAGTATTATGGTTGATAGTCTATTTAAAAATATGCTGAATGATGTTTCATATAGTTTAATTGCTTCATAGGATACAATGGGTATTAAACTTAGTATTGTGAATGAAACATCTTCACTCTTATGGCATAGGAGACTAGGTCATGTCTCTACTAATAGAGTTAAAAGATTAGTAAACTCTAGAGTTCTAGAAACTATTGATTTTACTGATTTCGAGACTAGCTTAGACTGCATTAAGGGAAAGCAGACTAACAAGTCTAAGAAGGGTGCCAATAGGAGTTCAGAAACATTAGAAATTATACACACTGATATTTGTTGCCTTGACATGAGCTTAAGTAGTAAGAAATATTTTATTACCTTTATTGATGATCACATTAGATTTATGTATCTTTATTTGCTTCACAATAAGAATGAAGCATTGGATGCTCTTAAGATATACAAAGCGGAGGTAGATAAACAATGTGGTAAACAAATTAAAATAGTGAGATCAGATAGGGGTGGTGAATATTATGGTAGATACACGGGTGATGGACAGACACTTGGTCCTTTTGTTGTATTTCTCCAAGAGCAAGGTATAATTGCACAATACACCTTGTCTGGCACACCATCCCATAACGATGTTGTAGAAAGGAGAAATAGGACATTGTTGGATATGGTGATGAGTATAATGAGTAACTCCAAACTGCCTCCTTCTCTATGGACAAAAGCTCTTAAAACAACGTATATTATAAACAGAGTTCCAACCAAGGTGGTTCCTAAAACGCCATTTGAGTTATGGAAGGGTTGAAAATCGAGTTTAAGACATTTACACGTTTGGGGTTGTCTAGTTGAAGTAAGAGTATATAAATCACATGCGAAGAAGTTAGATCCAAGAACCATAAGTGCAAATTTTGTTGGATATTCTGAAAAGGCAAGGGTTATAGGTCTTATTGTCCGAATCATTCTAGTAGGTTTGATGGGTCAAGAAATGCAAAATTTCTTGAGAATGACGTGATTAGTGGGAGTGATCGCCTTAGAGACTTGGACTCTGATAAAAGAGATAATGCGGTTGGTGCTCCTTCATCTAGTGGAATACTAGTTGTTCACCCTAGTTTGATGGACATTGAGAGATCAGTGACTCGAGACCCACGTCTTGCTGAAATTGCTATGGAGAATCAGCTGATTCTGTAACAACCTCTTCTAGAGGTTGGTGATATGGCAATTGAAGCGACTTTAGAAGATCATGGTGAAAATCCTTCTCATCAAGAGCATCCTGTTGAGGAGCAACCTATTGTTCAACAACCCCAACTAGAGGCTGCTGAAACAACATCAAGGAGATCTACTAGGGTCAGAAAATCAGCAATACCTACTGATTATGTTGTGTATCTGCAAGAGTCTAACTACGATATTACTACTGAAATAGACCCTGAAACGTTTTCACAAGCAATGAATAGTGATAAATCTGGTTTGTGGCATGAAGCTATGAAGGATGAAATGGACTCTATGGCACATAATGATGTTTGGGACCTTGTTGAGTTTCCTGAAGGAAAAAAACCAATAGGTTGTAAATGGGTCTTTAAAACTAAAAAAGATTCATTGGGCAACATTGAGCGATACAAGGCCCGACTAGTTGCCAAGGGATTCACACAAAGGGAAGGCATTGACTATAAGGAGACATTCTCTCCCGCGTCAAAGAAGGATTCCTTCTGCATCATCATGGCATTAGTTGCCCATTTTAATGTAGATTTACATCAGATGGATGTGAAAACAACATTCTCAATGGAGATTTGCATGAGGAGGTATACATGAAACAACCTGATGGGTTTATTTCGAGTAGTGGTGAACAGTTGATTTGTAAACTTAAGAGATCCATTTATGGACTTAAGCAAGGCGTCTCGAAGTGGTATTTAAGATTTCATGAGGTGATCTCTTCGTTTGGTTTTGAAGAGAATGTCATGGATCAATGTATATACCACAAGGTTAGTGGGAGCAAAATTATCTTTCTTGTGTTATATGTAGATGATATTTTGCTTGCAACCAACGACTTAGGGTTGCTGCATGAGGTGAAAAGCTTTCTATCTCAAAACTTTGATATGAAGGATATGGGTGAGGCATCTTATGTCATTGGGATTAAGATCCATAGAGATAGATCCTGACGTGTTTTGTGACTATCTCAAGAAGCCTATATAAACAAAGTTCTTGAGAGATTTAGGATGAAAGATTGTTCACCAAGTGTTGCACCCATTGTTAAGGGTGACAGGTTCCATTTGAACTAGTGTCTAGAGTTGGAAATTGAAAAGGATCAAATGGCAAACATTCCATATGCTTCCGCAGTGGGAAGCTTGATGTATGCACAGGTCTGTATGAGACCTGACATTGCTTTCACCGTTGGAATGTTAGGGAGATATCAGAGTAATCCCGGCTTGGATCATTGGAGAGCTGCAAAGAAAGTCATGAGGTACCTTCAGGGAACAAAAGAGTTAATGCTTACATATAGATATTCCGATATATTAGAGGTTATCGGATATTCGGACTAAGATTTTGCGGGTTGTGTTGATTCACGTAAATCAACATCTGACTATATATTTATACTAGCTGGTGGGGCCATATCTTGTAGAAGTGCTAAGCAAACATTGGTTGCTACTTCTACCATGGAAGCTAAGTTTGTATCTTGTTTTGAGGCTACTGTGCAGGGAATATGGTTGAGAAACTTCATTTATGGGTTTAAAAGTTGTTGAGTCTATCTCTAGGCCAATGAAGTTATACTATGATAATACTGCAGTAGTGTTCTTTGCTAAGAATAATAAGAGTGGAAGTTGAAGTAAACATATCGATATTAAGTACTCAGAAATAAGAGAGCACATTAAAGCTAAGGAAATGCTCATAGAACACATAAGGACTGAACAGATGATTGTTGATCCATTGACAAAGGGCATGCCACCTAGAGCTTTTGAGGACCATGTTGTTTGTTTGGGACTTCGGGAAGATTTATTTTTATAAAAAGTAATTATTACACATTCTGATGTAATGATATTATGCGGTTTGTTTTTCATTTCTGTTGTATACATCTATGTTGAGATAACAAGCATGTTGTTGGACTAGGAATAAACATTTGAGGTTTATTCATAAAGTTGGGTTTGTGCAGGAAAATAAAGATTGTATTGAGATATAAGGAATGTACCGCCTAAGTCATAGGTTTCTACCACTATGATTCGTACAGTTCTATTTTTTTTGTTTGAACATTAAGAATTAAGATGTAATGGCATTTGGGTCAAGTGGGAGAATGTTGGATTTCATTTAATTAAATAAATAAATATTAAAGCCTTTAACTTCTCCTAATTATGATGTGGCCCAAATATTCTTTAGAATTACAACTTAATTCAAGGTAACTGCATTGGTGGTTACCTGGAGGTGTTTGATGGGAACACCGATTCTACTGGGCTCATTACAAAACCTGCATTCTGAGAAGTAGATTGTCGAAGGTTTACTGTGACTTTCTGGTCCCCGATTTTGTTAGCAAGATTATTCATGTTTCTCCATCAATTGGGTTCGCTAAAGAAAACTGGAAGAACTGGATTTCTTCAACGTAGCAAACGACAATGTTCTTGGAAAAGAACTTGCAAACGACTTCCAAAAATAAGTTTCTATGGCAGGAGGTAAGTACATTATCCTGTCTTCCGCATAATTGAATCAAGAGCATGATTAGTTAGGTTCTTGAGATTCAGTATTAAGTAAAGTTTGATTACTTTGTTTGATTAGCAGTTCTAACACGAAGTCCACTTCTTCACTCTAGGTAATGTATTGGGACTGAAACAAAGAGTTGACTCTTATAATTGATTGCTTGCCTTACCATAAAGCTCAATACTTTTCTTTATTCACAAGGTCTTTCAAGCTTAATTGACAAATAGGTAAGAGTCAAGGAGGTTTTAGGGATATGGATAAGGAGCAGAGTTGAACCATTGGCAAACTTAATGTTTGCGGATGATTGTATTCTTTTTCTCGGAGGTAAGATTAGGGAGTATGAAAAAAATAGTTTAAATATATTTGTTATAAGCATATTTTAAATGCTATAAGTACAACCGTTGTCAGACGGTAAAGATTGCACCTTCAAATGAACATGTTTGGGTTTGATTATGCTCCGTGACAAAATTTTCATTTTAATTTCAAAGTGTGGATTATCTCTCCCGACGACGTTACAACCACAAATTATGTGGGGCCCACAAGTAATAATAATAAAACATTAAAAAAAATAAACCTCATCATCCTAACCTTGTGGGCCCCCTATAATTAGTGGTCAACAGCCATCGGGGGAGCACAAACATCTGGGGAGACGATTTGGACTCTTAATTCACAACATATAGTATTGACTTACCACAAGCTCACAGGTGGTCCAACGCTAAAACTAGCATCTTTCAACCCATTGGTCTGAGTTCGATTCTCATCTATAGTAAAATATTTTGATCTATTTAAAAACAAGTTCAGTAATTCGGTTTAACTTGGGTGCGAACCGATGGCATGGTTCAATGAAACCTATACCGTACCGAATCTAATTCGGTTTTAGTACATAATTGACAATCTTAAATTATTGAATCAATTAATTGGCTACACTCTTCCTCATAGCATATATAATATCTCCATCATTCTACATTAAAAAATGACCTTGCAACCAACAGGGGTTGGTCCAAGTGGTAAGCAGCTTGGTTCGCTTAAACAAAGTTCCGGTTTCGAATCCTTGTGGATGCAAAAAATCCCCTTTGGGAGACTCACCCACTACAGCCAGGTGTGTGACCGCGGTCGAACACCGGTTTATAAATCGGGGTTGGCAACCAAAAAAAAAAAAAAAAAGGACCTTGCAACCATATTAAAAAAAAAAAAATCAATTAATTGGCAAAAGAGGTTCGTAGAGTTTAGATATTCTATCTTCTCTATAATACATTTGCACTTCACCACCACACAATAGGGATGAAGCCACCCCTGAGTGCTAATAAAATGAATCAGAAGTGAGACCTCCAGTGGGCTCACATAGCCTCCTCCTAGTACATGGTATGATTGAATCATAGACCTCTACCCTAAGAGGTAGAGGACCCATACTCGGCAAATTAGCACAACCCAATAAACGAGAGACCAAATCCTCCACCAGGGTAGAGGTCCGTGCTCCACTCACACTTCTTTACCATACATCAAATGAGAGCCAAACTAAAGGACTCACTTTTGATTTTTCTTGTCAAAATTCAAAAGTAGATCCTCAATGTGAGGGAGCACAAACCAGTGCCATCAAGGTAGAGGATTCTAACTCATAGGATAAATCCAACACCTCATTATCAATCGACTCCAACCCTCAAGTTCCAAAAGATGATTCATATAGTCAAGATCAGATCTATCCGCACGAATTTAAGAGGCGAAAGAAAGGGGTTAGTAGGGTGATCTACAAAGAAAACGAAGTTCCAAAAACCCAATTCAAGGAATGTATCAAACGGATTAGAAAGCTTTCATTTTCATACTCATTCTATGTGCTTTCCAGGTCTTCAAGGTTCTGAAAAAGAAAGCTAGAAAATATAAAAGAAACTAATTGCAGACGTGTAAATGGCATGCAAATGAAGCAAAGAGAATCTAATCCAGAGTTTTATGTAAGAGATGGATTTCTGAATAACGCTCTTAATTTGTCTTTCTGGCTGTAACATTTATATAATTAATTATCCATTAACACAACATACAATAGTGAAACACATATCTGAAAGCATCAAAGAATAAACCTTCTTCTTCTTCACAACTCTTCCCAAATTCCTACGCTACTTTCGGTCATCAAAATTCTTCACGTAAAGGAAGAACAACAACGATACCTTCTCACCCTTCTTTCACCATTAATCTCTCCCTCTCTCTTTCTCTCTCTTTCTCTCTCTAAAGACCCAGAGGAGAAAGGAAGGTATATATGTTGTCTTTTATTTAATTTTCTAACCTGTAATCTCTTCCCCTTGGTTATTGGTTATGACTTATGACCCAGCTTGATACAAACTCAACAGTAACCATCTTTAAGAATTCAAAATTGACAAGAACAAATCCAGAAAGGTTTTGATCTTGAAAAGAATGAAGAAAAGAATTAGATTTGGATAGGGAATCCTTAATATACTATGACATGACACACACCTTAAAATTTTACTGACTTTGAGTTACTGGTTGTAAACAAACACTCCCATGCCAATGAAAAAGAAAGAATATTTTTTATGAAATACTTGCATGCCATGTGTTCTATCAATTCTCTCTCTCTCTCTCCTGATAACTTGTCAGAAGAGCATCTAACATTCTTTCCTCTCACAAATCCATTTCAAAGATGCATCAAACAAAAAAAGGGAAAAAAAATTGGAGAGAAAGGGAAGAGAAGCGTTTTCTCCAAGCACATCCACTTTGAGAACTAATGCTCCCCAAAAAGCCAAAAAGGAACCCAAGCTGCAAACCAAAGCAAAGCTTGAATCTGCTTTTCTCATCTCTTCTCAAACGTTCCCCTTTTCTTTGTGCTTTTCCACTTGCCTTACACCTTAAGTTTTCTTCATCATTTCTTCATCGTCTCTTCACTCATTCTTCCTTGTGAAAAAACAAAGTTTTGAGACCCAAAACGAATAAGAGCTTGTCTCTGTTCTTCAATGGAAGCTGAAGACAATTTCAACAAATCCCAACGGGTAGTTTCAGTCATGGGCTCTCCTCCAACACCACAAACCCAACCAAACCCAAGTAAGTGTTACTGGCATTTCCTGTCTAAAGGTCTTCTTGTTACAGTTTTGCTTTTTATTGTTCCACTTTTCCCTTCTCAAGCTCCTGAGTTCGTCAACCAATCCGTTCTAACCAGAAGTTGGGAGCTTTTTCATCTTTTATTCGTCGGTATTGCTGTATCTTATGGCCTATTCAGCCGCAGAAATGTGGAAACGGAGAAGGAAAACCAATCAAAAATCGATTCTGCTCAAAATTTTGTCTCTAGAATTCTTCAAGTATCCCCTGTTTTCGATGATGATGTCGATGGCCAATTTGCGCCTGATGACAACCACAAGGTCCAAACTTGGAATTCTCGGTACTCTAGAGGGGAACCCATGCTTGTAGTTGAGGAAGAGAGCTCAGTTGCTGATGAAAAGAGTAGAACCGTTACTAAAATCAGTAACAAACCTCTGCTTTTGCCTGTTCGGAGCTTGAAATCCAGGGTTTCAGACTCCGATACTCTTGAATCCCCCAAAGAATCATGTGGGTTCAGTAGGTCGAGTTCTGCTTCCAGAATTTCTTCTAATGGTTCTTTCAGAAGTAGGAATGGGGATATGGGGGCTGTTGATCCTCTAGATTTAAAGGAGAGGCTGCAGGAAAATGTTGTCCTTCCTTCCCCAATTCCTTGGAGATCAAGGTCTGGGAGGATGGAAATGAAAGAGGAATCTGAAGCTGTTACCCCTCCTCCTTATTCTCTTCCACCCTCAGCTGATGAAACTGAAATCGAGAGAGACAGGCCCCGATCTTTTCGATCATCATCATGGTCATCTAGGACTAATTCCGCATCACCTTCACCAAGGAAACTCTCTCCTTCACCTTCTCTGTCACCAGAATTGCGTGCCAAGACTGTGGAAGATTCAATAAGGAAGAAAAATTATTACACATCTTGTCCACCTCCTCCCCCTCCCCCTCCACCCCCGGTAAGCCGCAAATCTCGGCTGATCACCTCGAATTTCAATCCAGTTAGTAACGGGTATTCTTCTGAGAATATGGGAGTGAGGAAAAGTTTCAAAGATGAATTGAAGGATTTAAGTAGGAGCAGTAGAGAGGATCTCAGGAGCATGAGTGATCATAGCCTGGAAACCTTAAGGGCAGAAGTGAAATCAAGAGTCTATACTGAAGGTACATTGATGGCTCAATCCACTCGAGCAATTAGGGGAAGTGAACCTAGCACAGAAGCCAGGAAAGCAAGAGAATACGGTGAAGAGCAGCTGGAGGACAGAAAAGGTAAAGGATGGAAGGAGGTTGAAAGAATGTTCATGACAAAACAAGGAAGAAGAGCAGGAGGATTTGATCGACTGTCAATGAACACAGAGAACCCAAGTCAAGAAAGTTGCTGCCCAATTCCAAAGTCACCACTTTCCAAGTATCAGATGGAAGAGAAGAAGGAATCCCATGACAAGGTTATCGTGGAGGCTGATGAAGACTCAGATGGAGAGCCTGAAGCTGAGGCTGATTCTGAAGAAAATTCAGACAAAGAAGCTGTCTCCAACAACACTGGCACTGATGGTGGGGTTGATAGTGAGGTTGATAAGAAAGCAGCTGAGTTCATAGCCAAGTTTAGAGAGCAGATCAGGCTTCAAAGGATTGAATCTATTAAGAAAGCAAGTGGGAAAGTCAGGAATAGAGCTTCTTCACAATAAATTTAATGCTTGTTCTCCTTCAAAAGGCTTCAAGCAATATATGTTTGTAACTGAATTTCTCTTATACTTCCTTTTCTGTTAATATTTTTACTTCTCACATGAGTACTATCATAGTGTTTTTGGATTAAAAATCTGGTTTATTGGCAATATGATGGATATCTGCATGGTTCACAGCCTCTGAAACCTGCACTTCCATTGGAGAAGAACTCGTGTGGTTAGTTCCTTCAGATCTTTGTCCTTATAAATCAAACCACATCTCTTTTTTTCATAGCATGTGGTGGCTTATTCACTTGTCCCATTTCAAAAGAGAATTGTGTTTGGTCATGGTGTGAAGATGTTTATGGCAATGCAAATGGTGTCAGTGTAGGAGACATCTTTGGCTAAAATTGTCTGCTACAACAAAAGCAAAATTTTAAATATATTGTTTTATAGGTCAACTTGTTGCTTTCAGGATATATTACCAGGAAGGAATCCCTCTTTCTTGCATAGAACATCACAGCTTGTGAGCAGGAACCCATAGACAATATACTGAGTTGTCTCAGCTATCAACTTACTACAATAAGATTTTCAATGCATTACAAACTTGATGATGAAGAATTCTTGCCTTTTTCCTACAAAGGAACTTGTAATACCATTCCCATTTATGATTCCTCCAATTGCTTTTAAGTTATCCAGCAAAAGGGATGGAGGAGCCAAGAGATTAGTTCTACCAGTCTCTTGTACATCAATGAAGATGATCCAGCCTTACAGGCCTAGTTTGTATTCATTATTTTCTATATTTTCTAAGATAACGTGGCTAAAATAGGAGAAAATTTTCTTCTCTATAAGATGAAGTAACTGTAAAGCCATCAATGGTTGCTCTATTGTTTGACAATAACAACCATCCATCCCTGGCACATTAGCCTCTCAAATGCCATCCAAAGGCCTGAGTCAAAGGAGACATGGCTAACTATTAGGGACTATATAGTCCCTATATGATGTACTTTCATCTTATTTCTTTCAGGTGAAGTGAACAACTGAATATTCATGTTAGGGAAAGAGAGACCAAGTAGTCTGACAGTAATGAGACGACAATGGAAAATGCTGAAAGGGTAAAAGAGAATTATCAAAATTTAAGTGGTGGGTTCCAAAGGACTCTGTGTTTGTAGGGACCCAATGACAAAGAAGATAAGCCTAAAAAGCTGCCATATTTATCTAAACATTTGCAATTTTCAGTGGAACATAGTTAAAAGATCCAAAGAAGGAAAAGCTGGTGACAGAAGACTAAATACAAGATCACTGGTTAATAAATTTCTTGCTCCTGTGGGGTTCCCCTGTTTCTGGACACAATGTTTGGAAAACCTGACTGTAACCCCTTTTTTCTCTCCCTTTTTCAGAAGACCAATAAATTGCAAGAAGAGTTAAGTTTCATTAAAAGGAAAACAAAATAAAGATTAAAAAAATAACCATGATTGATAAAACCCTTCCTACCTTTCTCTCAATTAGAGAGGAATCAAAACAGAGACACATCTGGCAGGACTATTTAACCCATCTTGCCATATCCATTAACTTGGTTCAGGAGGAACCAGCCTCAAGCCCCGCATCCATTCACATAAACTTTGGATCATCGAAGTATAGAAAAACCATGCAAGTTGTATCACCAAAACCAACATTTGGCTCATGTACATGATGAATTGCAAGCCAATTGGAACACTGAACTACTAAACAGAAGATATAAGCAATCGTCAGTAATCAGCAGATAATACTGCTACCAACCATGAATTGCTTGACGCTTTTCCCTCAATTTAAGTATAAGCCATGTATACATGAGTTCATACTTTGATCTCAGTCTTCACCTAACATACATTTTAGCATGTTGAAGAACCACTGTAAGCAACATACTGAATCAACACAAAGTAGGATTGATTGGAACGCAGTCCAAAAGAACGTCATCACCATTGCACCAACAAGTCTGAAGCCAAAACTCAAATCTAAATTATTCAATCATTAAAGGGTCTAAGCCCTTCGCCTTTATGTATTTATTTATTTATTTTACTTCTTTTAATAGATAGGCACCAAGAAAAATTGATCCCATGACCACTTGATTATGCAGTGTTGGTCTTTGCCAACTGACCACCTACTTGGGGTATTCCCCTTTATCTATAACGAAATAGAAACCTACAAAATAAGCCAGCTCCTGTGTAGGAGAAGGTATGAGAGATGCGCGTCTTCCCCTTCTGCCATTAGAGTTGCCACCGGAAGATGAGAAGGTGTTACCAATCGGACTTGAGTATGAACCATACGGAGAAGAAGGTGTTACCAATTAATTAAATTCAATTTTACTGTAATATTAAATTTAAGTAACGTTTATTCTTCCAATTTGGTTGGGAGTTGTTTCTCCCATTATTTCATAGACTTTATTAGTTGTTAGGAAATAAATGTGTCTAATTAATTTGTTTAATTGACGATTATAGACATTATTTATTAGTAATACAAATGTCTAATTGATTGAATACAGAGTGGTATTGGAGAAAAAACGAAATGTAGCCATGTCCCTTGAGTTCATATTTTTATAATAGTATGATAGTATGATATATATAGTTAACCAATATATTTCAAATACAAAGTTACATTAGACCTCTCTCTTCTCTTCTCTTATCTTCCCATCTCTGCATGATTATACAAGAAACAAAATTAAATCATAAAGAGAATCGAGTGGTACTATTATAAACTTAATTGATGAGTATATGCTATTCAAAAGAAAAACAAAATCATGTAAGATACATATATAAAAAAACAAAAGCAGCCAAACTGATACTGTATATCTTTAGGACTTCAAGTTCCTTGGTGCAAATTAAATTTTTGTAAATGGGATTTTTGAGACTTGAAAATGTAAGCTTCTCTATAACTAGTTCCCAGGTGTAGGTGCAGGATCTGCTGGTGCAGGTTCAGGGGCAGCATCTGCTATGATCTCCGTGGGTATTACTTGTTTTGTGTGCATTGTTCTAGCATTGACAGAATCATAGCACACTGGCTTGCAGACCTCTTCGCAATGTCCTTTAGAATGGAATGGCTTAGCCATGCATTTAGGCATGCACTCCAAGTCCATGCACTGTTTGAGAGTCATTTGTTGAGCAGAGACAAGAGTCACAGACAATGTAAATAAACACAAAAGGAGAATTGCTACTGCAGCCTTGTTGCAAGCCATCTTGGATGCAACACAACACAACACAAACCCACCAAAGAATATTAAAAAGAGAGGAGATGGCAGGAAGAACTGTGATAATTGGAGGGTTTTAAGACTCTTCGAGGAAGTTTGGAAAATTTTAGAATTTACAGTTGATTTTTCTTGGATATCTCTCCCTGTGCTTGTGGTTTGATTGGTTGCTTATTGGTTGGTTGTGAAGAAATGTTCTAGAGGAAAATAAGCATGGACACAGGAATGGGTCAAATGAGAAAATCTTGGATCCCCATACCAACAGATTGAGAATGTTTTCTGCCGCTTCCCTGAGTTTGCAACAGAAAAAGAAATGATTTTAATAAATATCCTCCTATATTTAATTTTGTTATTTTTAAGGATGGAATCCTTGTGGATGCAAAAAATCCCCGATGGGAGGCTCACCCACCATAGCCAGGTGTGCGACGCGGGTCGAACCATCGGTTTATAAACCGGGGTTGGCAAACCAAAAAAAAAAAAAAAGAAATCTTGAGTCTAGATCCTCACCCCGTCGGGCCCCGACGGCTTCCCGACCACACAAACATGTGAGGCCTACAGGTGAAAATTTGAATTTTTTTAATTTTTTTCAAAAAGTGTTTTTCATCTGTGGGCCCCACTTATTTGTGTGGTCGGGAAGCCATTGGGGAGCACTCTCCCGACGGGGTGAAGATCCGGACTCAGAAATCTTGCAGGTTCATCATCTTCTAGCAAAACAATCCACCACAGTCCAAAGATCCAGGTAATTGACTTACAACCAATGCTGCCCAGTATAGATTATTATTAATATTAATATTAATATTAATATTATTATGATTATTATTTTGCTTATATTTGTACATTGGTTTTTTAGTATCAAAAAAGAACTTTTCTAAAACAAAAATATGATTATATAAAATGTATGAGGTTCCATGATATATATGATACACACTGTTGGTTGATCTGGGGTCAGAATTATTATTCTTTTTATAAATAACTTTTTATTTTCTACCAAAAAACTAGCTTTTTATTAAAAAACATGAAAAGTGTTTTAACTTTTCTCAAAAAAGAGAGAAAATCAATGAAAAAGAATGTGTTTTGCTTCAAAAAATTAAAAACAAATTATGAAAGTAATTTCAACATCTTTTCCCCTTTTAAAACTGAGGGGGTCAAGGCCAATTATTCACATCTTAGCTACGTCCTAAAAGGTTAATTATAACATAGCTTTAACATATAACTTAAATATAAGGCAAGAGGCCCCTAACCCCGAAAGGATTCGGATTCTTGTCCTCATAGGAGGCGTTGCCAATCAAACTAAGAAAGAATGATAAAGTAGCAAATATAATTATCTAATTGTCTAAGTTGAGGTGACCATGGAGGCTTACTTTATTTTTATTTTTTCAAGAGAAGAAAAAAAATATTACAAACCCAGCAGCTTTGATTTGAATCTAGTTCTAGCATATGTGACAAAATGCATTTTGGAGTTTTACAAAATGTAACCAAGTTCTCGATTATTGGTAAGCAACCTAGAAATATTGAGTAATACAGCTACTAGGTGAAAAGGTCATGCTGTTCTTGGCTTCGAAACAAACTACTCCAGTCAGTCAATAATGACTTGGTGAATTACAAAACCCAAAATCATAGCTCGCTGAAACCCTTGATAGAGCTCCACCATGAGTACAATGTACAAGCCAAGATAGGATGCCAAAGATGAACCTAAAAGAGTTAAAAGAGCTAAAAGACAGCTTTGATTAAAATTGAAGACCTAAAAGTGCCAAAGACAAACCTAAAGGGACTTGTAGAACAACTACAGAGATCAATTCCAGAGACATGGGGTTATGGAATGTCCAATAGTGTAGGTTTGGATGACCGAGCAGAAGCAAAATGGGAACTCCAGAAGATCATACATTGCATTGATCAGCCAAATCAAAGGCGTCATGCACAAGCCAAATAAGAAGAGATGTCACTGCAGACTCACACTAGCAACACCACATGATCACTACATTAGCTTGTCTTGTCCTGATAAGAGAAAGCCCCACCACTTCTCATAAACCTTCAGGAGCTGCATAACTGCCTCTGTTGGCCAAAGCATCATTTCCTGCTACAATGTACAGATCTTCTTCCTCATAGTTGTAATGGTCAGGCAGTTCTCATGAAGGAAATATGGCTGTGGTATTGGGTGGTATGCATGAAAATGACACAAACTAAAACTCAAGAAATAAAATTTAGATAAAACAAAGAGCAAGATGGGAGAAGAAATCCGGACAAAGAAATTGTTAGGTTAGTTTCACCAATTCTTCAACCAGAGGGCCTCAACAAGGAGTATCATCATTGAAGCAGCCAAACATATTTAACTATCAATAAGAAAGATTTTTCTGAGGAATTCAAAATTCAATATTTAACTGCTCAATTACAGTAGTCAGGCCCCACTAAATGAACTTACAGTCTCTATAACAAGAAGAAGAAGCCTTATCCCAACTAAATGGGGTTTGCTCAAGACCTTACAATCTTTGGCACCAAAATTGAAGCAGCAAAGACTATAAATTTAACAATTTAAAGAGAGGCTTCTAACCAAACTGGAGATTTAAAAAGAGAAACAGATAAAATGAAAAGAAAAAAAAAAACCTCAAAAACCTTCCTATGCCTATTATTACTCTGATAGTTGCCAAGACCT
This sequence comes from Hakea prostrata, assembly GCF_041222555.1. Classification (NCBI taxonomy): domain Eukaryota; kingdom Viridiplantae; phylum Streptophyta; class Magnoliopsida; order Proteales; family Proteaceae; genus Hakea; species Hakea prostrata. The sequence continues at coordinate 19,650,483 of NC_142603.1, forward strand.
AGGAATGGACAAAAAATGTGGAGAATTGGATACTGAACTTCTATGACTCATGAATGTATGGAATCTTATAAATTTGTCCACGATTTCATTAGATAATCAATTACATCAAGGGAAAATTGACTATGGCCTTTTGCACCTGAAGTTCCACAGATGCAGCATCTTCTTCAGATCCATGATAAATTAGATGGAACTCATAAATAATTTGATCAGCTCTACATAGCACATTAGTATAGAGTGTCACTGCTGAAGCTTGAGGACAGGGAAAGCAATGACATCCCGAATACTGGCAGAGTTTGTAAGAAGCATTACCAACCTGTCAATACCAAGTCCCTGGAATTTTTCCATGATGTTAGAATCTATCTGGGAACTGGGAAGAACATTTTTGCAATTACAGGTTAACATTTAGTACATAAAAGAGACCATTTAAATTAACACCAGTACCACTTGGTTTCCAGCCAAGAAGTAGATAGAGCATCAGATGATCATACCATTCCTGAAGCTGGTGGCATTCCATATTCCAAAGCTGTTAGGAAATCTTCATCTAGAGTCACTTCATATGAATCATCTTCGTTTCCTTTTCTTTTCTCTTCCACAGAATTTACTTGTGACTTTGCTACTCTCTTGTTATTGTGCTGTCTTAATTGCTCTTCAAGACGTTCTCTCTATCATGTAAGCAAACCAGTGGAATTAAAGGATATATTCCTTCCAATACTCAAAGGAGAGAAGTACCCAAAGGAAATAGCCCACAACAGAAAAACACTTTCAACTTGAAAACGAGAGATCCAAAATGTAAAAGGAAAAGCTATGCCACTAGAATGATTAAATATTATATGTAGAACAGTCATGCTTGAAAACGGAACCATTAACTGCAACAAGACAGTTAGCCAGAATCATTTATGAGTAGGAGATGATGGTCTCTGTTTGTTTGTCATAACCATGAACCAATGAAGTCCGACAACAAGTTGGTTATAAATTAGAGGAGATCAATAATTCAACATATTCATCCAAAAAGTAAAAATCCCCTCCCCCCCCCCCCCCCAACACCCCACCAAAACAAAAAAACCACCACCACAGTAAGCTCCATTTAAAACTGTACTGGTAACGAGGCCTATCCTATGCATGTTTGTCCTCACCATTTCTCCTATTGTCACATTAGGCCTACCCCAAGTAAGCTCATTTGGCTCTTCAATCTGAATCAAATCACCTCGCAGCAATAGAGCATCCAAAAGCCACCTTCCACATCTGCATGTCACCTCAAACAACTTTCTCTACAGCATATCGCTTATGCAAGCTACTTCTAAATCAGCTTTAATTTATTCATTCCTAATTTTATCCTTTGCAGTACTACTCATTCACCTGAACATCATATTCTCAGATATTACATTTCTTTAAGTGTAGCTTTTTTTACTGCTCACCAATCAGTTACATATATCATTACCAATTGTATCTCTTAAAGAAGTGCACCAATCATTAAACACTCTGGATGCACCTTTTCACTTCATCCACTTGATTTTATTCGTTGTGCAACATCTCCCATTTCTTCTTCATTTATGGCCTAGCCTTGGCACCTAAATCTTCATTCATGGGTTCTTTTGCCATAGATCTTACCAACTCATTGTCAGTACTACACTTACCACTTTTGCCATCTCCCATTATATATACATCTTAAAATTTTTTGATTACAAGGTTGATCTCCCCAATTGGGCCAGTGGAGTAGGGGATCGCTTTCATTTGCTTGAGAGTGCCATTGGCTGATGAGATCTTCACAGGGTGATTCTATTTGCAATAATGCTCGAAACTTACATGTTCAGCGCCACTATTTCTAACTTTTGGATGGAGCAAAACCCAAAACGATAGTCCTCTAACTCGTGTACTATTGGCATGATTTGGAAAGCCACTTTTTTATTTATTTATTTTTTTTTTGGGGGGGGGGGGGAGATGTTAGCTTCAAGCTCCACTTGCACCCCTGTAGATCTTTCTTGGACACCCAAGGAACAGGCTTATTGTTGTCTTCTGCGGCTTTGATGTTTCTTTTCTTTAGACTCACCATTTCCAACCCCCTCCTTTTTTTAAATTATTTTTCTCCCTGCCCCTCCCAGGGATTTCATAATGATATCTACTCAAAGCATACCTAAGATACTTGATAATGAATGCCTTTCGAAAAATGATTCATGATTAGCACATAAAAATACAAGCTTAAAGTTGATTGTTGATGTTATTTAGTTGTAACTAGGAATCCACTACCTACCAACCCCCCCCCTTTTCTTCATTTTCTTTTCCCTCAAAACATTTCTTACATGGTCATGACATAAATATACATATTTTTAGCTATTGTCCTCTACATACTACATCAAATACTTACCTAATACTACTAAATAACTCTCTAAACTCTTTGAGCTTTATATATGTCCATATAGACCAAATGGAGATCCTCACATTCTCTATATACTTCCAATAGTTAGAGATAGCTTTTGTAGTTGACCTTCCCAGCGTAAAACCAAATGGTTTTGGTTTGGTTATCCTTAGTTTAGTTTCTTGTATCAGCCAAATTTCAACCGCTCTTCATATAAATTCATAGTCTGACACAAAAGTTTAAACATCTATATTTAATACAAATTTGAATATCACCTTTACTTTGATAAAACAGAAATCACAATGCTTCTCCTCCATTCAATAGGCCATTTTTCTCAGAATAAGTTAACATAGGGAAGCTACCTTTTTGATATGCATGTGCATTGTTGGGGCGAAACGAAGAACTCGTGACGCAGGATGAAACTCTTGGTCTTAAAGCTTAAAAATATGTAGATGATGTTGAACTTGAATAAGCCACTAGTAGGGGGAAGGAAGCAAGTAAGGGATCGAAAAAATTTCCCTCACTCGAGCAGAATGAATCCTCTGTTTTCTTCCCTGCTGTTGTCTGTTCTTTATCTTATCTCTTCCAACCCTGTCAAATCTTTCTACATCCATCACTAATCCCCATATGGGGGGCAGATATGTAGAAGAGAGTAGGTCGGGCTGAATTTGTGGAGCAAATGGGTACCCGGTGTAATCCTTGAAGATTGTAAGTTTTTTTGTCTTTTCCAGAAAGAATATGGTAAGCTTTATCCTCCCCAGTCTGCTGCAGCCGCATTCTTGACTTTCAGTGCTTTGCTATTTATGGTAGTTACGTACAAATCCACCCACTTGCTATTTACCTTATTTTGCTATTTTCGTTCTTTTCAAGCTTTGAACGAAGCTCTTTTTCATTTTGCCCCTGTTGGTTGCTTGCATTTCCATATGCTTTTACTATTATTGGCTCTTTCTCAATACTCGCTGCTTCAATCACTTTCTTCCTGCATCCTGTCTTGCGTTTTTTCCATTTTCAAGCGTTAAAATGATGGGGCGGCAACTATCCTCTTCACCACGACAGAAATCCACGAGACACTCATTGCCGGTGAAACCCACGTCTCCTAGGAGACTAGCAAAAAAAATTGACTGCCCTCTAGAAAGAATATTGTATGGATATGCCTTGGGTTTTCCTCCCATCTCTATGGCTTTCCTTTGTGGATCCCTGGCTGAATTCTGGAAAGAGAAGGGTGTCCTATCTGTCGTTTGCGGTGGTCGCAATACGATTCAGGCCACGTTCTCCTCACATGAACTGAGGAGCAAGGTGCTCTCATTGTCACCCTGGTGGGTAGGCAACCATCTAATGCATCTGTCCGTAGAACCCTTCCCGGAGATTAGGAAAAAAGGCCTGCTGCCACCGATCGCGATTTGGGTACAACTCCGGGATGTCAGACCGGATTGTTTCGCCTTCGAACAGTGTTTCAATGCTGCGTCGGCGATTGGGAAAGTATTGGATGTTCAGCTGAACTTCCATGACCTGGGATTACCTATCAACTGTGCCAGAGTGAAGGTACTTTTAGACGCTAATTTTTCTGTTAGAACTACCACATCCATCAGAAATATGAAAGGAGAATGGTTCTACCTTAATATTCTTCACGAGTTGCTATTCTTATGCTCCAACTGTGGTAAGCTTACACATGAAGCAGAGTTCTGTAATTTGTATGAAAAATGTAAGGTTTCAAATTTTGCTTCAAGCTCTGCTGATGCGTACCATAATGTTACTACTGACCCTATAAGAAGGGGGGTGAGGACCTAGGGAGGACGAAGAGCACCAGATCTCTTACTAACCTCGGGTATGAACAATGCTAGAATCCAGCTTTCCCCGACGGGACCGTTGCAGATTAGGGATGAAGATTTCGTTGATACATTCGGTGAGACTTCCCCTATTACTGGAGACTCCTCCTCAGCCGATTTTTTTCAAAATGTCCAACAAAAGGAAATGGGTACTGTTAACTCTGTTCCCATCACTAACTCTGCTACTTATTTGCGAGATTTAATCGAAAATTTTCAGCGGGAAAAAAATAATGCGTTGACAACAGATCAAGAGCGGTTCGCTGAGATGACTCGCATGAAAGGAAAAGGAAAAATGATTTTTGAAGATGATGACTACATTTCTGATGTACTGCTATCTCATGGTTTGGATGGCAAGAAGGATTCTGCTCAGCCCTTATGTATTAATACCAACTCTGCTCCTGCTAGCCTAAATGACATATCTCATCCTTGTAAGGTCACCACGGTTGAAGCTAGAACACATAATATTCCAGCACTGCTTGTCCAAGAAGCTGAAGGTACTTCTGAAGGAAACTCCGAAAAAATGAAGGAAAAATTGAAGGAGAAAATCCTTGCTGACCCATCTATGAAGAACCTGCTTGAATTGCTGAAATTTCAACCTGGGGGCGAGAATTGCAACTTCCAAATTGTTAATATTCAAAATATTAATGTGAACAATGCTACCAATATTGAGAAAGGCCTGAATGAGGAAAAGCCTTATGGAGGTGTTTGTAATGAAGGAGCTACTGGTGGATTTCCGTCGGATGTGGAGGATGCCTGTACCCAGAGTCGAAAACGTCTGCGAATGGCACCTCCTTTGGATAATCCCACCCCTCTTGATTCCTTTCAGCTTGCCTTAAACTCACTTCTTGCAGCTTCACCGGATCCTACGGCACAATTCCTCATCTTCTGGGAGGATATGAAAGCTCGTCACTTCAATCTATTTGGATTCACACCGGGTGACTCGATGTTTGCTTCAAATTTTCAGATGGCCAACTTGGGACCTTCTGCGTTTGCCCCCCAGGTCCTTCCTTACCATCGATACTCTAATTTCATTGAACTGTGCTTTACCTTCTTCATTTATGCTGTGGTTATTCTCTTTTGGGGATACAAAAAACAAAAGAATTGTCGTTACTGATTGTCTGCTTAACTTTGTTTTCTAGTTTGCTTAGCTTGCTATGCACTCTTAAGCGGTGGTTTCTGTCTTTTGTGAAAAATATCTGTTTGTGCTTATCTCTTCCTCTGTTTATCTTGTAAAGTGGGTTTGGCAGTTTGCACACCTACTTTACCTTTTGTTTGAAGAAATCCATTTGTTTTTCTTAAAATTAGTTGCTGTCACTTTTTGGTTATAATCTACTTTTCCTAAGGCTGACGTGTTGTCTCTTTTTGTTTTCCTCTTTAATATTGTTGGATGCCGTGTCTCTTGTTGATCTTGAAAGTGTGCTAGGTGTTGTGTATATCTTAGGCTATATTTCTACTAGGATCGTAGACTATTTTTCAAAGTTTATTAATGCTTAGCATGTGAATTCTGATTTTATTATTCTACTTTGTTGATCTAATTTTGCCATCTCTTTCATCTTCCTTAAAATTTTACCCATCTCTCCTTTCCTCGGTGTTATTGTGAAGATCATTTCCTGGAATATTAGAGGAATCAATGGGAAATTCTCTCTGCAATGTCTCCACAAATTGCTTGAAAAATATAATCATTATATCTTGTTTCTCTATGAAACAAAATGCTTGAATCATGCCAAGCTGTTTGAATCCCATGAATTCAAATTCAAAAATTTCTACTCCGCTTTCTTTTTCAACAGCAGGGGGCTAAAAGGCCTCAAAGGAGGGATTTGGGTTCTGTCTAGACTACAGGTGCAGATATCTATTGTTCAAAAGGAGGATGGATTGCTGGCTATTAGATGTGAGGGCAGGACACCTTGGATTATCATCTTCATTTACACTCCACCAACCTACTCTGAGCGTAAATTGTTCTGGACAAGCTTGACTAACTTTATTCAAAATCTTGACCTACCTTTCATGGTTATGGGGGATTTCAATAAAGTTCTCTCAAGCAAAGGAAAACTGGGAAATGGTTTCAAACCTCCACCATCTCAACCCTTCCTTCTTGACCTTATCTCATCATCATCCCTGTCGGAAATTTCTGCTCCGGGGAACTATTTTACTTAGAGTAACAAACAAAAACCACCGACCCTAGTTAAAGAAAAATTGGATTACATTCTTGGGAACCCGGGGTGGATCTCAATGTTCCCTGGAGCAAGGGCAGAAAAATTACCGGCAACTTGCTCCGACCACAACCCAATGCTACTGATTGTTCATTCTACTCACTCTCGGGGCAAAAGACTTTTTCACTACCAGATTGCATGGCACTTACACCCTCATTTTTCAAAAGCGGTCAAGCACGCGTGGCAGGCAAGTGAAGGCGAAGCTTAGGCGAAGCTTTGGAAGGTAAGTTGGCCAATCTCTCTCGTTTTCTTCAGAACTGGAACAAAAACGAGTTCGGGAACATCTCTCAGTTGTTTTGGAATGTCTCGGAGGAAATTGACCTGTTGGAGTTGGGCCCAAACCCCGACTGGAGGGCAATTACGGAGAAGAAAAAAATCTCTCCTGGGCCCCCAATGTCGAAGAACTTTTCTGGTTCCAAAAATCTAGAAACTCTTATCTTTTGGAGGGAGATAGAAATACCCGGTTTTATCACTTAACCACCAAAATTCAATCTTTCAAAAGAAGAATTAATTTCATTGATTCCAACGGATCCACTTTTTCCCAACCATCTGAAATTGCACAGGCCTTCTCTGATTACATGAAAAAACTTTACACCACCTCCAACTCGCTTGATACCACGTTTTCATAGAATCCCTCTTCCCACCCCTTGATTCTACAAGACTCCTGACTTTGGCTGACCCTCCCTCGATGGAAGAAATCAGATTGGTTGTGTTTTCCTTGGGACCTTACAAAGCCCCGGGTGCTGACGGTTTCAATGCTTGTTTTTATCAGAAGTACTGGGATCTAATTTGTGAAGACATTAATAGCTTTGTAATATCTTTCTTCACACATCAAACTCTGCCTTGGGGGGTCAATCACACCCTTCTCTATTCATCCCAAAAAAAGAAAATGCTTATGAAATCCTGGATTTTATACCGATAAGCCTATGCAATGTCAGTTATAAAATTTTGGCCAAAATCCTAGCAAGTAGATTAAAAACTTTGCTACATTCCTTTATTTCTCCGCTCCAAGGGGCCTTTGTTCCAAGGAGGCAGATTTCAGATAATATCTCACTTGCACATGAAAATTTTCATTTTATGTCTCATACCATAGGCAAAACGGGATATGTTGCTTTGAAACTGGATATGTCAAAGGCCTATGACTGTGTCAAATGGCAAGTTATTAGCAGGATTTTTTCTTTCCTAGGCTTCGACCAGAAATGGTGTAGTCTCATGAATAAGTTAATGTCAATAGCCTCATTCTCCATCAAACTGAATGGAACCCCACATCATTGGTTCACTGGTACTAGAGGAATTAGACAAGGTTGTCCATTAAGTCCCTACCTGTTCCTTCTAATCATGGAGATTCTATTTAGATTACTCAATGAATACGAAAGGTTAGACCTCTTCAGAGGAATCAAAGTGGCTAGAAATGCACCAGAAATTTCTCATCTATTTTTTGCAGATGATACGTTTATCTTTTGTCGTGCGGAAAAAGAAGATATTATGTCTATCAAAGCGGTTCTGGAACTATTCTCTGATATTACTGGGCAAGAAATTAATCTTCAAAAAAGCGGTGCTTTCTTTAGCAGGAATGTCGGACAACAACTTCGAACATAATTTTTGTCCTACCTGGGGGTTAATGAATTGAAAAATAATTCAGTATATTTGGGAACTAACATGGTGCAAGGAAGAGCTAAGACCAAATCTCTCAAATTCATTTTGAGAAAAATCCAGTCAAAATTTGCAACTTGGAAAGCAAGCAGCCTTTCTTTTGCAGGCAGAGAGGTACTTATCAAATCAGTATTACAACCAATGTCTCTCTACCAAATGCAGTGTTTTCGATTTCCTAAATCTATCTGCAAGCAAATCGATTCCCTATGCCACAAGTTCTGGCTAGGGCATCCCACCAAATCAAAGCAGTTAAGCCTAATCTCATGGAGAAAGTGATGCCAACCAAAAGAGGCAGGAGGCCTAGGCTTCAAAAGAATGGAAGATGTAAATAGTGCCCTTCTACTAAAACAAGGATGGAGAATCCTTTCTGAACCTCAATCATTATGGGCCAAAACACTTGCAGCTAGATACTTCTCTAACTCAAGTATTTTTCACCCAAAAGTTAGGAAAAAAGGGGGATCATGGCCCTGGAGGAGCATCTGTAGTATTCTTCCACCTCTGCAACAAATGGTAAGACGACAAATTGGAAATGCCACTAACACCTCCTTTTGGTATGATCCATGGCAACAACTATCTACCACCATTGCAGAACAAAATCCTGAGGAAGAAATATGGGACACTAAAGCAACTGTAGCACAAATGCTGCAAAATGTTCAGATAACCAGGGAGTATCTCTCTTCTCTCCACAATTACAATCAAATTTTTAATAACCTCAATATTTCTTCTACAGATGACAAATGGGTTTCGGAGATCTCTTCAACGGGGAAATTCTCACCCAAGTTAGCAGCCAAAGCGTTGATGAAACAAAACCAATCAATTACAACAGAACCCTCAACATGGTGGAGGTTTTTTTTGGAAATTACCAATCCACCCAAAATTAAAATCTTTCTTTTGGCGCTTACTGAATTCAGGATTATCAGTGAAAGCAGTCCTCTCACAATGGCTGGCGGTGAACCCAACATGCGGACTATGTGGAAACACAAATGAAACCATATGGCATCTGTTTCTATCCTGCGAATGGACTAAGAGGATCTGGGCTGCTGGAAGACTGGGACTTAGAACTGAATCAATAGCAGAAAGCTCAATTACAAACTTGGGGCATTACGATATTAAACAATGATCAGTTGGATTACACAACAAAGTGGTGGTGTCTCTCCATTTTCATTATTACTTGCTACTTTATATGGGTAGAAAGAAATAACGTAGTTTTCAAAAAACAGTCACCAAACCCATACAGAGTCCTCACAAACATCAACACTTGGATTCATAGCTTACAATTGGATGGCTCTGTGGAGTTAGTAGTTGTATCCAATCAGGAACACAATTATTTCTCTCCAAAGATCACTAATAAAGTAAAGGTCATTTATAATACTAATCTTAGAATTTTATTGTGTGCAGGGGTACATCACAAATCTCTAGGAGAGTCAACATGGAGCGTGGGGGCTATTGCGGAAGCAGATGAAGCGGACCTGATAAAGCTAAGCAATGGAAGGAAAATGGATGGGGATGAAATAGAGGCAGCTTTCATGGCAATTTGGGAGGGTCTGAAGCAAGCAAAAATATATCAACTCTGCATCAAAGAAATATGGTGCAATCAATCGATAGTAGTGCAATTACTATCCAAACCAGATCAGTCCATATGGCCACTCATTCATACCCCAATTTTGGTTAAAATTCTTCTTGAAATAAACAGTATCTTGGTCTGTAACTTTAAATCCCCCACCCTTCTACAAACTTTAACTACGGACATACATAGTAATAGGTTAATTTCTTTCCCTAAAAATCCGGCAGATGAGTCAATCCGGATAAGAAGTTGTAATAGTTCTAACTCTTTTTAGTAATTTATATTTTCTTATGATCCCAAAAAAATAAAAATAAAAATAAAATAAAAATAAAAATAAAAATAAAAATAAAAATAAAAACTAATGGCAAGATCATAAAATGTGACCATAAAGAACCTTGACCAGTGGATATATAAAATAGTGGCTAGTGAAGATAACTGAAAGCAACCTTCATTTAAGAACTACTTATCAAGAAATAAACATAGTGACTAGCTATTCCAGACCATAAGCTGCTAGATACCTGATCCATAGGATCTGTTAACTCTGAAAATGCATTGGCCAGCTCCCGACCACAGATGAATAGTTCAAATCTCTCAGTCAAGCCTGCATGCCTAAATTGAAAAGATCCAGGGGAAGACAAAAAGTAAATCATGCTGCTTAAAACACTTCAATTTGTCAATGACCATGAGAACATGATATCAGAGTATTTGCATGGAAACGCATGATAAATATCTGCTTTAAGGTAAGTGGAACAGCAAAGTCTATGTTCTTTCTGGTGGAAAAGCCAGCCTTTGGAGTGTCCGTTTCCAATATTTGGGTGGAATGCAACACTATGAAATGGTTAACCCTAGGACCTTCCATCAGATAAAAAATAAAGTTGCACCCCGAAGGAACAGATATTGTTGTAAAATGGAGTACCCCATCCCTCCCTGCTCTATTCCGCTGCCCCAACCCACCCCCTTCACAAAAATTAATAAATAAAGAAAGAGAAAAAAGAGAAATCCTTCAAGGGTGAGCATTGTGTTTTATTTCTATCCGTTTTGTCCTGCATCTCGCGCATAAAAGTTGAGTTTTCTTTCTTTTGTTGGGTTGCAGGGGGTGTTTCCCTTTTTTTTTCTCTCTCCTTTTGGTTATGAATTTTTTTACTCATCCAAAGACAAAAAAGAAAAGAGAAACAGAGTAAAATTTCAACTGAATTTAATATTTAAAAAACAATCCAAATGGTCATAAGATCAGCATAAATCAAGTATTTTTGGACCAATAAAACTTTTCTGGAGATTTTGTTATATCACTGGGCGACAATAGAAGAAAATTTGACCAAAATTGTCGATATTTCGGGTGAAATGTTTACATTTTTCAAAAACGAAACGAAATTCCAATTATTTTGGAAAAGTGTCAAATTTCGACTGAAATTTCGACATTCAAACTTGTTTTTCATTAGTTTTTGTTGATTTCTATTCCATTTTTACCTAATTTCCACAACTTCTTTGCCTTCAAACACCTCTTTTGCTCATTTTTTGCCTCCAAACACCTCCTAAGCCCACAACAACATCAAAGGAAACTCCGACAACAATAGAATGTGAAGCATAAGCCATACCCAACAATTCCAAATTTCCTTTTTTTTTTTTTTTTTGTTCATGCCTTAGATGATCTTGTATTACCTTGAAATTAATATATGTTTAGCCTATGATTGTGTTTTGTTACTTATCTTTTTATTATTTGCTACCATTTTTTTATTTTCTGATTTTAATAATTATTTTCTAAAATTATGTATTTTTATTTTATGTATATATGATATATAGACTTCAACTTAATATATGTGAGACACCATCACTTGATCTAGTTGGTCATTTTATTTTGTTGACTTGTTGTATATGTAATCATTCTACCAAATAATTCATGTGTGCTAATGATTCTATGCCTGTATGCAATATAGTTTGCACTTATCGGAACCAGTCATTTGTTAGTATACTTGAATGATAAATTTTCAATGTTTTTTTTTTTTTTTGGCAAAATACTAGTTCCATAGTGTTTATTATGCTTGAAATGGGTAGTATGCATGAATCCAAATCATTTAGAGTCCATATAAGGCCCGAAATTGAACTTTCAATTTTCAGAAAAAAGTGTCCAGTTTCGACCGAAACATCGAAATTTCGGCCTTTTGCAAGTTCGAAATTCCTGTTTTGGTTGAATTTTCTTCCTTGCAGTGGGTGTATTACATTAAAGTTATAGAGGTTAGCAACTGATTTTTAAATAAAACAAGAGATAAATTTATAGAATAACATTAGCCACAAGTTTTGTGATGATAACATTGGCGGTCTGCAAAAATGTTAATCACTTAATCAGAACTAAAGTCTATAATTGTTCCTCTAGTGGCAGAAAACAACTGGTTACTTTCTGTCATGTATTAGTACATGACATGTACACTATAATAAGACAGCTTGGCGACAATCAAGGACATTTTTTCATGTTTACAAGGAGCAGCAGGAAAGGCAGCAAGGAGACTAACAAAAGGAATTCAGTGGTCCCTGAAGACATATTCCACAAAAAGAAGAAATAATAATTTTGAAAAATACTTAACTACACGTCATGAAATTTTGAAATTGTTAAGGTGGCAAGACATTTTATTAGAGCTTGTTACCTTCTGTGTGGTTTAGCCAGGGGAGATATTTCAATGGGATAGTCCAAAACAAATGTCGGCTGCATAAGTGTTGGTTCAACAGCACACTCAAAAACCTGAACAACAACAATGGAACTCAATTCTGAATATGATACATGAAATACTTAAGAATAACCCCCCCCCCCCCAAAAAAAAAAAATGAAAAGAAAAAGCTGAAGCATGATGTTCAAAAGCGTACAAAAGTTAGTCAAGTTTTAAGTACTTTCCAGAGATATATGATTATTAGAATATTACCCAAACCATTGCTTATTTATGAATCTTAAGTATATGATGTATGTTAAGAGTGTAAATACCATATTAGAAAAAAGGAATAAGGGTTAATTAATAGGGGTAACAAGGATACGGTAGGAAAGATCCCAGTGATAGTCTGGAGTCCATATTGGACTCAATCGTGGGTTATTTATTTCCTTTTTTGTAATCATGATCTTCCTATAATAAAGAAAGCAAGCTCTGAAGGATTCTCACATCAAGAGTGAGAACTCTCAAATCTTTTCTCTCATGCTCGAGTCCTCCTTCTCCTTTTTTCTGTTCAATTCACATGGTATCAGAGCCTATTTGCTACACTTAACATTCAAAGTCCACTTTGGTATTGGTTCAGAAAGAACCCTGCAACACTAGCAGAAACATAGCAGCTTGGTTTGTGAAGACTCAATGGTTTTCGTTTTAAGGGAAGACAGCACCTTAGCTGGTTTCTTGGTCATTTTAATGGAGTAAGCAGTTTCTAAACTTCTATTTTTGTTTGAAGACTCTAAGCCACAACTTCTGGTTTTGAAGTTGGCACTTGGTTTCTGAAACTGGAGAACATGCAGATGAATCAAAACCTCATTAAGAACATGGCCCACAGATGGGCATGCTAGGATAGAAGATTTCTCTTTGCTATCATTGCTAACTCCAAGAGCCTTCAAAGCAACTTCTTTAGCCATTTCAACATCCCCCTTCATGTCATTAAAATCAACTCCAGTAGCTTCTTTAACAAGATTATGCATAGTTTCCCTCCTCCATGGCTGTTGCAGACATATTTCCGTTCCCTGCAATTTAAAACCAGTCAATCAGCTAAAGCTCTTCATATGTTTACTTTCACAACAATGAAATGATAAATAATTACATTCTTGGTTTAAAGCATCAGCCTATGCCACATCACATCGGCTGACACATACCAATATAAATTGGTACCAGCACAACACAATTGTACTCTTTCTAAAAAATTGAATGTATTGAATCTCATTTGGCATTGTATTGTATCTGCCATACGACCCAATATGATACGAAACAGAGCAATTCATACAATTCAGGGTTATCTGAAAGCATTGATGGTATCGGTATATATCAGCCAATACGGCCCAATACAGACAGGCACAACTCAATGCATATCACTATGGTCAATACCAACCAGAACACATTGATATGGAATTTAAAGTAGACTATGGATTTGTTAATGAGATCAGAAATTGAAGAAGATTTTACAGAGAAATATAGACTTCAGAAAAACTTGGGACCCGTTTGATAACCCACCCAATATTTCTACTTCAAAAAACATCAACATCAATTTCTTTGTGTTTCTGTTAAGAAACAAAACATTTTCAAAAGTGTAGGCTAAACGTGCTTCTGGAAACAAATGTTCAGGGCTCAAAGCTTCAAACGTTGTGAAAAAATCTATGCTTTATGTTTAGATGGAAAATGACCATCATAACCCTGTTACAACTTGTTTCACCTAAAGTCCATGCACGTTAAATTTTTCAAGAAACAGCCGAAACAACTAATAGGTGTTGTTAGGATTTCAGTACCCGTAGTCAGCCTAGGGATCCAAAGGAAATTCAAAAAGAAAAAGAATCAAAGGAAAAGGCGAAAGGGAGAACGGGAGAAAGAGGAAGAGAGCTTGTGATAAGAACCCACAAATCGAATACTAAAATTAATATCAAAACAAAAGAATTAACAAGATAAACTGGTTACAATGGTGCTAGTCACCCCCACCGCACACTGCTGCCCCTCAGCCAATAGGCTGCCCAAATACTTGCATACCATACCCTCTCCTCTCAATTACTCCCTATTTATAATCCCCTAACTACACTAATACACTCTCTCTCTGCTACACATGGCATAATCCTAGGGCCCTAACACTACCGGCCCTTGAAATTCACCATGTCCACAAAGTGAAGGAAAATTAGAGCTTGGTCTTTACATGCTAGCTGCATAACTGCATAACCATGCTGATTCAACATTGTTCATTAAAGTCCAATAGTAGACCCATTTCCAAAAATGCCACAAATGTCCGATGCCGCCCTTGCAATATTGATTTCCATCACCACCACCTGATGGGCTGGTTTCTTGCCACCTCAAGAGAGACTTCTCCATGTGATTGCCAAAATCAAAATTTGCCCCAAAACATCATCAAATGAATCCGATTCAGAATGTCAAATTTTGAGAGCAGTTGAGGGACATTGAATGGTAGCCTGTCTCAAAATCATTATTTTCAAGCAATAAGGTGGTGGTGCAACTCAAGCAATCTGCTGCTAGAAGCATTCTGTTTGTCTTCCATGGGGAAAAGGTGTTTGCTACTTCCTCATCCAAAATGGGAACCTTCAGTAAAAAGTCTATATTTGCATAGGCCTTCAGGCATTCCTGTGGTCAAGCAAGATCAATTCTCACATCTGTAGAACCTGGGTTTAGCAGATCCATGTTGGCTCCTTGATCGTATTTTTTTGCAACGATTTGAAGAACAAAAGCTGACGACAATGATGAAAGAGTAGCATTGATCACTCTAGCCTCAACAACACTTCCAACCTTTACCAGAGCAGATCATGCACAGGAAAGGAACTCCAGAATTTTTGTTCCATTAATCTCAGTTGGTGGGAACTCAAATGCCAAGAAAGGAAGAATAGATAAGGGAACCTAAGTCACCACCTTTGAAAAGTCTTTTAGTCAGGACAGTGAAGGTTCGAAGCCCTCGTCAAGCAGGCTTGGAAAAGTCGCCCTCCTGAACAAATTCTCTAGGGTTGTCTCTGTCGACATGATAGGCCACCGCTGCCATCAAAACGGATGTGACCATCTTCGCCACCACTGTTAGCCTCTAGTGGCGCACATTTCTCTGCCGTCGGTCCTCGATTGAGGGCGTTTGTGCACTAGTTTAGTTGATGCATCAAACTTGATAACTTGCAGATTTTTGCACTTAAATTAATGGAAGTCTCTTGTCTCATCATATGGGGTTCCCCTATTAAATGTTTATGGATGCTACATGTTATACATCGCTTACTTATACTGTATTTTACTACAAAAATGTACTCCCATGTGAAACTTGACCTTTGCTACGAGTATCTATATCATACAACATAATACAATAAGTCTCTCATAATCACCCTTCTGGTACAGTAACCAAAAGTGATACTTCAAGATTCTAATATAATTATTGATTTATTAATCTCTTGAAGACAGAATGGCAAAACAAAATCGGCAGAAAATTGGACAGTAAACCAAAATGCTACTATCTTCATTCAACCAGGAAGTTTTGAATAACATAAAACAGATGCTGAAGCTTAAAATTCTTTTTGATTTATTAACATTTATTCCACCCAAAAAAAAAAGAAGGAACCAAGAAAAAGGAAAAGAATTTTGTTTTAACACATTTGTTGAGAGTAATCCACACTGGAAATCTCCAGGACCTTGGATGCTTCCATATACCAAAACGAATAAAAGAAAAAGAAAAATATTTGGTTCAACATATAAAATTCACATTGGATATCAATGGGACCATGGATGCTTCCATATACCAGTTGGGCCTCTCCACCTAATGGCTTAAGCATTTTGGTTAGATGACCCAACTGGTATTAGAGCCATCACAACCACCATGTTAACAAAACATTATAAAGTCAACCCAATAATAAGGCCACACATGCCAACCAAAAGAGGAAACAATCTATGTATGATCCAGCCTCTCTACCAAATGGCTTAAGCATTTTGGCTGGATAACACAACTGGTATCAGAGCCATCACAATTCATAACCCACTATGTTAATAATACATGTTTACAGTCACGGGCCACACATGCCAACCAAAAGAGGAAACAATCTATGTATGGTCACCCTAAAAAGGAGTGGCACATAATTTGTGTACTGCCACCCAAGAAAGGGACAACACGTGAAGGGGCAGCTCGACCTTGGATGCCTATATGTACTGGTTGGACCTCACTCAGCCAAAGCCTATCGATTGAACGTTCTAATAATATTCAGTATGAAAAGGATAAGAGCCAATAAGATTTCTTAGGAGTATGCAGGTAAATGAGAAACAGGAGTAAAATCTCTTTAAATATTATTGTCGTAATGGAAGTGAGAGAGAATTAAACACCAATTTGTGCCAGATGCCATCACTTCATTGTAAGGCGAATCATAGCCACACTCTATCTCTATCTTTTCTATCCTATTTTCTCTCCATTTTTCTCCCTATAAACTCCCTCTTTATTTTATTTTATTTTTACATTATCTTGCAGTAACAGAATGATATATGGTGACCACCAGAATGTGACTAAGTTGACACAATTGAATAATGGTAGCAAAATATGTTAATAAATGTACCTGATAATCAATGGTAAGCTTCCCATGAACTGCAAGGGCACATTGAACAATGATTTTTTCTGCCATGTCCATCATACTTTGATAGTCGGAATAGGCTTCGTACATCTAATACCAAGGACTAAGTACCAGTTAATGTATTTTTTATAGAAATCAAAATTATTCGCTAGCATCAACATCCGTAAAATGAAATCAAACAAAAAAAGAGTAGTTGAAAACTTGAAATAATTGAAGAAAAAGAATGATAAAGTCACCTCAATAGTAGTAAATTCAGGATTATGGCGAGTTGAAATTCCTTCATTTCTGAATATGCGACCAATCTCATAAACTTTTTCAAAACCCCCAACCTATCATTTGCAGAAAGATGAGATATCGATATTAACATAATTGTCAAACTCACAGTATCCACTGTCTTGCCAAAATGCCAAATCATCTTGTCTATATGGCAAAAAAAGATTCTAAGAATATGTATAAATCCCTTCTCAATCTACTATTTCAATATCATTTTATGTGAAAGCCAATCTATAACTCTCTCCACCCCACAAAAGTAGTCCTGTTTGAGATTTTTCACCTTCCCAAAATGTGTCCATTGTAAAAACCAAAACATGAAGTTCTAAAAAAAATTCTCACTTTCCCCTTCATTTAATTATTTACAAATTTTGTCATGGTAACTTGCCACTTTTCACTTGTCTATTATGTATGCCAAAGGTCAATTATTTAAAATAAAGTTTGACATATGGCCAATTAACATAGAAATGTTGGGTGGCATTTATATTCCTCATTCTTTTCATCGGGTGGATTTTTTGGGGTGGGACAGGGTGGGCGTGGGATTGGTTTAAACTAGTGGGTAATTAATGCATTACACAACCACCTAAGATGTAAACTTTTCAAACAATACAGTGTAGAAGTAACGAGGGAGTCAAATGTCATGGCATTACTATTATGATTGTGATGCAGGAAGAAATGAAGACCTAAATCTGCAAGAAGTACAAGTAATCTAAGAAGCAGCAGCAGCAGTAGTAGGCTTGATTGGTTCTTTTCAAGTTTTTTTTTTATGTAATTCGGCTGAACCAGTGGTTCAATTCTTGTTCAATTTAAGTTAGATTCAGTTGGTTTACTAAAAGGTCCTGTGATCACCTAAGCTGTTGCATGACTTTTTTTCTTTTGAGTGTAATTAGCACTTCAACACCTCTCATTTCTAAAGGAGCCTGGGCAAACGTTGTTGTGTTTTTATGTGTTATTAGGCTTTCCCGATGTAATTGGGATCTGGACTAGGCTATGACCAGCCCTATACACAGGCAGAATTGTGGGTGGAAAGAAAGAAATACAGATAATCAAATTTATTGCTTAGAAAAGCAGGTGCTAACTTCATCTCCATTGTGTGAGTCTTAGTTTTGCGCACAAGATCTAAACTGCAGTTCACTTAGTTGGACCTGTCCACTCCTTGACAGTGACAAGCCTGGCAGTCTCTAATTAATGCTTCCCTTCAAGTAGGTTGAAAGATTCCATCCATTTTCAAGGTTGTAATTCAAGTTTCAGACTCAAGCATGTTGTTGCCATTAAAGGACTACAAATACAATTACTGCAATTTAACTTTCTACAGTTCTTCTCCTAAATTTCTAGAAGATCATAAGCTAGGTGTTTCTAAGAAGAATTACACAGCCTAATCCAGACACTTGACCACCTTCTAAACTAGAAAGGAGCCAAAGTTTTCTGTATCTTACAATCCAACCATCAGTGGTTCAGATTTCAACTAAAGCCTCAGCAACACACTCTACATTTATGCTACATCCCAACAGACTGCAAGCTCAAATTTCTGTTCAAACCCTATATCCCAAATTTCTTTAATATTACAAAACACTAGCCCTAATTTTCCCAATACAAGTCCGTTCCAGTGTTGTCAACGCGTCGGCCTAGGCAGCAAGGGAGTTTTTCAATGGCCTTGTTTTGAACTGCTTAACTGACCCGCTATTTTTTGCCGTTTTTTTGCCTAAGCACTGCTGTTTTTTTGCCTTGTGCGCCTAGGTGTCGCCTAGACGGCTAGATGCTAAAGCAGCCACTTTTTTGACATTTTGTACATAACATTTTTTTCTTAATTTTTTTTGTTTAAATCCAAATTTATTCTACAAAGCCGTATATAAATTTAATAGCTTAGTCATTTCGGAATCGAGGCCCAACTTGCAAAGGAACTTTGAGCGGGACCCCCGTGCCCGTCGGCAACGGAATGTGAAGCATCAGCCATAATCAACATCGAGAATCAATGAACCATTAAATGGACAATGACTTGGAAATCAAAATAATGAGATCTATTAATTTATCATGTTGGCCTTGTTAGTACATAATCATTGTTATGATGCTTGATCAGATGAACTTATGTCTGTGTTCTCTTTTTGGATAATTTTTCATAATTATGATTCTTGAATGCTTTGTTTTTTGGATGAATGTGATTATTGAATGTTTGTTTAGCTTATTATAGAAAGTAGTTGTATTAAAAAGTAGTTTAAAAATAGTCGTATTGAAAATTTTTGACCCAACCGCTTTTGTCGCCTTATTGCCGCCTAGGCGGCCCCAATCACTTTGGTCACCTTGCCGCCTTGACAACCTTGGTTCATTCTTCTAAGATCCCATTTACTTGGCCGGTTGGCCCTTAAGGCCTTAATTCTACCTAAGGCTGCATCACTTATAAGAGGAGACCCAGCTTAACTAAACAACAGAGTAGTAAATGAAAAAGAATCTGAGTCCTAATCAGTATCCCACAATAGACTGAAGATAAGCTTCCCAGACTTAAGAAATCTAGAACCAGAAGAGTAATGGAGATAAGATTACTGATTTCCAGAAATTGTAGTAACTGCAAGCCTCTACACTCTTTCGAACCGATTCTAAGGAATCCAAGGATCTCCACAAGAAAGGGATGGCTTGGGAAAGGAAAAAAAAATGATGCAATGATGAACCAAGCCAAACCACAAAAAGATCCCTATCTTCCATCTTATTACTGGCTGCAATCTGCACTAGATTCCTTTGAGGTTAACCCACATTAATATTTCCCTCAAAGTTCAAAGAAAGCAAAAAGAGGAGAGATCACACAATAACCAGAAACATTCAAAGAAAGTCTAGCCTTTATACAAGAGTAAGCGAGTCTGTTTTTTGTCGCAAACTAGCTTATGTTTCTCTTTCCATATCAATAAATTGTCACACACAGACACCCCACACAGACAAAATATAAAAGATCACAAAAATGAAGCTGAAGTTAACCTGCTCTGATTTTTGTATGTATTTAACTTTAAACTAGTTTCACTTTGACAATCTGGTAAAGGATATGATACAGCTTCAATTCAGGACTGTGCTACACAGTCCACTGACATTGCATGTTTCCTGAATTTCTTATGTTTCAACAATGCCAATTTCTTCTAGTTCTACTTCTACATGCAGTCAAAATTTCCATAGGGGATGCAATACTATTCAACAAAATTTGATTAATTATTTAATTACTCAGCTCTAGTGAAATAAATATTGAGTGAGAACATGAACATATATAATTTTGGAAGGCAAAATGTGAAACATCACCAGCATTCTTTTTAGATGAAGCTCGGTTGCAATTCTCAAATAAAGATCCCTTCCCAGTGAATTATGGTGTGTAACAAATGGCCTAGCTTCTGCACCACCAGCTGCTCCCTAGTTGATAAAATAAGTCAAAACTCAGATGAGTATAAGTTTAAGATAATGCATAACAACAATTATGAAATAATGTTTAATCCAAAAATCTCCCTATTTTCAAACCATGTATTCAGGCCAACATTCCTATTTGCAATATAAGTACAGTCCCAGTCACAACTTTTATGTACACTAGGCACAGTGACTATCATCAATGGCCAAATTTTCCAAAGCAAAATACAAGAAGGCTGATAAGGTCAGCAGTAACAGCTTTACCACAACTAAAACAACCCTCTTGGAAAAAGGGGATCCATCCCAATAGGGCTTTTCGCCAATCCATTAGAATTTTTGCACCCTGTTAGTAAATTAATGTGATCCATGGTTTGAAATCCATGTTTCGGTCTCTTACGGGCCTACCGAGGGAATAACATTAGACAAAACAAAAAATATAATGGCAATTTTATAACAAGGGGAATCACTCTCGTAGATAAACAGAATCTTATAGGTATACTAAAGAAAGAAAGAATAGAAAAGAGAATCCAATTAAAAGTAAGGCAACCTAGGGATTCAATTAACTAAAAGATACGAGCTGAATTAGAGATCAGGGTGGTTATGGAAAGAACACTATCACCAGATTCTTCTTCAAACATACTTTGCAATAGATGGCTCAAGGCAGCCTAGCAAGACTTCCGGTGGTCAATCCAACTCCTGAACCAAGACCCCAAGTTGCAGAAAATCTAAGGTTGGGATTGGCATTGCTTTCTCTATCAAACCCATAAAACACAAATTGCAGAAAATTTTAAGGTCAGGTTTGAAATTCCTTTATCCGGTGTACAAATCACCAGAGAATCAAGAAAAAAAGCAGAAAATTTTGAGCTAGCCTGGTTTAGTGAAACGAGAGGAACCCAAAATAATCTCTGATTTTAAATTCTTCTTTTACCAATATGGGAGGTATCATTTCAAACATTGCAGGTAGCTCTCAAGAGTGGAAGCAAACCCAAACATGCAAAGGAACCAAGGAGCAGCATCATGAATAAAAAACTTCTTATTCATAAAGTAAAAAAAAATGGGAATCCTAGCAATCACCAACTGACAGGAAACAAGAATAAATAGAAAGATATAGAGGGGCAGAAAAAGAAGAGCACCACATCTAGTTGGCTGCCTAATGCCTAGCAGGCTACTACACAAAGCAAAAACTCTATTTCTCATCCTAATCTCTATCTATTTGGCTGAGCATTACATACAAAAAGAAGTAACAATACTAACAGAATCTGTACGTAACTATCTGGAACAGAGAAACCAATCTCTTACATAATCATTCACCCCCCCCCCCCCCAAAAAAAAAAAAAGGAAAAATATTCTAGCCCAATTTAGACCTGGCTCATCTTGGCCTAAACTTACCAAATGGGTGCTGGACGACCCAATGGAATCAAAATTGGACCGGCAGATATTAGGAAATAAATATCTAAAATCAATGCAGCAATTAAATTGATGTTTCTTTACACGATACCACCAGATTAAAGTTGCCCTAAAAGGAATATATTAGATAACAAATAAAAAATGAAAAGAAAATACTACTTATATATTGAGGATACACACAAACCTGTAGAACTGGAGTTTCAACTTCAATAAAACCCGAAGATTCCACTGTTTTGCGTATCTCTGAAACGATCTAAAGAAAATGCAGCAAGATTATCATAACGTCATATTAAGGATTATATTTAGAATTGTTTTTAGAATAGATAATTGGTTACAAGGTCATATTGCTTTCCATTGTTATGATTCCACTCCAGCAGGTGTAAACAATTAGATAAAATGAAGAAACCCAAAGAATTTCCAAATATAAGAGATACTACCATGTACATGGTCATTTTACCTGGGAAAAATGCATGGACCTACTTGCTATAGCAGTGACAATGACATAAATGACCACTCTGAGGGTTTATTTATCACTGTTCTTTTAATGGTAGATAACAGAAGAACCTTGGTTCTTTAAAGCATATGAGTATACAACAAGAAGACAGGCAACAGAAATACAAAGAAGCTACTATACAACAGAACTCCAGCCTAAGTCAAAGACAACGAATGAGGTAGAGGAGCTAGCCAGGCAATAGGGGCCCAAATACAAACATGTTTATCCACCCATTCCCTGGCTATATCATCTGCCAGAACATTGGCTGATCTGTGACTCTGAAACAAGGAGAACCTGCCTTAAGCTGCCAGAATCTGGCTCTCTTGATCAACTGTGCATATCTCTAAGGAAATGTCTTGCAGACTTTGCAATCAACTGACCACCAACCTTGAATCTCCTTCAACTATCATCCAACTCATAACTGTCAAGGTGTTTAATCAGCTCCAGACAAAATCCCCAGGTTTAGGCTATTTAGTTTGCACTGTAACCATAACCTGAAGTGCCTGGGAAGATACTTCTTGCCCCATGTTTTTCCCAGTAGTTCTTTTAAGGCAAGCCAGCCAATAGGCACAGTGCCTGCATGCTCCATATCTCTTAATAGTTCTCCACCACTCACAGCAGAACCTACAAGGCTACTGTATGCTAAATTCACCTTCCTGTCCTTGGGCAATCACCATAATTCTACCAGTCTAAATAATGGGTTAACCAATTTCTGAATACTGGGGATTATGTCTGTCATTATATTCTTTCAAGTCGAGCTAGACCTTTTGGGAGTCATCATAGCATCGAGGAGCAACATTATCACCAGTAAAATACATAATACCCATGACCAAGTGAGGCAGTCAATTAGAAACTCATTTTATTGGCCTTTGTACATTAATTAATGTTAGCTCAATGGTTGGATTTAAGTTTAATTAGTGGCAAATCATGTCTTTGAAACCCTAGCTGTGCAATAAAGGGCTTTTACTTTAACAAACAGCAGTTTTTAAAACATCCAAATTCAAATAAGAGAGGATAGAAACAAAAATGCGGAAGACTTATAAAAGAAAGAAAAAACAGGGGTTTGGGAATAATAATGGTATTATAATTAGAGATAAAATAGAGTCCAAAAAAAACCAGAGATTAAAAAGGAGAAATCAAGTTAGAGAGAGAGGGAGAGAGGATAAAAGGGGATGGGGACAGAAAAAGAGAGACCGAGTGTGGTTGGGAAACAAGAGAAAGAGAGAGAGAGAGAGCGATTGTTTCCAAGGGGGCTTAGGGTGGATGGGGAGGGGGGTTGGGGGAAAATTATAAAAGGGGGAAGCAACCCAAAATGCACAGAGCAATAAATGGAGGAGGGTAGGGGAAGGGAAACCAAAAGATAAAACCTTGAACACTAGGAGGTCCTACACCCTTGATCCGGTAAGAGTTATCTCCTCTCCTATTTTGTTTTTATTATTTGAAATCATTATCATGGCTTACAGGTTCTACTTGTCAAGTTAGGCAAACCCTAATTGATTATTGTTCCCTAACTTCAATGGGCTTATGATTGAACACCATGTCAAAACCCCATAATCTCTACTTTCAACCCATGAAATTGATGGTGTAGAGCCCAAGGGATGATTCCTTTTAACCCCAATGGGAATCATAGAGAAGTCCTAACTTTCCTTTGTGCAACTTGACCTAACCTAACTTGTCTACCACATTGCAATTGACCTTAAGAATTACAAAACCAGCCTTCTAACATGAATACTACTTAAGTATGCTCATATGTAGGCAAAGTCATAGTGTAGAACACACTGATTCCTAGTCTACACTTCGGTCATCGCTCCAGGCAAGTGGGATTGTTTTGTTATTTGAAGTTTTCACTTGATTATATGCAGTATTATTCCGCTTTTCCATAACGCATTGGGTTTGTTATTCAAAGTTGTCAAGAACTTTAAGGACAGCTTCAACTAGAACTACTTGGGCTTCACGCTGCAAAGTGTTGAGAACACCATTTCCACCAATCTTTATCAAAGATAAGCCTTCTTAAAGAAGAGAAAGATGTTATTGCTGTCAGTAACTTGCAAGAGCAATAATTTCAAAAACTCCAACGTAAGATCTCCCTCCCTACATATTCTCTTTATCTATAATGGAATAAGGCCTTGGTTCCTACACAGCCTAAAAATAGGAGTCCTGGGCAATGTCTAAAAGCAAAACTCCCTTCTAAATTCTGATGCAGCCTTAAGTGAATGAGGTAAGTTCTTCCAAGATCTTTAGATGACCAGCAGTGAATAAACAACAGATGACTGAACTGAACTTCCATTCAGGGCTAAAACAGGATTCTAACTAGGAAATCGAACTCTCATATTAAGCCTTCTTTTCTGATGTATGAATCTGTACTGAAGTTCCATATATATTGTCTTTTTCTGACTTGTTGGTAAAACAAATTGCTCACTGAACTTATCAAATCTGGGATTTAGGGCTAGGCTTTAAAAGCACTCCTTATCATATCCTCGATTGACTTAGACTCTTAAAACTAAAATGAAACATAAGAAAAAGACTATTCTGACCTTATAATTTAAGTTGGGTAGAATTTATATAATTTGACCAAAACTACAATAAAAACCTGTTTCCATAGTTGGCCTAAACAGTAAACTTATGGGCCCATAGAATAGGCCAATGACCACATAAACCTGCTGAACAAAGGCCCAACAGCTATCAAACGTAAATTGATTTCAAATGGAAATTGGCCAATTTGGTCTCAGACCTGCATCAAATTCTTAGAAAGGTATGGAGTCTAAAAAGGAAAACAAAAAGGGAATACTCAAAATAAATAAAATCCGACCACTAGTTCAAATCTGCAAATCTAGTCCAATTTAATACATAAAATATGAAGTATGGAAATAAAACTATTACGACACATTGACTACTTCTCGATCTTATTCTTCTTCTTGTGGATGTAGGTCTTCAGATCTACATCACAAGTAGCGTAGGGATGGAGTCAATACTTGTTATCACCTATACCCTTGCCACCACAGTTTGACTATTTCCCAACAATTTTTCCCATGAATTTTTTTGGGAAGGTCCCATCTTTTGAGGGAAATATAAAACTCAATTGACAAGATGTTGTCTCTTGACATCACTGAGATGCTAATTGATAAAATATCAACAGTACTTTAAACACAGCACTACTCAGGCTAGGATAAAAGGAGAGATTGCACAAAGGTTAAGAACTGTGAGCCTGTGAGTAAAATCCTGGATCAAGATCATGGAACGAAATCTTGGTTGAAACTGTCCCAAATCTTGAAGTCATCTTGGTTTTGGGCTTGGCCAAAATGAAACCTAAGTTTTGCCCTTGCCTACCCCCAACCACACCCTTCACCACCCCCAAAAATTAGAAAAAATAAAAGCAAAGAGAGCCTTTAAAGAAATTATGATTCATAATTTGCATATTGCATTCTTATCTATGTCGTCAAAGAGAAACAAATTCAGAAATGTGCAGAGAAAAACAATGAACAAAAATTGTATGACGAATGCAAAATTTGCAATTTGTATATATTAACTGAGTTTCTTTTCAGGATTCAGTAGATCATTAAACATTGCAAGACGCACCTTAGCTCTCTTGCGGAATACATCAGCTACCTCTGGATTCGCAATCATATCTACATACCTTTCAAAAAAAAGAAGGGCTAGTTTAGATCAGGTTTAAGAGCAAGTATGAGCAACTTCTATGAGCACCATATCTCTAGGAAAACAAAACTAAGAATCCACCTCAAGAAATAAAAAATAAGAAAATTACTAACAAAAATAAAGGTGTTTGATCATCATAATATAAGGTAAGTGGTAGTGCTCTCTGATCTTTGACAACTACTACTGAAATATGCTCACATGTATCTAAGCCTCTAAGATTCCATCCTTATGTACATTCTAAAAGCTTGTCAGAAATACAGATCCCTTACTTGAGGCACACTCGTTTTTTATAGCACTGCTGCTTCAAGGTAATAACCATGAAAAAAGAACACTTCAAATAAATTTTGTTTTCTAACACTGATAAATCCTGTAAATTTTCCTGCTACACAGCTCTTTATTCTTCTTTTTTAAGGGGAAAAAACACACACACACACACACACACACACTAACTGCCATCATTAACTAAGTTCCCAATAGGGCTTAAAATATAACAAATATCATCCAATATATGTTCCACCTGTTATCAATTTAAAAAATAAATTTAAAATGGATCTAAGGTTAGATCCATACAATTAACTGATGAGATTCAGGTTAAGCATCTTAGACCTTTGTCTGATAGAATCTGGTTTCAGACTAGGTACAAACATACTTTATGTGTGAGAGTTGGGCATGCCACCTGTATGCACCACAGTACCACACTAGTGGTTTGCACCAATGGGAGGACAGGTCAGGAAGGGGCAACTGGAAATTTTCCAGGACGGAGGCAAGTTACACAGGCTGGGCACCCCAGCATGAACCCACCTTTTGCCCTTACTTTACATAGACAGGCTTTATAGTTTCCACAGAATTTAGGCCACCCAAGCCAATGTAGAAGGTCCAGATGCAAAACCATCAAGGAGACCATGGCCAGCATCGTGTGAACCAGGGGTCTAGGGTTTAATTGATTGATGCAAGCGCTAGATCTAAGGTTCTCAGGATCTTAAAAAAGTGAACCAGCAGTAAACTAGGGTTTAACGTTGATGGGTTAGGGCTTATTTGAAGGTTCTAGGGTTGTAGAATGGGTTCGCAAGGATTGGGCTGGGGTTTAGGAGCTAGGGTTATGAAATTCAAGTCTGAACCCTTGCTGTAACTTAAAATCAGCATTGAGTCGGGTTTAGAAAATTAGGGGTTCTAGGGGATGAGCTAGGGTCAGGCTTAGGTCGAGTGTCAAGGGAAGATGATCATAAAAGGGTTTAGGGTTTGAATGGGAGATTGTGTTGAGTGTCAAGTTTTCAACCAAAACTCAGCCAAAAACCCACTGAAATGGCCAACTGAGTTGGTTGCCCAAAAAAATACCCAACTCAGCAAAATCTTGTGTAATTCTCAGTTCAATTCAGTTTTCCAGACCAAGGAAGAAATTTCGATCGATATGAACATTTTGACCTTGGAAAAGGTCGAAATTTCGAGGTTTTTCGACCGAAACTGGATACTTTTTTCCTGATTCTTGAAAACTCAATTTCAAGCCTCAAATGCACTCAAATTGATTTGGATTTTTGCATACTAGCTATTTCAAGCATAATAAACACTATAAAACTACTAGTTTACTAAAAAACTACTGAAAATGTAACATCCAACATTCCAAGTATATAGTACATGAATCAGAGAAGAAGCGGGAATGTTATTACCTACAAGTCTATTCTATTCAAGCCTCAAGGTCTCCCTCTTCCGTCTGCACCCCATACAAATGACAATATAACTCCCATGATGTTTGCCCCCGCCCCATATAGTTTTGGACATAGTCAAGAACTGCATCTCTGTATGTGGCCTCATCCACATGCATAAGATTTCCTAACGGTGGGAAGTTGTGAATCTCCAAAGGAACTGGTGGTGGTGGGCCTTGTGGCTGCGTAATAATGTGGAAGATCTGCTCAACAAATGAAAGAGCACCCTGCCCCGGCTCTCCAGGAGAAGGATAAGGATACTGATAAGGTCCTAGTGGCTGACTCCGATAATCGACAGTGGGAGGGACACCATAAGCTCCATAGGCCGCTCCATAACCATAAGGCTCCACTCGTGGCTGACTGGCCGACCCCTGAATCTGATAGCCAGGAGGGACACCATATGGTCCATAACCATAAGTCAACTCAGTGTCTCAACTCTCACATACATTCATTTGAAGTTTATACATGTACTATGCATATACATTTTTAGCAATATACATAACTTAGTAAATAACTTTTAATAATAGAAAAATAAAAAAATAGTAGGAAGAATCAAAAAATAATTTTGACACTACAAATTCATAGATCAACACTCTAAAGTAAACATAAATAAATTTGGAAGCAATCTAACATGATTTAAGGCACAAATGAAACAAAAATCAAAAAATGAGGAAGTTGGTTACTCACTTTGCAAGATTTGAGAAAATGCACAAATGGAGGTGCAAATCAAGTGTTTGATGGAAATGGAATACTAGAAATTAGGTGTAGAAGGGGATGAAAACAAGAGAAATCAGCAAAAAATTCAAAAGGAGGTCGAAATGGCTCTGGCGATATGGCTCGGTAGGTCGAAATAGCGTCGATATGTCGAAAACTGGGTCGAGTTGGATATTTTAAAGCCTACACAAGTATCATTTCGGCCCGATACCAAATATCGACTTGTATCGACCGAAATATCAGTCGATACAGGATACATTTCGTGCCTATACCTATATTTCGTTTCAATTTGGAATTTTGCAGGCATTTCGGTCAAAATTTTGACCATTTCGATCGAATATTTTTCCATGTTCCAGACCACCAAATTGACCAATAAAACTGAGTTCTTGAGCCATGAGTCCATGACTTTAAACTTTAAAGAAATCCATCGATCACATAACACTCCAGATGCACCTCTTTACTTCAGCCACCCTTCTTTAATCCTCTGCGACTCATCTTCTCCTCAACTCTTGTAGGAGAGACGTAAACCACATCAGCTCAAATGCAATTAACATTACTAGCTGACCTGTTTTTCATGAAAGGACCAAGCATATTGAAGTCAATTTTAAGTTTGTGCAGAATGTCGTCATGCACAAGACCATCTCCAATCCACTAGCCAACACCGGAAAAGGACTTGGTGATACGATTACCCAGGTGCGGTTTCAACCTGCACTGTTTCAAAGTAATTACAAACTGGGTATGAACGGGAGATATATACTCCAACTTGAAATATCCATAGAGAAAAATAAAACAAAATAAACTCAAAATAATTCTTATGATTGAACCTTCCAGCTTAGCACACTAATGATGCAAACTGTAGCAAAGACGCATTTTCTACTACAAGGCTTAATAAATTATACATATTTATCATAATTTACAGCATATAGTTCTACTTGACTTAATAGTTTGCATTACTGATCATCACCCATGTAGTTGATCCATAACTATCTAGGTATGTCAATTCATTGTGAGGACATCACCATATAGTCTCACTCTGACCTTGCACCAATTTCTCTAAATATCCAGCAGCATTCTGTAGATTCAATAAAGGAGAGTACCTTCTAAAGACTCAATAGATGTCCACAAATATAACGGCGACAGTTCAGGACACTGATGAGCAGTCCAATTATAATATGAGTTTAAAACATTTAATGTCAAAAGGACATACACCAGAAAGTCCCCTGATTCACAAAGTGTGCATGTTTCAGTAGGCCTAAAGAGGGTGAAACTTCAATCATCCTATTCGTCACAATTTCACAGGCCAAGAATAGTGAGCTTACCGTTGACGATAACGCGTATCCACATCAGTGAGACCATGATACTTATCTGGTAATGGGAGGAGAGATTTTGTAAGAATCGCAAACGAACTGACGTAAACAGATAGCTCCCCTGATGAAAGAAAATTCATAAATAATTAACCCAAAAGCAATGTGGATAAATGTATGTTCTAACTATCTTCAAGATCACAGATTCACAAAGTTGATACAAATTACTGTGGAAAATATAACAAGAAAAGAACGTGAAACAGAAAACAGAAGAATGAAACAATGTGAAAAGTAAAAGCTTTCAGAAGCTTCGTAAGACATGAAATAGGGAATAGAAAATTAGAATTTGCACAGCAAGTAAACAATTCAAAACCAAATTTCCACGAACAAGAGTTTTTACATTATGCTTGTGTAGGCCAAGAAAGACACTGATATTGATTGATGTAAGCACAAAATCTCCCCCTGACCGGAACCCTAACTTGGGACCTAAGGCCCAACCAAGAGAGGGCGTAACTAAGGGCTGGCCAAACCCCTGTGGGGGCAATTTGGTTATTTTACCCTCTTATTTGGTTGATCATTTTGTTCCTAGTACTTCTGTTTTATTTTTCTAAATCCAAATCTATTTTAATTCCCTTTTAGTCAGTCAAGTGAGTTCTAGAAACACTGGGAATCTATTTTAAATAAACATTCTTGGGGATAATTAGGTCTTTTAGTATAATTTGAATTCCTTAGATTGTGTGGTTGTTATTTACTTAAGTGTAAGGAGAACCCTAGTCTATAAAAGAAACCCTAGTTGAGTCTATTTCTATCTCCTAATTAGAGTCTAATCCTTTCTTTATTTATGTAAGGCTATAAATAAGCGACTCCTCTCATTGTAAACTTAGACTGAATTGAATACAGAATTAAGACTCTTGCTAGGAAAAAAGTTGTGGATTTATTGTGAGGGCCACGGTGGAATTAGAAGCATTCTCTCTTCAAGTTCCAGCAGCCTTTCTTCCATCAACAGTAGCCTCTCATGTGCATGCAACACCCCCAGCCCCCTTCCCCACCCTCTCACTCCATCGCAGCCCTCTCCTCCATTCCCCTACCATCACAACCTAGGAAACCCCCCTCCCCTCCCATCACAGCCCTCTCAAACCCCTCCCCCACCCCTCGCAGCCCCTTAAGGACCCTCCCCCAACCCCTGCAACACCTTCAATCCCCTTCCCGACAACCCCCAACCCTTGTGGCACCCCCTCTCCCCCTTCTTTCTCCTCAACTCCCTCTCTTTCACTTTCTCTGAATTGCGGCAAGTCTGAAAACAGAAAAGAAAGAGAAGATCCAGTCCAAGAAATCCAAGAAACCTCCTGACTTTGATCCATCCCTTTTGCATCGCCCCTACAATCTCCTCTAACCACTCCAAACTACTTTTAAACCCTTTTCCTCCCAAGACTGGTCCCCAGTATTCTCTCTCAACCCTAGGGTGATTCTTCTTGGTCTCTCAAAATCATCCCATCGGGGGATTGTTAAAACCCTAACATGACACAAACACATCCATAGCTCTCCCGTAGGGTTCCTCTCTACCTTAAATACACCCATCAGATTTTTGTTGAACCTTTGACATCACAAAACTTACCCATAGCAATTATCCACTCCCTTCTGATTTTGTTAGTTAGTTGTTGGTTCAATAAAGAAGAATTATAGGCTAACCCTAAATCCTAAGGAATTATTTTATAGAATCCCTAACCCTAGAATTGGGTTACATCATTGATCCTTTGAGCAATAACGACTAAAAGCCAAAGCAGACGTAATCAGCTAATTCAAAGACAATGATGTGAACCAGGAATCTAGGGTTTGATTGATTGAAGTAATGCCCTAGACCTAGGTGCACTCCAGGATCCTCTATAATAGAAACAGCAGTCAATTAGGCTGTAGCATACCCTACCATTGAAGGGAATGGGTTGGTCATGAGGTTCTAGGATTAGGAAAGGTCTAGAGTTAGGTTTGGTGAGGGTTTATAGCCTAGGGTTCATTGAATCAAGTCTAAAACCTTGCTGTAATTTTGATTTCAGAACTGAACGCTAGGGCTTTGAGAATTACGGTTCTTTGAGTTTCTATGGTTCCTAGGGATTCGATTCGGGATAGAGTTAGGTCCAATGTTCTAGGAAGGATGGGGAAGCTAATCCTAAAACGGTTAAAGATTTGGTTAATTGATTAAGTAGTTTAAGATCTTTGAAGTTTCTTTAGAGTTTTCTAATGAAGATGATGAATTGCAGAATTTTCCAGGTTTTAGAAGGAAAGGGTAAGGCTGAATCCTAGGTCGAGGTAAGGGATCGGAAGTCTAAATCCTATAGAGAGTGGTCTATGTCAAAGGGTTAGGGCAAGCTAAGGTTTAGAAGGTGGCTGCAATTCTGAATTTCATGAATTCTGGAAATTCTAGAATATTTCCAGAATTGCCGCAAGTTTGAAGGATGAAGAAGGAAAAAGAAAGGGGAAGGGGTTGGGATTGTCATCCTAGAGGTGGGATGGGAACAGGGTTAAAGGTTTAGGGCTGGGGGAGGGGAACATGAGCTGCATTAGGGTAGGGGAAGGGGGAGGAATGTCTCTCAATCGGGAAAGGGGATGCAATGGCTGAAACTAGGGTTGGGAGGGAGTGCGGAAGTCTGCAGATGGAAGTGATGAGAAGGGAAGGGCAGGCAAGTTTTTGAGGGGTGTCTTAATTGAAGGATGCAAAGAGGCTAGGTCTTCTCACGAATTTGGCAGAAATTACTCACTCTAAGTTGCCGAAAGTTTCCCTCAGGGAATGCATGACTCTAGCAATATTCTCCTTCAAATATAAACTTTATCTAATAATAATTGTTGAAGTATATGCACTTTGAAATATTTACTGTTCACGGTACTGTTCACGTGAACAGTAAAGTATGATATTTACTGTTCACGTGAACAGTAAAATCTGTTTGTATGATATTAGTGATGCTACTCTGCTTTCTATTTCTAATGTAGGAGTCTTTCTACATAAGTTTTGGTAGTTTCTAAAAAGCATAGTTTCTATTTTGGTGGTGGTTTCTATTTTCATAACTTTCTATTTTAGGAGCTAGGAAGTTACTAAAGCTGTAATTTTTTGTTTCCTTTTTTCTAGAGGACAATTACTTGTCTCTCAAGTTGTATTAGATTCATTAGAAGCTATAAATAAAAGGGCTCTAAGATTCTAGACTCTTAAGCAAGAATCACACGCCTCTTCTACTGGTTCCTCATCTCTCTTCTCTTCTTCTTCTTCTCTCTTTTCTTTGTTCTAATTTAGCTGTTGTTTTGATTATTTAATGTTTGTTTTCTAACATGGCATCAGGGCAAGTTTAATCAACCTAGGGACTGTTTTCTCTCTCTTGGCTGCCCAGTTTTTTTTCCTTTTTCTTATCTAGGGTAGCCCCAACCTTTGCTGCAGTAATTGTGCATGGCTGTCCTTCTTCTTTAACTTTTGAAGCACCAAGTATTTATGTATTAATACTACAAAAAGGCCCTAAGCTTTCTGGGGATATGTCTACCTATTTGATTCAACTGAGGCTGCTACTACCCTTTTTTGTGTGTGCAAATCTGAAGTTCAATCTGCACTATACTGATGTCTTGGGATTCCACTTGATTCTTGCAAAGATATGCCCATAATTCGGATTGCAAGACCTAAGTATTGTCTTCCATTGTTTGTGCTATAAGTTTAGTTGCAAGTCGTATACTAGTACCCCTGTTTCATTGAATTTCTCTCTTTTGAAAAATTCTGCTGCTACCTTCTTGCGTTACTACTTCCGTTGTTTATTTCAGAATCAAGTTTAGCCTTCTTTTTATCTAATACTTCTACAAAGACCTAGAGGACTATTTTTCCTTCATATCAAGATCTGTTAGAGTTTCAAATCTAGCAGAAGTTTGCTGCTATGGTCCGAGATCTGATATTATCTGCTACTGCAGCAATTGTTATTGCACTTCTTCCGAGTGGATTGTTGTAACGACTACTGCAATTTTGAGATTCCAAGCTGGTTCAATATATATTTTTTCCTGATCTAATTTGCTCCTGCCTAAGGGTTAGCGGTGGTCCAGAATTTTTTTTTCCCCCTCGGTGCACAAGACTTTGTCCTGTGAGATGATTTTCTGCTGCTTGATCAACTTTATTGGTGAATAATACACTGCTCATCATTAATTGTCCACGTGTAATGCTACACGTGAGGGGGAGAATGGTACCTTATTCTATATCTACTCAAGATGTGCTGATGGATATTATTTGTGAAGATCTTTGTCCTCAACTTATGGCATTCTACAACGATATCATTACATGTCTTTACCTATATTGTCCTTTACCTAACTACTTGGTCCGCAGTAACCCATATTGTCTTTTACCTTATCTATTTGGTCCACAGTAACTCATACTATCTTTTACCTTACCTACTTGGTCCGCAGTAACCCATAATGTCTTTTACCTTACCTACTTGGTCCACAGTAACCCATACTGTCTTTTACCTTACCCACTTGGTCCATAGTAACTCATATTGTCTTTTACCTTACCTACTTGGTCCACAGTAACCCATACTGTCTTTTACCTTACCTACTTGGTCCATAGTAACCCATACTGTCTTTTACCTTACTTGGTCCACAGTAACTCATATTGTCTTTTACCTACCTACTTGGTCCGTAGTAACCCATACTACCTTACCTACTTGGTCCCACCTTAACTACTTGGTCCAGAGTAACCTATACTGTCTTTTACCTACCTACTTGGTCCATAGTAATCAATATTGCCTTTTACCTACCTATACTTTACATGTTACTTGCCTTCTTGTGAAGCATTTATATGGACATTGGAGTTGCAATTTTGAAGATTTAGCGTGGATATTTCTCCATACTACCGGCACTACGTGGATAATGCCTTTTGCCTACCTACTACTTGCCTTCTTATGAAGCATTTATATGGACTTTGAAGTTACAATTTTGAAGATTTAGTGTGGAAATTGCTCCCTACTACCAGCGTTATGTGGATAGTGTCTTTGATCCTGCTATACTTGTGGACTTTGTTCGTCTTCAACATCGTCGATTGTTCTCATTATTGGATGGTTCTTTGGACATGAAGAATTAAAGTTTTTTTTAAGGTGGTGTTGATTATCTTCTTGGTGAAGTTTTTCAGTGTTTATCGACGTCTACTATTGCTACACGATTCAAAATTGGTGCTACCTTTCAAGTTTATTCTTATTATGCAAGCTGAAGTTTTCTTTGTGTACACTCCAGCTTGAGGGGGAGTGTTGAAGTATATGCACTTTGAAATATTTACTGTTCACGTGAACTGTAAAGTATGATATTTACTATTCACGGTATTGTTCACGTGAACAGTAAAATCTGTTTGTATGATGTTAGTGATGCTACTCTACTTTCTATTTCTAATGTAGGAGTCTTTCTACATAAGTTTTGGTAGTTTCTAAAAAGCATAGTTTCTATTTTGGTGGTGGTTTCTATTTTCATAACTTTCTATTTTAGGAGCTAGGAAGTTACTAAAGCTGTAATTTTTTGTTTCCTTTTTTCTAGAGGACAATTACTTGTCTCTCAAGTTGTATTAGATTCATTAGAAGCTATAAATAAAAGGGCTCTATGATTGATTCTAGACTCTTAAACAAGAATCATAGGCCTCTTCTACTGGTTCCTCATCTCTCTTCTCTTCTTCTTCTTCTCTCTTTTCTTTGTTCTAATTCAGCTGTTGTTTTGATTATTTAATGCTTGTTTTCTAACAATAATCAACTGAACTTTACATTGCCGAGAGACTTGTTTATAGCCTATTGAAGAAAATTAAACTAGAACTCTAACTTGTAATACAAATCAAACTAAAACTCCTACTTTACTAAAGACTACAAGGATTCTATCATATCCCACTCTAGGAGGACCCAAATTGGAATCTAAGGTAGATACGAGTTCCCTGCAAGAGGTAATTGAGACTAGGGGACTCCCTTACAAGTTATAACTTAACTCTTCAATAACTCAAATAATGACCCAAACTAGAAAAATAAAAATAAAAATAAAAACCTAGGGTCCCAAAAACATACTAGACCTAATTAAAACCTAAGCTGACTCAAGTGAAAACTGCAAAATTAACAACATACCCCAATACCTGGACAAAATTACTTGGGTTTCTAGTAGGGCCATTGGGTATTGGTAAGCCACTTGGGCCCTCATTAGGTGATCCTGGATTTGGTTTACATCATGAAATCGCCTCATGCTAGGGTTTGGAGGCATCTCTCGGTGTAGATAAAGAATAATGGATTGAGTAGATTACCCATCATTTTAAACCTTAGATCAAGGTAAAGCAACTTCAAATTAATAATGCATAACACACTTGTAAACAGTGTTGCATGTGGGCCAAGGTCATGTGACACGTAAAACCATGCAAGCTCTAACCAGATTTAAGTTATAATAGAATAATTCATGGACAGTTCATGACTTGAGTTTCCTTCATAGGCCATTTTGGTAAGGCTTAACCAAGATATCAAGGTACTCAAAGAACTAAAACATTAAAACTCATGTTTGCCCATGGTTCGAGAACTTGTGAGACCTCGCAAGATATCTCAACTTTTTGAAAAACTCAGACAAGATCACATGCAAACTTATTGGAAGGCAAGGATCCAAGTGACCGACCCCATTTAATTAAGGAAAGGCTTGCTCATGTTGTTGTTGTTGTTGTTGTTGTCGAGACAAGATCACATGAGTCCCAAAAAATTGTAAAACTCAATCAAGATTTGGGTTGAGTCAAGATCTCGATTAGACTGAAATCTTGGTCCAACCAGTGTTAACAAAAGCACTTAACTTGACCAAGTCAAGATACCTAGTCTCAACGAAATCTCAGTCCTCTCATCCTCTTCACTACTACCTAGCTGGAAACCTCATTTTGACAGATTTTTTACCGGAGTTTTGGCCAGAATACCTATTGGACTTCATCAACAACACTCTTACAACATCTATAACCAAAGATTGAAGAGGTTCAACCAGATCTTCAAGAAATGCGAGATTTCATCACAAATTTGATTTTTCCCCCTCCAAAATCTATGTCCTACACTTGTGCTGGTGGACCAAGAGTTAGAGGGGCAGCCTAATGTTTCTAAGCTTGTACTCTCATGGTGTAACTTTTAACCATGCCCATCTTGTCATGTGAATTTACTAATTTAAACACTGATGATGAAATAAACACATGGTGTATGACAATAGTTGTTCTTCAAGTTTGAACCTAGATGTATTCATATATATTAAGTAAATCATGTTACTTTACGTTTTATAAGTCTGCATCCTCACTTCTTCAGCGCAGCAGTTTCAAACTTGGGGCCAAAACACATACTGCGCAGGAAAAGAGTATTGTAAGCGGTTGAAAGGTCAATTTAGATTTGCTCAACATACTTGTCAAGTAATTGCTTAGGCTCTGCCTACGCGTCCAAGTGAGTTTTCGATTGTCAAGGCAGTGGCTCACTAGTTTTGGCCCTTAAAAGTTGGACATCATTTGGGTGGATGTTATTTAAGAAGTGAAGAAATAAGGAGACCCCCAATATCAATCCAATAAAAAATAGTTAAAAATTATATTCTAAAATGATAAATTGGCAACCCTCTAGTTTAAGAACAAAAACTGGACTTCTGTCTCTTGGTGAAATTCTCAACTTTCTCACTCCATGGTTTTTCTCCACTTAAAAAAAAAATCATTAATCTTAGTATGGTAAAGGACAAATGGCTGAATAACACCTACCTCACCTCTGCCATTAGAAACCTGATGATAACCTTCCTATCATCAATTTTCCCTGTCAAGTGGTACCAGCTCAGTTAAGAAAAAAAAATCTTGAATACCCCTAAATGCCCTTCCTTTAAATATCTTTCAGTTGAAACCCAAACTACCCTCATCTCTAAATCCATGTATAATATAAGGTGTGGGTGAAGAGGGGGTTTTTCCACACTTCTGAAACCCTCTTTCACTATAAAAAAGACCCATCCTATGAGCCTGAGGAAAGGTATGCTTGGGATGCAACTTCCGCTTCATCTATGAATCTTCTACAAGCATTCACATGTGGATATTCCCTTCTCAAACACCAGCACAGCCTCACCTTTTATTATCATATCCCACTCATCTCTCTTGACGGCGATTACTCAGAAACACAAAGTTGAACAGCTAGTTAAAAAAATAAATGGAAAAATCCTCATCATGGTATCAGGCCATGGATCCATACCATACAAACTAGTTGCATATCCTATTTGGGACCCTCCCCTTCATCCTGGATATGTTTTTGAAAGTCAGAAACCATTAAAGACCAGCCTTGGCTCAGTGGGATATTTGGCTCCTAATTTAACATTCAGTAAGCTTTGGAGATATTTGGTCACTGTTTGCAAGGACGAACACAATCTACAGAAGAAACTCTTCCAGGCAAGACTGTTTCTAACACCAGAATCTCCTCCGCATATTGCTTCCTCTGAAGAATCTGAAGATTAATTACAAGGAACTCAAATAATATAAGTATCAACTCCATTTTCCACCTCTTGCTCTCATTCTTTCTATGTAAAGAATAGCTAGTAGTATAACATTACATTTAGGGAGGTACTATTACCTCCTTGTAACCCCAAGTTCCTACCACAGGTTACCAAGAAAAGTTCCTACCCCCTTTTCCCTCGTTCCGGTAGACCGGGTAACTCACCTTTGCCCAAGTCAATTTTACCATTTTCATATGACCACTGCCCATTTTCTTCGCTCTTTGTGTAAGATTCCACATGGGAAGTGCTAAAATATTGCAGGAAAGGAGGTGGGTAGAGAAACCTCTTTGAGAACATCAGTTTTTCAAGAACTGACATCACAAAGCTCATCTCCCAGATGCCTCAAGTGTCATTTATTTGTTTGTTTTTCTGTGGATAAAACCCTCAACTTAAGTTAAGCCATTCCAAGATTTGGGTCTAGCAGGTTTGCAACTCACAGAGATGTTTGCTTCAAGTCCAAATATTGTAAAAAGAAGCCTCAGAACCCATATACTTCTCAGCCTCAAGGCCCCAAGGTAGCTTGCTAATCTTGGGGCAAGACTAATGCCCAACATAATCCCACAATCTTCATTCCCATCCTCCAATGGAACTTTTTGATCCACCTGTTGCAAAGATGAATCTCTATAGGGTCAAAAGAATCAAAGAAGAAGTCAGTGGGCCCATCTTTTTATTTATTAAAAAAAAAGGGAAACAGATTAAGCTGTAGTTAAAACTTAAAAGGTTAATATTAAGATAAACTGTATTATAGTCTTTTATTTATGTGATGTTGAGAATTAGCTATAGTCTTTTAACAATGCCAGGTAAAATCGACATTTGGTACCCCTAAACAGGACAAATTGACAGCAGGAAGTTTATTGTTAGGTTTTCCATGTCAGACGGTATGTATGTGTCATTTGCATGTTACAAGCGGGTGTAGTTGTTGTGCTATCAACTTAGAGTGGCTAGGTGCCATTTACCCTGAGGTAAAACATTGCTAAAAACCAAAAATGAAATAAATACTCAGTTGTCCTAATATTTAAAAAAAAAATTAAGAGAGATTTTGTCTCAAAATAACTAAAGCTTAAGCAATCTTGACTTTGCCAGAAGCTGGTTTTGTGTCCTATCTGATGCAAAAAATCTCATGTAAAAATAAAATCATTTGACCAGTCAGACTTTCTAGAGAACAAGAAGATATCTCTAAATTGAGAGCAATGCAATTATTTTCCGATAAGATCATATTTTTCAGATAGTATAAACCAAAAAAGTAAGACTAGGTATACCATGACATGACCAATTCAAAGCATATAAACCAACTATTTGTTTTAATTGATTCAAACTTCCAATGCCTTGCTTTCAATTCTACTATCTTCTAGTTCCACATTGATTTTTGGCGATTTTATACAACAAAGAAAACCTTATCCCAAGTAAATGGGGTCTGCTACATGGATCCGGAAGAGGCTAACATAGTAACAGGAATGAGAGAAGCAAAAGGAACTAAAAGGGAGTCACCTAAAGTAGAGAAAATAAATAAGACAAGAGGCTGAGGTAGTCAAGAGGACTAGGTCAAGAAAAATGGAATAAAAAAAGAGTCACAAAAAGTAGAAAAAGACAATAAGTAGAATAAGGCATCAAAGCAATAGTCAAGGCAGAATTCCAAGAACAATCCCCTCGCAAGGGGTCAACAGCGCATTGTCTTCAAAACAACACTATCTGCCATCATACCAGGATCGAGTTCTACTACCAACAAATCCTTTCTTACAACTTTCTCCAATAGTCAAAAGCCAAAAGCCGGGACAGAAATCGACTTGGATGAAGTTTAAGCAAGATAATTTAGACATCCTTTACCACTCTTTAATCAAGGAGAGGCAGCCCAATCTGCTGAAAACCAATCAATAGAAGAACAAAATAGTAGGTCATTTCTTCCGCTCCGCTCCACACCATTGAATCCTATATGAGAAAGAAATTTCTTTCTCTGGCCTGACAAAATTCAACATTTTTTTAAGCACCCAAAAAAAGAATTCAACATTTTATTGGCTCCTTCAGCTTTGATTTGTAATAGCTTAGTGAATAGAAAGGTGGAAAGACAGACAAATAAGAACCACTATATTGAGTGGAGATTGGACAGGAAGAAGTTGAATGCCTCTACTACAAATTTGGAAAGATAATCACTCTTCTTATCAGTGCATTGATGGCCCTCCATTGGATATGACCATATCACCTCAAGCGGTTCTCACAGAGTTTTTCCTAAATTAGTGTTAACACCCAAATTGGTACAGACCTACAAGTCTACCAACCAATATTGAATCTGGTTTAATGAGGAGTAAGGAAAGACCAAACCTAACAAGATAGCAAAGGGAAAGAATGTTACTAAAGTGGGATAAGGAGAACGCGAACACTTGCTGATTTTCTTTACAAACTTAAGACAAGCGGATGATAGATATGTGGACATGACGAAGGTAGCTGGCAGGCTAGAGTGCCACTAGTTGCCTCACCACAGGAGTCTCACCTAAGCACACTTGATAAACTCACAAGTAGTCTCAAAAGAGAAGTAAGTTTTGGTAATTCCTGAATGCTGTGCTTCTTGAAAGAACCCCATCTTATTTGTAGGCTAACCCCCTAGACAACAAATAACTGTTTTAAGTGCATAGCATTTACTCCCTAACCTTTTACAATGAGTTTCCTCTTTGAAAATGGGCCTCTTTTATTGACAAACCCCACCAACTAAGTACTTACCACCTACGCATAACCTCATAACATGTGCCTAATAATAACAAAACACAAAAGTCCAACTTGGACCAAGCCTATCATTTGGGCTAGGATCAGACCTTTGAAAAGGGTCTAGGCCAACTCATTACTTGGGCTGGGCCTTTATTCAAGATTACTTCTTAGTAAAGAATCGATCAGGCTTCTTTGATGGCGGGCTATGACTTGGACCAACTAGATTCTCTGGATCCCAAAATTGGTTTTGGATACTTGGCATGAAATTTTGATTTTCATGATCTAGGATATGTAATGTAATGTACTAAAAAATGTCAAAAAGAGGAGGAATTAAAAAAACACTTGGGACCCTTAGTTGCAAGCAAGCACTTTGTTGCCTAGGCACTTAGGCGTCCTTCTGCCACCTTAAACCGCTTGACATCTTACTAGCTGTGACCATCCAGCAACTAAGATATAAGCAAAGAAGTCAAATGGATAGATTACATGGCTGATAATTGAAATGGAACTCAACATTTGGCATGTGGCCAATCGTAGAAGCATCAAAACCAAAAGTTGGTCTGACCAGAGCAGCCTTTTGCAAGGCTAAACATAGTGGCTAGTGTAGGACAGTTTTATATTATTGGTACCATTTAAGGAACTTTTCCCTTATAAACTAATGAATTACTGTATCTAATTACATACCATAGTACTCAGTGCCACCAAAAATAAAGTAATAATAACTTAAGAGTTGTCCCAAGAGCATCCAGTAAATAGGCACCAAAAATGTGCAGAAACTGAAAAACAGGCCTTACCCTGTCACTGCCTAGGCTTTCCGCCTTCACACTTTCAACAAGTGGAAAGTGGGTCAACATGAACTCAGCATCACTTCATACATAAGTAACTTCTGCACCCTTAGAATCAGCAGAGAGCAAGCTCAGTAATTTTATCCCCAAAGAGTAAAATCTAACAAACAAACCAAACCCTTAAATTAAGCAGCCCCTGACAAAGAGAGTTTTTGGCATCTGCAAAACAATTCTTCCAACCAAAATAGGTGTGGAGCTGGATATAAATATCAAAATATAGAAGTAACCATAGCCTGATAAAGCTTTTCTCAGACCTACAATATGATAGCTCTCAAGTACATAGAGTTCTTAGAGATGAGGAACTCAATCACATTCCTCTTTATGCACATACAAGTCTCTCTAAGAGGTCAATAAAGCCAGCTTTCACAGTCAACGAAGCACAATTACAGGTTCGAGGAAGAATATTATTTTGTGGTTCGGGAACACGCCACAAGGCACAGAACTACAATTCCAGGGTAGACATAAAATTTTAAAAGGCTCCCCTCAAAAGGGATCTTGCTCTTGAGTCTTGACTAAAAGGTTCAAATCATCATTTCAACGAGACAAAGTCAGAAGAAAAAGGCACAATATTTTTTTTTTTGGGTGTAAAAACAATAATTAAAGGAAGTACTAAAAATAATAGTAATAACAACAAGAATAAAACTATGTATTAGGGGAATAGCATAACAATTATTTAGGAATCAAACATTAATAACGACAAAAATACTAAAACTGTATTAGAAGTTAGAGCAAGAAGCAACAGTAGTATTAAGATTTTAGCAGTTGTATTTATCTTGATCACCAGAATCACTAATTCAACAAGATTTAACAAGGCCTCAAAAAGAGGCTGCTGACTCTGAAAAAAAATATTAAATTCCAGAGTTGTATGTCGATGTATGCAAAGAGAGAAGTAAGGGTAGACCTAAGATAACCTTAAGTAGCGAGAGAGGATATGCATAGCTTAGGCCTTGTATCTAGTATACCCTCAAACAAAGCTGATTGGAAGGCAAGAATCCATCTAGCCAACCCCATTTAGTTGGGGCGAACATTTGTTGTTGTATTATGTAAAAAGCTACAATTCCGGATATATTAAGTCACAATGAACTTGTCAAACCAGAATACCCTTTAAACAGAAAATAATAATAATAAATATAAAAAATATTTATATAAAAAATATTTATTTAAAAAATAAAAATAAATAAAAAAACCCTTCATATATGTGTAACAAGATGCAACAACCCTTTGATTATGGAACTGCTCCATCTGTATATCATATGCACACTCAAACACATCCCATGACAATGGAAAAGTAAAACCAGTGACACGTACATTTCTTTTCTATGATGGGAGCAGAAACAAAGATGTAGACAATTGCAACAGAAATCTAGTTAATCAACAAACTTTCCAACTAAAGTTAACAAGATCTCAAAAGAAAAAAAAAGGGGGAAAAATTGATCAAATAATGGAGAATAGCAAAATCACCTTTCTCTGTTCTCTTCATTGAACCACTTGCACCCAAAATATCACCAATATCAACAGATGTTTTCAACTGGTCAAATTGATCGCTTAGAAGCTTTTCCTTCTCACAGTAAAGCTATCACAAGAAGTTTACCGCTTCAGCAAAATGCTTAATCAGATATTCTATATTTGAAAAGCACAGCATAAGAAAAGTTCCTTTTATTTATGGTTTAAGCAGAACTATAGTACTGCTGGTGCAAAGGCAAACAGCAGGACTTCAATCATCAGAGGAAAGAAATCAACCTAAAGGAAAATTAAGAACATAAAATTACTCA
The DNA here is from genome assembly GCF_041222555.1 of Hakea prostrata. Taxonomy (NCBI): domain Eukaryota; kingdom Viridiplantae; phylum Streptophyta; class Magnoliopsida; order Proteales; family Proteaceae; genus Hakea; species Hakea prostrata. The sequence goes on from NC_142603.1 coordinate 19,694,080, forward strand.
CTTGATTCATCAAGTATTTTGCATCATCTAGAACAAAGAAATGACACAATAAGAACTCTAATAACTAGGCACCAACACTGCTGAGCTCTCCAATTCAACCTATCTAAGAATAAGTACAATTAGTAGATTTTATGCAAGATAGTGCAATATTTGAAGAATCCTTGAACCATTGCTTGCAGCTCTGGTCAATGAAAACTGTAATACTCAAGCGAAACTAACACAAATGAACAAACACCTAATGTAAACTATGATGCTCTCCGGGTGATCCATGGAGGGGAACAGGTTAAGTAATAGAGTATAGGTCTTTGGGAAGAAATTTCTAATCAAAGGGGAGTTCATAAGTATTACTCATAATCGTATCTACACAATGTAGATTTGTAGACTTGGCATATATCCAACAGTGGTAAGAAGATCTTTAGTTTTGTAAATGCATGATTGGTTGACTGTGTTCATATGTCAAAACATAGGGACGACAGTATTCAGCTTTTTTTTTTTTTTTTTTTTATGGCATTCATACAGTAATTTTGGTGTTAATGCTTAAATCTGGAGCTCCCTATGTTTGATATATCAAATTGGAGCTGAAGTTGTAACAATGTCAACTCAAAGACAGAATTGCACGCCATTTCACATGCCACCATTCACATGAGGGGTCACAAATGCTCCATCCCCTAACGTCACATTCCAAAAGGAGTTCTCTCATTTGCCTCAAACTGCATTAGGGCAGTGTACATAACCCTCTCCTATACAAATAAAATTACTATCGTATTTTGTATTCACAATAAATTATGGATTAGTATTAACAATGTAGTATGGTTTACTATTTTAACAATAGGAAGTTAAGAGTAAAAATTCCTAATCTTGCCAAATTCATTGGGCATAAACAGGCCTAATTCTGAACTAAAAATGGGTTATATGTGTGTAGTTGACTTTGAATAGTGGGTTTGTTCGTATGTCCATGATGAGAGATCTCGCGAGATATCTCGCTTTTTGGTTAACCGAGACGAGATGGGAGTCAAGTTCTGCGAAATAGGATATCTCACCACGAGATCTCGCCATCTCGTGAGAGCTTGCCCCTATATCTCGCAAAATGGCGAGATAACCCTATTTCTAGTTAAACCAAGTGGTTTGGGGGTTTTAAAACCCCCAATCTCATACGAGAGAGTCATATCTCACCTCTCTCTCGCACCTCTCTTGCCTCTCTCTTGCTGATATCTTGCCCATCGCGGAAGGGGGGGGTGGGGGGGGTTTTGGGGGGGGGGGGGATTTTGGGGGGGGGGGGGGGGGTTTTCTTTAGTTTTGCACCCTATTGATGAAAGTTGAGTTTTGGCCAGAATATTTTGGAGATTCAGCTAGATTTCAACTTTCAAGCACCTTTGACACATCTACAACATCAAATTAGCATCATTCAAGCCCATTTCAACTAGATCTTCTACAAAGCTAAGAATTTTTTGCAAATTTTAATTTTTTTCAAATAGCATGTTCTACAATTAATGTGTGAGTGTATTGTAAATATATGTTGATCTGCTAGTTTCTATCTACACTTTCATGGAAACAAATTTAATTTTTTGTTATCTACTCTTGAAACTTATGACTTATGGATTATGATTTAGGACTTACTAGTTACTAAAACTTCTAATGGTTGTAAAATTTTGAAGACATTTAAGTTCTTTGATTTATTTGATATTTGATACACTAGCTTTTCATTTATATGCATTAAATATTCTACATTACATGTTGTCTAACCTTGCATTCCCAAATCCAATAGCATTTTGGTTTCATCCATAGAGTCGACTTAGAAGACATACTTAGGATATTTTCTCACAAATCCAAGGCCACCAATGTGTTCAAAAGGCCTTAAATAGCCTAAATATCAAATTTCCACCCAATTGGGACCCTAAAACCCACCGAGTGACACCAACAAAATTACATATCTTGACCGAGATCTCGCCATTTCGGTCGAGATCTCAGTTTTTCAAGGTGACAAGATCTCACTTTCTACCTTGCTTATGTCATGTATGGTTTCAATTTAAAACTTTTGGAAGATTTCAGCTAGTACTTAATTCCACTTTTAGCCAAGGTAATCGTTTTTTCAAGGCATCAAGCATGTTTGACGAAATGCCCAAGAGAGCTGTTGTGGCTGCTATGGCTAGTGCTGTGGTGCTTGGTGGCTGTGCCTGGTGCCAAGATGCTAGGATTCTGCTGTGGCCATTGCCATGATGCTGTCATGAGCTGTTCGGCATTGCTGGCCCAATAAGCTTCCTAGGTGGCCATCCTACCTCACACACCCTAACAAATTATACCCCCATGTGGCGTTCATATACTTCATTTTATCTCTGCTGTTCTCACTCTTCAATAACATTCATTTAAATTAGAAAAACAAGAAGGAGATGAATTCCAGTCTACTACACTCTTCATCAAACATCCAGTGAATAGGTCACAAACTGGGCTATATCATCACCAGCATGTGGGTCCCACAAGCTTTAAAATTATCTAAATCCATACCAAATATATCTTTACTCTTTAGCCATTAAAAATCTTCCAGACACATAAAATTCAGCAATGAAAAACTAGTATAGGCTGCTACTATATATCATAGGCTACGGACACCTGTCTAATGAACCTTCATGGGTAATTAAACATTCTCTGGCTGAAATAGGCTGAAGTTAAGAAAAATGAGGTAAGAGTGAAAATGTTATTAGAGCATATCCATGATGTTATGTAACTTCAACTTGAATCAAGCAAACCTAATATGCCAAACACAAGCCAACCACTTAAACCACCTATCATAACTCTATCAAGAATTCCTCCTCTTCGACCAAACTATGACAAGTTGACAACTATGAACAATGACATACTCTCTATATGCAACTCCAACTTCCTGTGGTATTATTAAGTTTTCAAACACAATTTTTAATGGCTAAGAAATTGAGAACAATGAAGACAAAGCCAGAGGTCAATAGAGCAGTGGATATCAAAGTTGTGGGCAGGCTGGGTAATGGCATGCACCAGCATTCTCAACAAGGATATCAAATGTCAGATTGGTGCATATGGTGGGTTTCATCAGTATGCTTCTTCCATGTTTTCACTCTACACTAGTCAAAATGATTGGTTATAGGGTGTGTCATCACTTGTGGGCATATTGTCATTTTCAGGCTCCAAGCTCCTAGCAACCATATCAACCCAACCCACCAAGAAGATATCATGGACCCACCCTGGCATCATTCTCCCAAGTCTCAACCCAATGAACTATATCCAAGGTTGGGGGTACGAAGAGTTTGTTAATGATAGGACCAGTATGGATTCGCACATTTTTTTAATCACCCCATTGACATCGCAAAGGCTTAACTCATTGTCCATGTCACAAATTTTCTCCCCTACGTGAACATAATCTGTTGAGTGAGACTTATAATATGTACCACAAACTAGGCAAAGCCCGTATCTATCAGATATTTAGTATACTACAGTCTTAACGAATTACACACTGTACTTTAATCGAAGTTATTACACTATTGTTTTTGGAAATCCTGTATATGGGCAAAATTTTCTAGTTGGTCCTATCTCTTGACAGCACACATATATGTGCTGACAAATTCTTGAACAAATTTCCATCTCATCACTTATCTAACTTTCACACAAGAGAAAATACAAAGCTTTGAAAATTCAACTATGGGAACTTTGGTTCACCTATTGAATAGACATGGTTAAAGGCTGAACATGGTGAGCCTGCAGAGAAAACGGGACACAAAAGTTTGTCTCTAATCTAACTTGACCAGTGAATCCTCCATGTGGCCCAACACCCAAAAGGATAAACATATCATGGTAAGGCCATGGAAAGTGGCCTCTTTTATTACCAATTTATCTACCAAAAAAAATTGAAGAATAAACAGATTATTCCATATCTAATTATATAAGTAAATACTTTTCATATCTCGTAAAAGCACACGAATTTTTCCATTAAGATGCAACCAACATATTTGAATTGAGGATCATCAAAAAAGTGAAAACAAGAATTGCAAAGAAGCAGACCTGAATAGTCCCTGTATCGTCTCTTAGAGTCAGGAAAGCAAGTTTTCCAAATGCTCTCCGAGCTACAATTCTTCCAGCTACTGACTCTAAATCATCACTGTTTGATACGTCACCATTCTTCAGGTGCTCATATTTAGCTTGCAGCTCATCCGCAGTATGTGTCCGCTCCCACTTATACGCATACGGCTCATAACCCCTGCTCCTCAATTCTTCAACCTGACAACGATATGCAGATTACCAAACAAAGTTCTTTCATAAACCAGCGAATGCCCAAAAGTACACATACAGGACAATCTATACATCCATCATGAGAAAGGATGGTGAAGAAAAACAAAATAACATCAAATTATGGATTAATCAGAAATGACACTCCGGATTATTTTCTTCTCTTTTGATAACAAACGGGCCCGAAGACCCAAGTCACTTGAAAAATAAAGAGCATTTCCCGCCAATGAGGTGGAGTTACAATGACCGGTGAGGGGAGTGCGCCACCAAACAATCGAAAACTTAAACATAGAAGCTCCTCAACCTAGGAAATGGGCACTCACATTCAAAGCTCTTGGAACCTACAAGAAACCTACTGAATCAAACCGAACAAATTTAAACAATCAAAAGCAATTTGGTGGTCCGACAATCCAGGATTACAAGTTCCGAAGACCCAAATCAAATTAAATGTAGAAAGAACTTCTCGCCAATGAGGGCAGGCTTTACAGTGCAAAAAATAAGATATGGAACTCAGGGTTTACCCTCTTAATGCGAATGGCACGAATGGAGTCTCTGTCAGAAGTAGATGATGTAGAAAATGTAGCGGAGGACCTTCTCCTGTTCCGAACAGATGATGATGAAGAGGTAGAAGAGCAACACCTGATGACCATCAGGGATAGTCTGGTTCTTCGGGTCCTTGCAGAAGTGAAGTTGATGAAGTGCTTGATGGAGTGGGAAGACAGAGTCCAAACTTTCAGCGACTCCATCGTGTCAATCTTCTTCTACACGCCGTGGCCCTGTCTGAGATATAGCTGATTAGTAAGGATTTGGGAATTAGTGAATTACCCCTTATCAGTAGGCAGAAAATTCAGAGAAAAAATTTTATGGAAAAGAAATGCAGAGAATTTTGCTTAACTAATTCAGAAATTCGGTCAAGGAATTGTAGTTCAAGTAAACTTAGTTTGGGATTAATTCGGTAATAATTCACTCCGTTCTTATTTCAAAAATTCGGTCACTATTACCTAATCGGTTGAAAATGGACTCATACCAGGTCCATTTCAAATGGACCATCCATTTTCATGTAAATGTATAATATGTGTTCCAACATCACATCAAATGGTTAAATTTTATTTATAAATCACATCAATTAACTTTTTGTGATGTGACTCATAAATGAATTTTAACCATTTGATGTGATGTTGTGACACATGTCACACATCTACAAGGAAATGACTTGATAAATTTCTATTGAAAATCCGATTAATGCAAAGATTATGGGCTCATTTGATAACCCACTGAACAATTTAGAGTGTTTGTTGTTTCAAGAAGCAAAAAAATTGCTTGAAAACCGTTTGATAAAACTTTTTAGTTTCACATGATTTATGCAAGATAGTTGTTGTGTTTGTTTCTCGGACCAAAATTGGGTTTAGGTTGGTTTTGAGTGAAATAATTTTAAAATGGGTATTTATGAAATTTAGCACTCTAAATATAACAATTACAAGGAAAATTTATTTATAGACTCCCTGGATTTACAATTAATTGTATTTACTACTCCTAAAAATAAGTCAATTACTAATACCTCATTATTGTTAACTAGTAAAGCGAAATGTGTTAGATTTCATTTATTTAAATAAATAAATAAATTAAAGATTTTAACTTCTCATAATTATAATGTGGCCCAAATGTTCTTGATAATTATAATTACGCCTTGATAACGTTTGGCGGTTACCTAGAGGTGTTTGAGGGGAATATTGTTTCTATAGGGTTCATTACTAAATATGTATTATGAGGAGAAAACTTACGGTAATTTTCTATGAATTCTGGTCCCCGGTTTTATTAGCAAGAAAAAATCTTTGTTTCTCTATCATTCGGTTGCTAAGAAAAAACTGGAATAACTGGATTTCTTCGACGTCGCAGACGATGGATGACCTTCTCGAAGAGGAACTCGCAGAAGACGAACTTCTTAGAGAAGAACTCACAGACGACTTCCAAAAACAAGTTTCTATGGCTGGAGGTAACTATCTTATCCTTTCTTCCGTGTACCATGTGCACACTTGGCGCTCGACGAAATGCTTGTGTGAGCATCGTGTGTGCAGAGCCCCCACAAGAGGATCCAACACAGGCCTAGTGGGACCTCTGACCCCCCCCCCCCACGCGCAAGTCCAACTCTGGACCAGCGCCCCCTAACCCCCCGCGCGTTCCTAGCTCCCACTTGAGGGTGATCTACCCCCCCACACCCATCGCGTACGTGCAACCCCCACCTAAGGCCCCAACACTCCCCATACATGCTTCATTACTCTGTTGCATTGTTTTTTTAGTTTCATATAGAAATTTTCTTTCTTTATTTAGCAAATTTTTCCATCATCTCATTGTTTAGTACGATGATTACCTTTAGGGTGGGAAGCTTGGACATACTTTTCCATGCTCAAGTCCATCTTCTACATAGTTATGTCATGACCCCAGTTTTCACAGGCTTGGTGGGGCTCACATTATAAACATTCAACTAGGGCACGTGACAATTCCTTTCTTTATCAACCTATTTATAACTACTAAAACAAAATGTTAAACTAAACATTCTTAAGAAAAAAACAAACAACTTGTTTGACAGTTTGACTGATAAACATATGTACACAATCTAAAATCATGTTATGTTTACATTTGACCTTTCACCAGTATCTAGCTAAGTACATATAGCCTCAAAGGAATATATACATCTACAGTCAGGTTAAACAAACATTAGTTGTAAGAAAAATAAAAAGAGTTTTCATCTTCCACTTTAAAGATACTGTCATGGCAGCACCCTTGCCCTTACCTTGTATTTGAGAACCGATCAACATTTACAATAGTGAGCTTTGTGGGCCAGTACGCAATATAAACAACCATATAAGTAAGTCAAGCAGTTCATCATGCATCAATTTATCACATCAAAATCATATAACATCATGCATTCCAATTTCCTTTCCTTTTCCTTTTCCTTTTTCATTATTAAACCAGACCTAAGCACTACCTATAGAGAGAGCACCATCTGTTTAAACCACATAAGTGGCATCAGTCTTAGTCTCAGTCTTAGAGGTTCTCATTAAGAGATTATCTTTTCAGTCTTTTGGCACAAGGCCAGATGTTCTCTACAGAAGGCCATCATCAGTCTATTATATCTTTCCACTTTTCCGTCTTGCTTTATGCTCTCCCATTTGGGTACACTTAAGTACCAAGACATACAGAAGTCGTTTCATGCCCTCCCATTTGGGTACGTTAAGTACCAAAACTTATAGAAGCTATTTACATTTTATTTCCTTTTCTTTTACTTTTTTTAGATTCGATTTCAGTATTGCATTACCATGCTCTATGTATTTCAATGTACATTTTTCATTTCAATCATCATTTAGTCTCATCTGAATAAAACTAGACACAATTCATACAATCCAATCATTTAACTATGAGAGCATGATAATTCCACATTTAATAAGCACTAGTAATGATGCACATGCAAAGGCACGTGTGATGTGTTCACGAATATATTGTTTTATTTGTGTAATTACTGACGAGGATGAGATATGCTGAGCCAGGTTCGACCACGGTTGGGTCACAGGTTCCAATTGGAAATGGGTTCAACCACATTCGGGATTGGTCCAAAGTTCAAATCAGTAACTAACATGAAGATAAACATGATCCCAAAGAATTCAGGATACGTGAACAAGTTATAAATGGTAACTACCATTATATGAAGTGGATGATCGTGTTAAGAAAGGTAACTATTGCCTTCATCTCTGGAAAAAATGTTAAAACCTAAGATCGAATGGCCACCAAGAGAACATGTGAATGAATCCAACGGTCGGGAATGAAAGGTAAATCCTATATACACTAAAGGGTAATGAATGTATTTGAATCGTTTCCCTCCATTACTGTATTCAATTCAAGCTTTGCAACTCATCAGAGCTCTGTGGTGCTTCATTTTCTAATTTAGAATTTAGAGGTTGCTGCCCAACCGCACGATCAGCCCACATCTAACTCTTTTTTGCAGGCCAAATACAAGGATTCTGAAGGTTGAACCGATTTTGGATGAATCATTTACAAATTTTAACTTTTTTTTCTTCTTTTCTTTTGAGTTGAATTTTAATTTAGAATCTATACATTCATAATAATTGCAAACGGATTGGAAATGACATTTAACTACTATGGTCAAACATATCACCCTTAAGTTTGGATAAATGATAACATGAGTGTCTCATAGTGAAGCAACAATATCTTAGCTTTGGAGATCTGGGAGATTACTTAGAGATCAATATCTTCAAAGACTATTAGAAAAATTGTGTTACAAAAAAAAAAAAAAAAAAAAAAAAAAAAAAACCAAATGCATAATATTGTTGACCTTTCTTTTCTTAGATATAATTTTGTCAAACGGATTTTTTCATTTTATGTGTTGGACATCACAAATTGCATATTGACCATGTAAAATATTATTGGAAGTATAAAATGAAAATTTACAACTTTGGACATAATTAACTATATCAATGTAATTAAGGAAGGAGGCTATTTTGGGAAGTAAAATGTAGTTAAGACTTTTGAGTTCATGCTTTTATAATAGTTAGTATGATAGTATGATAGCATGATAAGCATCATTTCAAATTCATAATTCAATATCTCAGGAATACTATCGACATTTCAACTCAAGTAGTTCAATCAAGTCATTAAACTATTGTCCGATCCCATGCATTTCTATTCCATTCACAAGACAATACATCATGCATTTTCATAAATGGCGTGAGTCAATAAAATAAATTCTAGATTAACATGTGAATGCTACCTATCTACTAAATGGAATCACCTACTTATAATATACATGAGTTAGTCGATATCACTTACCTATTCTTGTTCCATGTGTGTGTGTGTCTTGACCTTGGTTCAGTTAAAAATCCGCTCTCCCTCCTGTATCCCGGACAATTAATGGCTATTTCGAAACGCGGGAGCCAACAGGGGGTTTTTCCTTTTTTTATTTATTTTCTCTCTCTTCTCCACATCTTTATTCCTCTTCTCTCTCCACTTCTTCTCCTCTCCACTCCTTCTCTCTCCTCTGCTCTTCACTCCTTCTCTCTTCTCTCTTCTCCTCTACTCCTTCTCTCTCCTCTCTTCTATTCCTCTTCTCCCTCCTTAACTATTCTGCAATTTGTACTTCAGTTTTTCTTTCTTTTCTCTCACCACTTCCATGCACAAGTAACAAACACCAATTTCCCAACTCTCCACTCTCTCTCTTTCTCTTAACCTCTTTTAATGGCTTCTTCTGTTTTTTTTCTCTCTTCACGTTCTCCATTTCTTTTCTCTCTTCCTTCACTCTTTAATGGCCTCTAACTTGAAGTCTTTCTCTTTTCTTCTCTTTCTCTCACTTCTGTTATGTTTACACGCATATGATACCACTTCCTCTTTATCTTTCTCTTGTTTACCTTATCCAAAGTAATTATATAAAATGTAATATGAAGTTATGATACATAGGATATGTGTCATTCCCTCACCTTTTAATAATCTCATATATGGTCATTAGAAGACATCTAATGGTCTTCCACGTGAGGAGGTGGGAGAGAGAGGGGGTGGTGTCATCTCCTCCTCCTCTCTCTCTCCTCTTCTTTTATAACATATAACAATAATATATATATATATATATATCTACATATATTTAACAAAGAGCCCGGGGCCGGGCCCGCAACCAAGGGCCCACCGAGGGAAATAAACCCCGAGCGAAATATGTGATCATTTCTCATGCAACATACCATTGTTGGACCCATAAGCAATGGCTGACTTAGACCAAAATGTTAATTAGAATCTAATCTTATTTAAGTTATTCTTTAACTACACTTGGATCATTTGATTAAACTATCAAATCAACCATCAAGATCTTTTAATAATCTTAAAGACTGATACACTCACACACAATAATAATATAATAATATAAAAAGGTGCGGGGCATCACAAGTTATGGCTAAGTCATTTCCTAGCATATAATGAAGCTTACTTATGTAGTAGATGGACAACCTTAATAGTGTTAAAAGGAGACATTTTCTAGCATATAATGAAGCTTATTGGAAGATGGACACCCTCAATAATCATAGGAAACAAAATTAAAAAAGAAAAACTTCTATTTCTAACCAATTATGAATCTTCTAGGTTTGATATTGAAACTCATTGGACTTGTATATTACTTTATGCACATTTTTTACATATCTTGTATTATTCAGGATTATTAAGGTTTTACTAGTTTTATTCTTCTTTTTTTTTTGGGGGGGGATATTTTGTAGGATGTCGACATCAAATGTCAATGATTGTCAAAGTAATTATCTGAAGCATAAGAACACCAATTGCAATTGTGGGAGGAAAGTAGCTGTCAAGATTTATGAGTTAGTTGAGCATCCTGATAGGTTGTATTAGTCATGCGAAAGTTTTCCTCGTGACTATGGGTTTCTTAGGTAGTGTAATCTAGTTGGAGAAGCAAGTACACCGATTGTTGCAGTTCCCACTACTAAAGGAGTAGAAGAGGATACTTTCAAGTGATTGAAGAGAAGAATGAAGCAGCTGGAGAATGACATACTGTTAATGAAGAATGATCAATCCTCCATCAAGAATGACTCAAGCCATAATGAAGAATGATCAATCTTTAATGAACAATGTAGGTATAGGTTTGGTTGTGATTTGGGTTGTGATGTTATGTGCTGGTTTATGGTCTCACTAGGTAATTGGTAATTGGTAGTTGGGGTGGGTTTTTAGATTAGTTGATGTAATCGTAATGAATCCATGGTTTGAGTCAGTTGGTTGTAAACAATCACTTGATGTACTTGCTTCAATGAGATGAAGATTTTGGCATAAATCTGATCTTTCATCATTTTGTAATTAAAAGACTGTTTTTATCCACTTACATATATGAAGCCTTATTAGAAATTCTCCATGTATATGTAGGATTTTTGGCCTAGAATGTTGTCAATATGGAAATTCATAATATGTAGTGATGCAATCCACAGGTAGTCCAAAGAAATGAAATTTTGTAGACCGTACTAACATTGGTTTAAGTATTTTTTAAGTGAGTTGCACTGAACTAAATTAAATACTTTTAAGCTGCCGACCACAAGGTTTTACTTCCACATATGAATAATCTTGACTTCACATTGTAATGCTCAATTAGTAATCAAGTAACTTTCTATACAACTTGGTCTGAACCATCTACATCATCATGCATGTATCCAATGATATTGAAAATCTAAATTATGTTGAATGGATTCACCTTGGAGATCATTGATTAAATAATGTTCAAGTGGATTCTAGGAATGTTTTAAAATATTCAACATCAAATTTCAAGTTCAAATTTACTACCCACATAGGTACAACTCAAATCCCACAACTGAAACTCATGATTCAACATCAATTTCAAATTTATATTTACCATCCACATAGGTACAACTCAAATTTCATAGTTGAAACTCATGATTAAATAATCATTACATGCCAAAATCTAGTAGAACACTGAACAAGGTTCAAATAAAAATTGCTAAATATAGCCAGTTAGTAAGATTGTTTGGTGAATTTGCTAGTTAAAGATTGACAGCAAGAACCTACTTGTTAAAGATTGACAGCAAGAACCTACTTGTTGAAAATTTACAACAAGAAACATAAAACAAAACCCCATGTTTGAATATTGTCTTTTCAATTAGATCCTAGGTGTTGCTTTTGATGAAATCCCATAAAAAAATGAGGGTTCCCTTTGTGAATATATATCAAGAGAATTCAATGTAACAGTGGTTGTAGAAAAAGTACTTGGGTGGCCTTGCATTTGTGATTGTCACTTACCAAAAAGCCAAAAAAGACAAATATGTCAACAATTTCAATTTCTTATGAAATAAAGACAAGATGATTAAACTTAATTTGCAGAATAGCTGACCAAAATGTAGAGTATTAAATGATCAAACTTAAATTGCAGAATAGATGACAAAAATGAAGAGTATCACATATTTGAAGTACTTTATTTGCGTCCATGAAGTTTAAAAGGAAGAAAGGGGGGGGGGGGGGGGAGGGAGGAGACAAGATGCAATAAGGATAACTAAGATCAACATATTGCCACTTCAGAGGTATAGGGATATAACTAGGATCAGCATAGTGTCAACTCATTCTATGTTTAACAATAAAAATATCAAAAATATTTTGAGGGTAATGGGGTTCATATCATAAAAAAATCGGTTGAATCACAATGAAAATAATTGGATTGATACAAAAAAAAAAGAAAAAAACTATAATGTTGATAATTATAAGAATATCATGATAGCCTATTTCAAATAAACATTAAGATATTCAAACAAATTAACCAAATACAGCAATAGGTTCCCTTTTTCTTGTAAAATTGCTTATTTTTAGCAAAACCAAAATCAAAGACAAGTTGAGGTTGCACCTGTAATGGTCTTTCTTGTTCTGATCACTCTCCTGACTGATTATTTGATTTTGGCTTCATCTTGACAATGATCACCGCAATGTAACATTTTCACTTTTGCATGGCTTTCACTTGATCACTAATCAAAACAACTACTGATAGTTGCGGTTGTGACCTTGTAACCTTTGGGTGGCCCGATTGTTAGCCTACATAGAAAAATTTAAAGCTAAAATGAATAACAATATATGACTGTACATGAAAGCAATGAAATAAGAAGTGGTTGGAAGTGGTTGTGCATATACCGCTGATCCAACAGGGTGCTTGTTGACATCTTCTCCCCGTGTGACCTACCTCCTTGCAAATGCTACATGATCTCAACCTTTGTTGTCTCTCAACCTCAGCTTGCATTCTCTTCTTCTTATGTCTCCAAGGCACCATGAAGGCAAGGTGGTTTTAATGCCTCACCAGGAAGCAGAGGTGGAATGTGGGAGATGTCGGATAGAGGTGCAACAACATCAGCACTATATGTGAGCATGTAATTCTTTACGGTGTATCAAGCACCACAATATATATATATATATATATATATATATATATATATATATATATATATATATATATATATATATATATATATATATATATATATATATATATATATATATATATATATATATATATATATATATATATATACTAGTAAAGTAAGACACGTGCAAATGCACGTGGCCATATGAGAGAGAAAAGATATTGAGTCAAAAAAACAGAAAGAAAATTTTTATATAAAGAAAGAAAACAATTGAAATAAGCAATCAAGTTTTGGGGTGAGGGAATAATCAGTGAAACTTTTGAGAGTGAGAGTAAGTACATGGAAAATAAGTACAGGAAATAGTATTCAAAAACTTAAAAACAAAAAGAGATAAAGAGGATTATTATTAAAGCAAATATATCTGAATTTTGCACATAAATAGGAATCCAATTATTGTTTTTATTAGTTTTATGTTTTTTCTTTCCCCTAAACTATGTTATGCAGTGAATGCCAATTTCTTTTGATTTAGAATACCTTTAGCATTAAGGTTTTATACACAAATATTTATTTCCTGCAATTTTTAATTTAGTTGTTTGCTTATTTATGTCCTTATCAACTTTATTATTTTATTTTTTGGGTCATTATCAACCAATTATAGTGACTGGGCCCCATAGGTTATCTGGGGAAGGGAAAGATGTGGTAGGGGCAGAAGTTTGAACTCAATTATAAGTTTAATATATATATATATATATTTTTTTGAATTTTATAGCATAAAGGCAAACTTCTTTTATGTTATTGTTTACTAATGTTTGAGAATGACAAAATCAGGGTATTTGGATTGGGATGATTTGTGGAACTACAATGCAAATATTGGTATTGGCTATCATCACCATTTGTTGTGATTGGGATAATGAGGTAAGATCAAAGTTAACGAATTTTTTCATAATTTAATTTCTTAAGGAAATTACTGAACTCTCGTCCTTATTTTTGGTTTGCCTTTTTCTTCTCAATATAGGCTAGGAAAGCAACCCAACAAGTAGAAAAAATGGTGATACCAGGAGGTGTGAGATGGTGAAAACCAAGTCACAGAAAAATGAGAGTTGATCGAAAGGGAAATCCAGAACTTAAAAGCTTGATTATCTGGGAAACATCAGCCATTGATCGAAGGTGGAAGAAATGCCCTGCGTGGTGGTTTCCCATCACTGATGATTTAAAGATTGATCCATTGATGTAGCACTTGATGAAGAAATGTGCCAAGTACTTATATCGTCACATTAGGAGACCCAAAAGAACCAAGGTCTAATTTGAGGGTTTAATTCTAATTCTAGCTCCTACTATGGTCTCTTGGAGGTTGGTAAAGCCTTAATCGGTTTGGCTTACCAAGATAAAGCATGATTCATAAAAAACGGAAGCTTCATTATTTTTTAATTGAATAATGTTATATTTACACTATTGGGTTTTTTCTTTAAAAAAAAAAAAAAAAACCAAAGAGAAATGACATTATTGGTTTTGTTACCAGGGTTTTAATTTCAATTTTCAAGTATGTTGCCTTGTTCTCTTCTTTAACTTTACTATTCAGGTAATATTCAATTGTGATCAATGTGTATATTTATCGGGTGTGTGACAAAAATAGCCATTGTTGGCTCCGAGAGACAAGCTAGGTCACCTCTTCAATTCCCACCTAACTACAAATTTTTTAATGAAAGTTGCCTTCGTGCTATTCGTTTTATCTCCAAAGATGTACAATACGATCTTTAAATATACACTACTTAATTTTCAGTATTTGAAAGCTTGATAATTGGCACTAATTCTGCTGTCAAATGTTTATTTAATTGTTCCTGAGCGATGCCAATCTTTGCAGAAAATGAGAGCAGACTCTCCAAAGCAGTCGAACCACACGAACAGGACGAAACAAAATTACGAAAGTCAAGGAAACTGTAGCAACTCTTATTAATCATGGGTGATAGAAGGCAGCTACATCTCTTGGAACGCTTCTTGGTATAAATCAAAAGAGACTATTAAATTATAGGAAGTGTGGGAGTAAAATTGCTTTCCCATTCGTCCAGCCACCGAGTGAATAGATCCATTCACGCATACAGATGAATTCTGCGATGGATAATCAACAAGGAAAGGAAAAGAATGAGGGATCTGTGTCCACCTATGAGAACCATCACCAACTATATGTATCATGACTGATGTTCCGCCCTGAGACCGAACTAATCATCACCACTTATGTCCTTGGTTTGGGATTAACGCCCATCCCATAAACTGGAGAACGATTGAATAGGTATTGCTTGGGACCTTGTGGAAGTAGAAGGGATTCTCTGGTAGCTGGATTGTATAATCGTATGCTGACATCATCACCTCTTCCCGGTGTATTTTCTCTAAGCATACGCAAACCAAGCCATTGCATGAAGCTTGGAAATCAATTTGAGCCCGTGGGATTTTCCATCCCTTATCGTAACTGGAATTGTTCTCCTTTCTCCTTGTCCTCATCGTAGTTGTGATGTTGGATTCAATCTTTGAGGAGTAAATATTCAATCTTTGAGGAGTAAATACAACCAGCAATGTACTTCCAAGGATGTGAGTTAGGGTTGGGTTTTTCTCAGGTAATCGATCCATGTGTTTAATAATGAAACCAGGATCCGTAAATAAATTTTGCCAATGTTTGGATACACACCTGAATCGCATCAGGGACTTCACCGATAGTCTCGAAAGGATTTCTTCTATTATATCAGACGTCAGTTCTGACGGGATCTCTTCCATCGTAACGGTTGACGTCTTTCTTCCTCCTCATGTGGCCCTCTAGTTTCTAAGCCCGGTTATCGATGATTCTCTCATTCCTTATAAACAGAAAGAAGTAGGTTTTGGGAAGACCCCCCACGCCCAAACTCTTGATTGCGAGTCGTTTGTTTGTGAGTTGGTGATAGAGTTTGAGATGGATAAGACTACCTGAATGATAGGGGTTGTTACAGGTTTCGAATTCCCTAACAGATTGAAAACGTGTATACATATCACGAGAAGAAAAAAAGAATACATGTTAGTATGAGGAGGAGATTGAGAGAAATTAAAACATGAATCTTCCAAATTCGTATAAGAAATTAAAAACAGAAAAAACTAATGGAATTTAAAAAAAAGGGAGAAAAGGACAGAAAAAGATTTGCGAAAAAAAAAAAGAGTACATGCTTTTATAATAGTAGTATGATATGATAGTATGATATAGTATGATTTACAAAAACCCGAGCTTATTATACGAGAAAAATAGGAGAAATAACAAAGATAAATAAATAGAAGAGATTGGTTCCGCCTACCTCTGTAGATACCAACCGGAACCGAAATCGATCATTCTAATCTGAGATCGAAACAACCCGCATCATCATCAAACACCCCGAAAAGAGATCACCGAAATATATCAATAACGCCGAAAGAAGCCGAAGAGTGAGAAGAAACCCTAAGAACAATTGAGCATTAGAACAACTCGTGAGGAGAAACGATTGAGAAAATTAAAATTGCTAGAAATATTGAAGATTTGCTTGCAACCCAGATCTCACACATCGAACCATAAGTTTCTAATAAAGATAAATAAATAGCAGAGATTGATTCAGAGCCAGAGGGATTCAAAGCGAGTTCGAGAGGGAGAGGATATAGAGAGCGAGAGACTGAGATTGAGAGGGGTCGTGAGAGATAGTGGTGATTTAGAGAGAGTTTGAGAGGGAGAGGGATAGAGCGACAGACTTTGAGATAGATTGAAAGAGGTCAAGAGAGAAATCAGGATTAAAATTAAGGATAAATTCATAATAATTCATGACCACAATGTCCAAATTATCCTTGCAAAAATAACTAAAGAAATAACAGATAGTACAACATTATTGGTATTTAGAAAAATTCTAAGGACAGAAAAGGACAGAAAAAGATTTGCGAAAAAGGTAGAGTACATGCTTTTATTATAGTAGTATGATATATATTTCAAAGGTAAAAACTTTACACGTAAAAAATAAATCATTGGGCATTATGTTTGCTATGTGTAATGTGAAAAATATATATGCTCCTTTTAAATGCTTGAAAGAATTTTTTGGTACAAGTTTAGCATGGTAGATGTTGCACAGTAATTACAAAGTCGAATTTCCACAGAATCAACTAAAGAAAAATTATTCTGTTCATTCCAATATTTTAATGAGTTATTACATGGCTAAAGACATTCTACAATTTCCTCTAACCTAACATAGCTTTACTTATTAATACTCAAACAAGTTCACAAGTCAAATTCCTAGGGTTTCTGTGTGACATTTTCTCTTTGCCTCATTACGACAATCTCAATGAGCCATAAAGATAAAGTAGTAACAACAATAAAATAATTCTATCTTCTAGCCATATGTGAATGAGCTTGGTTCATGAACAGATGAATATTCAGTAAAGTCTAATCAATTTTATTTTACCCATAAAAGAAATCAATCAAATATGTCATAGATGCATCATTGGATATGCCAACACAGTACATAATACTAATGACTACCATATTTTCATAATTGCACAAAAAAAAAAAAAAAATCCAAATGAATCAAAACTTATAAATTTTAATTCATATTATGCTTGAAACAATGAAAGGATGACAAAAATGATTTATGGGGACCTCTGCTTTCATAAAACTATTCACTAGAACTACTGATTATGTTGAAAACATGGAATGAGGTTTCCTAATTAGAATATGATTATGTTTCCTCATAAGTGTAGAGTTTTATTTCTATATTTCATTTTCCTACTTAGTATAGAACTTAACTAGGTTGTAACTATAAAAACCCTATTGGGATATTATGAATAAAGTATTTTTAGAGGAGCAATTCCTCACATTACAACATGGTATCAGAGCAAGGTTTTGTTTTCATCCTACAGAGGCACTATAGAAATTTTTTTTGAAGTCGCTATTCACATGTTTGTTTTCTTTTTGGGTATCCTGAAAATGTATATTGGGTGATTAAGTGCATGTCTAGGAAAATTTTGTCTAAAGAGTCTCGTATTTAAGTGGATCGGTTGTGTCCCTCCAGTCTTTCCTGGTGTATTTTGATTCAACAATATATCAATTGGAGGTAACATGAGGAGATACTTTTCACGTGAATTAGTGGGAATAATTTTAAAAATATTTCAGGGATTTTTTCTTAAATTTTGAAAAAGTTCAGGGATTTTTTTGAATAATTTCTCCTTGCGATGATGGATGGTCCCATATCTCTTTTATTTGGTACATTTGAAGAGTCTCTCATGTCTTCCATTCATAAGGATCGTGAGTTTTCTCCGTTTCAGATAACCACTGTGAAACTTAATGAGACAAATTATCTTAGATGGTCTCGTTCAGTTTCCCTCGCTGTTAGTGCTCATGGTCTTACTGGCCATCTTGATGGGACTTCTACAAAACCTTCCACACGTGGTCTGCAACTTTCCAAGTGGTATACAGATGAATGCTTGGTCATGGGTTTTCTTATCAACTCCATTAAATCTAGCATAGTAGAGAATTATCTCCTCCTTCTTGATGCGACAACTATTTGGAAAGTTACTGAAGATACATACTCCAGAGTTGGCAATGATGCACAATGCTTTGTGACTAGACCTGAGTTCTCTCCTTTCGCCCAGATTCAATTACAGTGTTCTTCACTAGTTTGGCTAGAACGACCGGCATCGAATTGTAGAGCATTTGATTCAAGTTCATACCTACGGGTGAGTTTTTCCTTTTTCAGAACCAAAGATGGTTCCTTTCGTTTTCTGAAACTGTGGGATTCTTTGAGTGATCAATGGAATAGGAAGACAATTGATTTTCTTATTTGCAAGTAAAGACTGAGATTTGTTATGAAATTTAAGTTCCCGATCTGTCATTGTTCTTGTAGTTGTATCCATTAATTCAAGGGTCTATGTTTTCTCCATCCTATTCGCAGAAGGTAAGGAAAGGTATGAGCAGCTGATCTAAACTTTGTGTTGAATTGCTAGAACTGATCATAAATCAGCTATCGGCAATTGAAGATGTTGTTCGTTTTAGAACAGTTTGCCAGCCATGGCGATCAGTTCAAATAAAGAAGCAACAATTCTCTCCTAGACTGATGCTTTCAGAGGAGGGACACGACTATTATAGCTTCTATGGTCCCTTAACTCAAAAGGTATGCCGCTTAAAGTTGCGGGAGGTCCGTGGGAGGAGGTGCTTAACCGCCGATGGTTGGTTGACAATTGATGGGTTTGGTAGAGAGGAGATTCTCTTAGTAAACCCCTTTTCTCATAAGAAAATTTGGCTTCTGCAGCTACCAATGAAGAAGCTCTTTGTAGATAAATTAATAATATCTTCAAGCCTTAAAAGTATGGGATTTATACGAAAGTGTGCAAGTTAAAGAGGGCTTTATATGGGCTAAAGCAATCTTCAAGACCATGGTTTGGAAAGTTCCATAAGACAATGATATCTAATGGCTATAAGTAGAGCAATGCAGACCACACTTTGTTTATTAAAAGGGATGGTTGCCACACTACTATACTTTTAGTATATGTGGATGATATTGTTATCACAGGCAGTAGTGAAGATAAGATTTCAGCATTAAAGACTTTTTTGGGAACTGAATTTGAGATCAAAGATATGGGAAAACTAAGATATTTCCTAGGTTTAGAGTTGGCATATTCTACTAGCAGTGTATCTCTATCCCAGAGGAAGTATACATTGGATCTTCTTGAGGAAACTGGAATGCTAGGATGTAAACCTGCTAAGACTCCTATTGAGCATAACCTACACTTGAAGGCAAAGGAAGGAGAACCAGTTGACAAGATAAGTTATCAAAAATTAGTGGGAAAGTTGATCTATCTATCTCACACTAGACCTGACATCACATTTGCAGTTAGTTTTGTTAGCCTCAGTATATACATGATCCATATTCCTCACATTTGGATGCAGTATATCGGATCTTGAGATAATTGAAGACTACTCCAGGAAAAGGAATTTTAATTTCAGCTGATGGACATTTGAAGATTGAGGCATATACAGATGCAGATTGGGCAGGATGTCCAGATGATAGGAGATCTACCTCTGGGTATTGTGTATACGTGGGAGGTAACCTTGTGACTTGGAGAAACAAGAAACAGGTTGTAGTTGTGTGGTCCAGTGTCGAGGCCAAGTTTAGGGCGATTGCTCAAGGCATTTGTGAGGTACTATGGCTTAAAAGGCTGCTTCAAGAGGTTGGGACAGATTTGGAGGTTCCTATACAGGTATGCTCAAATAGTAAGTCAACAATCAGCATAGCTCATAACCTAGTAGAACATGATAGGACTAAGCATGTGGAATTTGACAGACATTTCATCAAAGAAAAGCTTGAGGCTGGGCTGATCCATATCACCTTTGTTACTTCAAACGAGCAACGGGCTGATGTGCTCACAAAGAGCTTGAGCACGAAGATATTCAATTACATTATGAGCAAGTTAGGCATGATAAATATCTATGCTCAAACTTGAGGGGGAGTGTTGAAAACATGGATTGAAGTTTTCTAATTAGAATAGGATTATGTTTCCTCACAAGTCTAAAGTTTTATTTCTATATTTCCTTTTCCTACTTAGTATAGGACTTAACTAGGTTGTAACTATAAATACCCTATTGAGGTCTTGTGAATAAAATACTTTTAGAGGAGCAATTCCTCACATTACAACAGATTATAAATGGTTTCATCTCTCAAAACCTATGTAATGTAAAATCAGTTCAACTAATAAACTCCTTAACAGGAGGATCAATACTCTAAAACCACAAAACAACTTTCAACAATGAAATAGAATATGTCACTAAAATAAAAGAGTGGAGATTTGTAAATGTAATCGATTGTGCATTTTCCTTAGTAGATAAAGAAGATGAGAGTTTTGCTCTTTAGTGTGGGTCTTCTTGTTGTTTATTGTGGACTAATACTGTGTATGGACCAGAACTTTAGATTGATTTCAATTCGATCTGATTCTAATTTAGCACCAGATTTAATGAAAAACAAGTCACGTTTCTATGGTTTGTAGTGTATTAAGAATGCAATCCTTCAAGTATGTATTATCTTGGACTTAAGCTACTTTTGAACATTTTATAAGGAAGTTTATTCAGCCTATAGATTATATTTCATCTCTTCGACATGGTATGGAGGAGCTCAAAGGATTAAAATAGAGTGGATAAAGTGAAGAAGTGCATTCAAAGTGCGGTGATTAGTGTGTTCCTCTAAAACATGAAGAAAATTTTAATACTGTCATACTTCCTCATTTTCATGATTAATCAGATACTTCCTAAATGCTGAATTTTAAATCTACTTGAAACCAGTGTCTGTTCCCAATAATTATCCTTTCCGTTGAAAGATGTCATCCTTTCATCCACCCAAGCCGTTGGATGGACGACACATGTTTTTGTGCAGATACTAAGCAACCACATGTCGTCCATCTAGTGGCTTGGGCTGATGGGCGGACAACATCCTTGGGCGGATAGGATTTCTATTCATGATGTTCCTCACCATAAATGGTAAATTTTGTACAAAGCAATTGTATCATATAAAGGGATAGATAGAGCATTCCTATGGCTGGTAAAGGAATGGAAAAAGCTTATTTATGAGTTAGAATGATCCTATGACTCTATCACCAAAAGCAACACCTCTAGTTGATCAAGATCTAAGCAATTATACATCCAACTGCATGCTATAGAAATATACACTGAATAGTTGATCAAGAGCACCAGGTGTGCACACGGTACACCGAGCACTTGGGTTGCTTGTGTTTGTGTGCATTGGTGTTTTGGCATACCAAACACCCATGACCATACTCGATATAGACGATCGAAGACCCTATAGCCCACGAGAGAGTCGGTGGTGTTGTTGATCGATGGCTGTGCTTCATCCACTTGCTGGCAGAGGTTGCCTAGTGCGTTGTAGAGGTTAGATATGTTGAGAGGTAGTGTGTTCGTGGGTTATACTAGTCGCTAGTGTTGACCACTAGCAGAGGTTAGTGGCGACGGAGTCCGGTAACCGAAGGCGGAGGAGGAAGAAACTGGATTGCGACAGAGAAGCTCTTGGTGTGAATAGTGAATCGCGAGAGAGGTTAAAAAGCGATGTTGGAAGTGAACTTGAAACTAGGGGCAATATAGTAATTTGAGTGGGGTAAGGGCATATAGGTCAGATCATATTTAAGTTTAACAATAGAGGTTAGAAAGTTAACATTGGAGTTTTTATAATATATGAAGTTTGTAACTCTAGGCCAACCGTAATAAAATCCACTTAAGTAGGCAAACAAGATTTTGAACCCAATTTAAGTGGGCCAAATTAAAAAAAAAACCCTAAATTTTATTATAATTTTCAAATTTTCTTGTGCATGTTTTATTAAATTCCTAAACAAGTGTCTCTGTTTCTATAAACATACAAACAGGTCCATGCCTTTCCTAATTGAAGGTGGCTGCCAGGGAGGAAAGAGGACAAATAATCAAAAGGATCTCTTGCAAAATAAAATATGGATAATTTTCATTTAAACCCTTAAGTTTTGACTCAGAATCTAAAAGAAACGATATTTTGAACTCTCTTGTGGCATCCAGTAAAATCAGTTAACGACATATTTTCATTCTTATAAACAAAATAACTTTTCGATTTCATTTATGTTAGAAGATTTCTTTAATATCAAATTGTAGGTACTCGAATAAACTATAATTTTTTTTGAAAAAATATAAGGACATTTTAATCATAAAAATAATGATGCAAAATTTTGAAAAAATATAAAGACATTTTAATGATAAAAATAATGATGCATCTTTGATTTGTTGAACCGAAAAAACAAACGAAATATACATTTTTTTAAAAAATGGCGTGGGTCAAAGCCCCTGCCTAAGGGTTTCAAATGAAACTTATCCTTAAAAAATAAAAAAAGTATCAAATAGTTTTGAAATAGTGATATCTTTGATTTTTGTTGAATACCATAAAAAAGACAAACGTAAATATATCATATTTTTAATAAAAAATGGCATGGGTCAAAAGACTCATGCCTAAGGGTTTCAAATGAAACTTATCCTTAAAAAATAAAAAAAGTATCAAATAGTTTTGAAATGGATAAGGCTCTTTTTGTATGGGTTTTCTTCTTTCTTTCTTTCTCTTTTTTCTTGTTTTGGGTCAAAATGCAAAAATCGTAGAAGTAAATTGTTTTTACCAGTCATTGACACCTTTTGAAGAAAGTATTTTTTAACAAGGTTTAAAGTATCCTACGATACCACCTTTGAAGAAAGTATTTTTTAACAAGGTTTAAAGTATCCTACGATACCATACGATACTAGCCGATACGTATCCATATTTGACCCAATCAATACAATACATCTCGATGTCTCTCCATTGAATTACACTAAAATACATTAGGTAGATCGATATAATACTCGATATAGCACGATACGTCTCTTAAAATCACCTGACCGATACGATACTTGATACTGATACTTTAAACTTTGTTTTTTAACCAATAATCTTCTCTTTGCAAATAGAGACAGCTTTCCAGTAGCCAAGCTTAGAGGTCACCTTATCTTTTTGCATGCTGCCATGCTGGCAATGTTAGATTTTTTTTTTTGGGGTAAGACTTTAATAAGTAGAGCTGTAGAGGTAGATGCTGCACTTGAGGATGGGTAGATCCTTTCACCAAAAAGAGGATGGGTAGATCAGATCTCCGACAACTAGACGTTTTGGGCACAACCCTTTATCAGGACTTCAAATGTCTTTTTATAATTACCCTCAGTTTGTCACTCAGATCAACGGACCCTCCTGACAATACAAGAAGTTACAATACTTGGTTGTACCCTAAAAATGCAAATTTCAATAAATGCATTTGGATCTTACTTGGTTCCACATCCAAACTCCATTTAATAATATACAGGCATTAAAAGTAGGAACTAAAACGCAGAGCTAACGGTTAACCATCAACATAAAGTCTTGAGAAGGTTGTACAAATTTAATAGACCCCACCAAAATGACACTCAACATGTAAGGTGGCTGATACAAACTCGAGAATAAGAAAAAAATCTATATAGGTGTTATACTTATACCTACATTATGATTACATGTCTATTTAAAAAAAAAAGAAAAAGGAAAACTAGACAAATAAAATTTTGAAAAGAATACAGTGAAAAAAATTAGATATCACCATGTTCTGAATTTATTCTGTAGAACAAGATAGAAGGCATATAGGGACTAGATTTTTTATATAACCCGAAAACCTTATATCCGGAAGAAAAAAAAATCATGCGATTTATCCGGAGGAGCAAGTAATTTGTCTTATAAAATATTGATTAACCCATAAGAATATAGCTCCCATGCAGTAACAGATACAAACATAACTCTCATTTTACAACTACTGAAACACTAGGTCACCACCACCGCACCACAAGCGGAAAGGAAAGGAACCAGAAACAGTAAATTTTGTTGCAGAGAAGGTTGTGGATCCAGATCCAACTCCATTTCTAAAAAAACTTAAGGACAGAAAATGTTACTCACTACCAGGCAAAATGAAGATGCACTAGTCCTGTTGCTCCAGAACAGTTTCACCCTCCTTTTCTTGCCCTTCACCTCCAGCACTCGCAGAGGTTCCTCGCTCTGTCGCCATAGCAATGGCCTCCCCTGGTGGTGGATGATCATACCTACACTGGGCACCGTACTTGCATGTTCCAGTCTTCATGTAAAATGGGCATGCGACTGTACCCTGCACGTAACAGACAAAATATGCTATTCAGATTAAACCTAAAATGGAACATAAAAGCAGCCATTCCAGAAAGCAGCAGATATCTCGTTAAAGGAAAACATAGCCATACCAAAAACTTTGCAGCTGAACGAGCAAAATAAAAATTTCATAAAGCCAGATAACGTATCGGCCCTCAGAGGCTGACATATCCACCTAGAGATTAGTTTATTTCCATAATAATTCTTATTCCAGAAACCAAACACAAATATCATACGCTCTTTTTACAGAAGTTTTATGCTTAGGAGTCACAAAAGTTCACTGAGGAACCCAAATAATAGGTTCTAACTATTGTACATCATCTCTGATGCAAGTCTACAAAGACCATGATAATGTAGGGTTGGAATGGAATTTCCAATCAAGAACCATCCAGTTAATAGGCAATGACACACTGGATGCGCAAGCTGGATGTTTCATGTCAAAAGTATGAACTATAGTGCAGGATCTGTAATCCTCAAATCTAATACAAGCCTCTCTTTCAAAGGCATCAGTACCCATGCTTGCCTGGAACACAAACAGGAATTCACTATCCAAGCCTTCTGATAGAACCATAATATTTTACATTTGTGGTTCACAGCCATAAATACTTCACTTGAATTAAGAGTTGACTACAATAAAACTTTTACCTCCCCTACCTCTCTCTTTCTCCCCCTATGGAAAGAAAAACCTCCTGTTGAGTTGATTAGATAATTATACTTTCCGAGTTCAAGTCGAAAGGAGTACACTAAGATTTAAGAATCAGGAACAACGTGGTATCAGACTCATAAATTTCAGTTCCATCCAATGAGATCAACTGAAATCAGCTAAACCCAAGAATGGAATTCTGAAGCGTAAATTTCAACATATTTGATTTTTGGAGTTTGTTGTTAAAAATCCTCGTAGATCTTTTAGCCAAAAGAGATCAAACTTGCAATGTATTTTTGGCATCTGAACAACCAAAAGAAGATCAAAAGGACCCAATAGGAAGATCTAATTCAGAAAGATTTTGAAAAATGAGCATAATTGAAATTGGAGTCGATCTACTCCAAATCAAATCTGCTCACTTGGCAAGCACATGGAGAAGCATACTAGCCATCCACTCACATAAATATAGTTTCCCTACAGATATGTATTGTATCAGATGATTTCATCCCTCATTCTTTAAACATTAGCGGCACTAAAGCTAAACATAAGCTACCAAGGGCACTAGGAGCTTAACCCTAGCTTCCTCAGCATAGGAAACTTGCTAAAAGGTACGCTGTCAGTTCCACATGAACAGGCCAGTACCTTTCAACCATGGTTATAACAGTCAAGCAAAACAGAGTCAAGAAATGGAGACATCCAGAAATATCATCAGTTGTAATAAGAAAGACACAAAAACTAAGTACTGATAGTTCTCTAGTAGCAACTTAAAAAGAACTCCATTGATGTCCAAACTTCAAGAGAATGAACCTTGATGCATAAGATTAAGTGAGAAACATCTCAAAAAAAGCAAGAGATTATTTAGACACTTCTTCCCAGCTCTCTTCCATATCAAAACACGTTTTCAAAGGATGTCAATGCCATGTCCATATCCTCTTTAGTTCAGGCATTCATCCATTCACATACACATTTTTTAAGCTGTGAGATGATGCAGATCCAAACCTAAATTAGAGTTCTTGAACCGCCCTACCCTCGGACACCAGCTTAAGCCCCTAGGCTTGCTGACTGGCAGCACTTCCAAGTCATTATTGCAGTTCCATATTTAGTATTTTTTAAGTCTTACTAATTTCTGTGGCAGTTAAGTAATTTTTCTTGAAGTCAGGGACAGCAAGGTCATCTAGGTTATCAGCCCTTAATTTAAAGTC
The DNA here is from genome assembly GCF_041222555.1 of Hakea prostrata. Taxonomy (NCBI): domain Eukaryota; kingdom Viridiplantae; phylum Streptophyta; class Magnoliopsida; order Proteales; family Proteaceae; genus Hakea; species Hakea prostrata. The sequence continues at coordinate 19,720,796 of NC_142603.1, forward strand.
AATTTTATTTAACCAGCTTTTCATTCATGTAGTGCAGCCCACAATTTGGCTGCATAGCACAAGAATGGATTAGGCTATAATTAGCCTCCCATCAATTAGAATAGACTATAGTTCACATCAATTGATCTGATGCAACTCTTGGTTTATGACAACTTTGGTAAAAAGCCCTCCAAGGGTTGAGTATTCCATTAAGGTTCTCGGTGAAGTCAAGCCATTCCATTCACTCCAAGCTCCTACAAGGCTCCCCCAACAAAGTAGCCTTAAAGCCTAAACTCCATCTCCATTTCCTATAGCTTTTCTTTCGATTATTTTCTTGAACTTTTGGACTTCCAAGAATATTATTTAACCGTCAAATCTGTCTCATACGATAGGCACATCAACCCCACAATGACCTTAGATCTCAGTTTGACCCCAAATGACCATCCAATTCCACATTATAAACCAAAAACTCCATCTGTAGAACCAAAAACTTAAAGAGGATCATATCATCATGTAATTGCCAACATTCCCTCCAAGTTTCTTCACATCCTGACACCTGTAGAACACAGCTGCTAACCCCAAATAATTTATTTCATATCTCCCATCAGCAACATATCCTCGATACATTTGAAACCTAACCCTTTCCCCCCAAAACCAAACCTAACCACCCCATACAAGATTAATGGGAGCATTCACACAGGCCAACTATCCTTTGCCTTTCATTTCATCACAACGAGAAGAAGAAATAGCCCAATTACCGAAATTTCAAGTTCTGGATCCCATTTGAGTCGATTCTCTTAAAAGATCTTGGAAAACTGACCCTCATTCATTTGAAACTACATCATGGGAACAGGCCTTTTACCAGTAGAATTAGCCTAATGATAACTTCCTGCAATAGGTGGTGCACACCTAAGGACTGATCTGCTATTGGGCTTCAAAGGGAATGATATTAGGATGAGAAGGAGAACTGGGGAGGGATCACAATTGCACATAGTTTCTCTATCAAAACTAATGTAGCCCTAAATTGAATAGCATCAACAAGAAGCCAATCTAGGATCTCATTTCAAAAGGTCAGGGTTTGAAGATTTTAGAATTTTGGGGTAGTTTATTAAAGTACACAAGAAAATAGGTTCCTATGGTTGCATAGTGATAAACTGGAGAAATTAGGTAATGATATATATGTAAAAGTGTGAGAGTTTGGGATGGCCCCAACAGTCAAATTGGTGTAGATCTAAGTTTGAATTTTGGGCTTTTTGGGAAGTAAGAAATTCAAGAAAGGGGGTCAAATCCTTGGAGCTGAGATGCTAATTTAATGTGCACTCTTCATTGATACATATAATCTGTGGGTTGGATTTGCAATGGATTCTAATGGTTGAATTGGACTGTAGATAGGTATCAATGACTAGGGTTAAGGGAAAACGAAAATAAAAAAGTTAAAAGAACAGTAATCAGGGATTGAGATTTAGAGGATTAGAAGAAGAACTCACTGTTATTGAGGAAAAGCCACTAGGAATGCTTGAATCAATCCTGAACATGCAGAATTTCCGACAAACTTGAAGGTTGTTTAATGGAGATCAAATGAGGCAACTTGGGGAAGTCATAGGGGAGAGATGGAGAATTAGTAACACCAGCCCAGAAAGCAACAATGCTTGACATACAACTCTCATTAATCCAATAGGGGCCTCATCTGAGCAATTACATCAATATATAGAGCAACATTGGCTGATATAAGACTTTAGGCTAAAACTAGGACTAGAGTTACTGTTCAGATTAATAGTCACCTTAGCTTTCTTATTGGAATTGCAACTTCAAATAAAACTTAACAAAAAATTAATAGGGCCAATTAAAAATCAAAATATCCTAAACCTAAACCTAAACCTAACCTACATCTAACGGTGCTAGTGTAGGGAGGAATCCCTACACTCAAGGTTGTTTTTAGGCAGCCAAAATGCATCAGAAACTTACAAAAAAAAAGTTCTCCATGTACAATGAATAAATGGGTAATAAAGCATAAAATACAAACCTCTCTAAAAATAGGAATACACAGAAGTAGGAATCTACCGTACTAAGGTGATGCTAAAAAGAGAAAGAAAGTTTTTTCTACTTAACCTACCCAAAAGAAGAAAAATGAAATATTGCACCCTGAGTTACCAAACCACCAGCCCTTGCCAGACCAGAACCCAGCTTAGGACCAGCCCCTCATCTTGATCGCCAAAGTGGACCATGTAGGACCATCCAAGCTAAGGCTACTGCTGCCATTGGGGCAATATAATAGCTAAAACATGAAACTTTGTGAATTCATTTTAGCACATTTTTAAGGGAAATATATCTGAACATCTAATAACAATAAAACTAACAAATAACATACAGCAATGCAGATATCAAGGCATAATAAAGCAGCTTTCACAAGCAAGCAACCACTATACCCAACAGAAAAGCCACAAGATTAAGCAAGATGGCAAAGACCAAAAAAACAAATAGTCCAACCCCCATTAAAGACTATTCAATTGCTGAAGAACTTAAACAGAAGTAAGAAACTAAACATGCATACCTCTCTCCTTGGTAGGCCAGCTAGAGTGAGCTTTACATTTTGTTGAAGGACCTGCTTAGCCATTGATGGTGTGGGTGCTGATCGATCAATGGGGTGATGGAACTTGCATCTCTCTCCAAACTTGCAATCTCCAGTTTTCATATAGAACTGTATAAGAATATGCATATGAATTTAAAAATTTAAACAATCTACTGTAAAATGAAAGAGCTTCATTCTTGCATATGGCCAACACCACCGTTTGATGTCGTTAATTCATTAAACTAAATAAGAGGATGAAAATTCTAATATTAGCTTTCATTTGAGATACATCTTACAAAAACAAGACAAGTTACCCTACAAAAAATAATCAAAGGACTAATAGTTGTGTACCCTTTTTCAAAACCAAGAACCCCACTCCTTGAATCAATACCTGAACTTTTGAGTTCTTGCCTGTGGAGTCGCAATACAGGCAAACAGGCACAAAGGACAGGCAAACAAAACCTCAGTGACTGAATCTGGTGGCTGTCTGGCTGCAAGTATAAGGAAGGGAAGGGAAGGGAAAGGAAATGACATTGGTTCAAGAAATTCTAAGATGGAACCTCTGTATACTGTTTGTGTAACCTACTGGTAGAGGTTAAAAGTTTCCTTTTAATTTCTGCAACTATCATTTCTATTGCAACCAGACACAGCTACTAAGATACTCTCATGAGAGATTTTATAATCTGCATAGAATCCACAGAAAGCTTCAAACCCAACCCAATTATAACTGGTCACTACTATAAACTAACTACAGTATTAGAATTTAGAAAGAGAGCAAGAACCAAAGAATTGACAGATTATCTAATGCAGGCTGATGATCACAAAATAGGCCTTATCTTCCTAGGAATAAGCCTTGGGTTTGTTCAAATAGTTATGGGTCCTAGATCCCATTGGTTCTCTATGTAACCAGCCACTTTTGTGACTTAAAATATAGGCATTTAGATAAGTACAAAAGTAGCTTTATGGCTTAGTTTAGTTTTTATGCTTTAAGATTGAACTGTCAACAATCAATGGTTCAATTTAATTTAGTGTGACAAGCACATAACTTATTCTTAGAAAGTAACTAGGACATTATTTTGAGTCTTTTAGGTTCCTAATCAATTTAAGTTACATAATACGTTGATAATTACGTTAGGCCTTTCTTTTTTACCACATTGAGTTAATTGATTAGCATTTTGTCTAAGGCCCTAACTAACATTGTTTCTTATTGCGAATTTAATCAATGAAATTGCTATTGCAAGCTGCTACTGCCATCTGCTCCAGTGTAAGATCTTTTTGTCTAGTGTTTCAAGTCTGAGCTGATTATCTCCTTGGCGTTTATAGTCTAAGCTGCTGTTGGGATCTCTTCTAGTATAGCCGTCCCACATTACAGTCTACCATTAAACACAAATTTGGTTAATGAAATTGTTACTGCAAGCTGCTACTGCCTTCTTCTCCAGTGTAAGATCTCTTTGTCTACTGCTTCAAGTCTAGCCTGATTAGGTCCTTGGTATATAAAATCCAAGCCACTGTTGGGACTGTGGGTCAGTTGATCCTAGTAAAGAGAAGCCTGGATGGTGCTTAAAGCTTCCTCTTCATTAAGTTGAAGAACAAACACACGCTGCTTATACTCAGATTTGTCTGCAAGCACTATAGTCTAAGAATCCTTGCTGTGCAGCGCTAAACTTTCAATCCATAATTAACCGTCCCCATCCAAAATTTCTTCTTCTAGAGAGTTTAAACCTTTCAATTCCCAAACCTAGCTTTCCCTCTTCATAGTTTCCTTTATGGAAACCTAGAGGTCACCATCAGAATCCTTTCAAATTCAACCCATAGCCTCCATAAGTCATACACACTTGATCCCCTTCCCTGCCCAAGAATTCTGTCAAAAACTTATTATCCACAGATCTAAATAAGACATCCACAAATCCAAAATATATATTAGCTTGCCCCTTTGAAAACCGGCAACTACCTTCTGAAGACCATAAGAAAGGCATTTTTCACAAGAATTCTGCCCAGCCAAATCTAACCCTTCAGGCCTACTTGAGTTGGCTGATGCATATCCATATTAATCAGTACCCTTCATAAAAAATATGGATATAGGCATGTTATGAATATATATAAGCTTGCCCCTATATATATGTTTTTAGACAGTAGGTTGCAAAATATGAACAAACCTTATGAAAACTAGTTGAGTCAAGTTTAAACAAATGACTTTTTCTACTCCATCCATTTATTTGTCTATCTTAGTGGTTTTAACCAAGTTTCCATGTGCAAAACTCCAGACCTAGCTCTCTACTTCATCTAGCCTATTCTAATTCTTCATGAAAAAATAGTTCACTATATCACCTTTTTTACTCATGACTTCGATAGATTCATAACATAATTACTTGGCAGAATCACTCCCTCATCAAGTTGCACCACCTTAGTATCTGTACTGAAGTAACTGAAATTACACACACTCTTCGTTCTACTTAGTTTAGACCTTTTGATCCAGGGTGATCTTCATAACTCTTTTGGCATTCATCTACCAAAACAATATCATTAGAAAAAAAAAACCCATAAAAAAGTTATTGAATGATATTTAGCTATTGTACTATTTCTCCTAGTCCGTGTGCAAAGAATTTATACTTCCATCTTACTCAGGATTGATGCTATGTAAGACATCAGGTCACCTTGGATGATGGGTAAAGATAATTGTCAAAACTTAATGATGTTTCCGTTTTCTTTTCTTTTTTTCACAAAGCCGTGTTTCTTAACATGTGAGTATGTGATAGACTAGGATGCACACAAGAGGACCCACCTCTTTCACTGCTTAAATTTTAGCCCAGAACTAGCATATGAAGTGATAAAAATGATTTTACAATTCTAAAGTACAATGGTGTTACCTTATAATGGTACTTCCATACTTCTATCATTCTCTACCACTTCCAGCATATAAAGTGATAAAAATGAATTTACAGTTTTAAATATTACTAGAATGGTGTTTCTTTTTACTGGTACTTCTGTCATTTTCTACCAAATTAGATGTGTTTTAAGGCACTAGTACTGTTTGATTCAGGCTGACAAATTGACCAGATTATCAGCATGGAGTTTTGTAAGACATGGGCCAAGTTGTGATGGATTTTTCTTGTCAAATACAGTAGTCATACTAATCCTGAACCAAGAAAAGTTTGAGAGACCAATCATCCATAACATTGCATGCATCAAATATTTTAAAGAAGGAAAAAGGGAGATGTAAATACGAACATCACATTCAATCTGCCCAGGCCGTTGAGGGTAGATAGTTGAGCCCATTCCAAGCTGGAAAAAGAAAAACACATCAAACAAATTAAAGGGTAAAATCTCAATCCAATAAAATTACATTTCACCTTATAATCCTATGTCATCAAACAAAAAGTTGAGAAAAAAAAACCAAGAATTTCATCATTAACCTATCCTTTATTTTCTAAGCAATAACATGCAGATATTTCAACCCTATCTGCGAAGAATGACCAGACAATAACTGATAGTAAGCACAATTATCTGCTTTAAATTTTGGGAAATTTTCAGCAGCACCCCTTGAGTTATCCAATTTATCAATCAGATCCCTATTACTAATGTCGTTAGTCTCAGTTAGTTTTTGTTTATCCATTTAGAATATTAACCCCCACCATTCTAAGGGAAGAAGATGGCAAAGGAGAGGAAAAGAAGAGTGGTTGCAGACAGTAGAGGTAGATGAAGATGAATGGAGCATAGGGTTTTTTGTCCAAGGGTATTCTTATGTTTTTGAAAGGTTTTACTTGCTTACATCAGCATTTAACTTTTATTTCATAACAGCAAGGGCTGTCACTGATATATTTTCCGATATATGGGGTCCAACTGATAAACTGGGTAAGTCAGGGGGCGGCGCTGAGAAATTCCCTTAAATATAGAAGACTTGCCAGTTCTTCAGACATAATTCCAATATGACAATGTCACACCAAAAAACTTTTATCAAAGGGATTGCAAATAGGCAGTAATCAAGAAAAAAGTTTCTATTGAGCTGTAACAACAGCAAGGAACACTAGTTCATATGACTAGCTTCAAGTTGCACTAATAGACATGCAAAACAAAATACTTCAATCTATCAAGAAGTTGAGTTCATGTAATAGGAAACCAAAAAGAAATCCAAATATGCACACTGGAATGACTGACCTAAGCACCAACTAATACCCTAATGATGTCAGTCAATGGTGAGTTAATGTTCTGAAGGTTGCTTTGTATTGAGAAAAGTAACACCATAATATGATATAACTCCAATCCGAGACGATAAATGCCAATAATTAAAGTTACAGCAGCTGCTCAGCACATGCAAACTCTACATTACTCATACTGTGTTCGTAGTTTCTTAAGATATTGGCATATGCATCCTACAGTATGTTTAGTTCCACAGAATCCACAAAATTTTAGATATATTAATCAGGTAGGATTTCATTTTCCTTGTGAGTTGTGAGTCTTGTAACCAGCAACTGGCATATCAAAAGAGACAGGATATAGTGGAAAATTCAGTAACTAACAAGAATAGTCTAACGATTAATTTTCAGAAACACGCTAAATAGTTTATCAATAGTGACTCTTCACATCATAAAATAATTCAAAATATTAGACTGAATACAAACATGTCTAGTAAAATCTATAACGTAGATTTTAATACCGCTGTCTGGGTGAGCCTGGGGTCGATATTTGGAAAAATGGAGGCAGCAGGACTAATGATGGACGCAGCAGGACTAATGACTCCCATGTTCAAGTTAGCTGCTGGGGAGTTTATACTTGCATGGCCAAGTGCAGCAGCAACTGGTGGATGAATAACTGCAAAAAAAATCTCAGCAAGGAAAAGTCAGAAGACAACCATTAAATCTTAATCTTGTACTATGCCTATTGAGTAGATCCTCCCTTCTCTTGTTCTAAACATGTATCACCAAACAACATTCCTGCACTGCATAGCAGGTGTTTAGGGCGACACACATATAGAAAGAACCTTGATGAATATCCTTCTTGAATGATGCAGTCAATTAATTAGATAGGAACTGAAGAATACCAATATATATAACCTTGATGAATATCCCTTCTCTAATGATGCAGTCAATTATTAGATAGGAAGAGGAGAATACCATTTCTGTCTGGATGATTAAAGCGGCAATTTCCACCATACTTGCAACTGAAAAATTAAAATAAAAAGAAAATAAGGTTAGTTAAACTTTTCTAGAATCCAATAAAATAAATCTATAAGGCTAACTAAACTCATCTCTGCCATATGGTCCATACCCCACTCCTAACTAAATAAGGTAGGGTAAAAGTGGTTTGTCTTTTGCCTACACCTGGGTCAGCATGCAGGCAGGTTAACTTCCAGGGAAACCCCAACCATAGTGTCAAAAATGCAAAACTCTAGCATTGCAAGCTGCTGAGCAACAACCTGGCAAACTAACCCTCTTCCCTTATGAAGACTCAGGACTGGCAGCAAAAAATGCCAGTAGGGTTCTAAAGGGTAACTGAATAAAGAACAATTAAAACTGACTTCAACTAAGAAAGCTTTGAGATACACCTGCCAGTCTTGAGGTAAAATGGGCAATCCACTTCTCCCTGTCATAGAAACCCCATTTAATAAGAAAGCTAGACATTAGAAACCTTTATGATCACTAGCAAGTATAGGAAATAATAGAAATTAAAACAAAGAAGAAACATTATTGAAAAGCATACTTTGACATCCCTCGGGCATGTAAACAATACTCAAAGAAACAAAATAAATAAATAAATTTAGAATTGTATATTAACCAACATAAGGATGAGTGAAGCACAATTTTTATACATCAAGAGAAAATAACCAGACCCATCTGTGCTTGAGGATGTCAAATGGTACAGTTTCAGTAATGCAGTATATGGTACAGCAAATCAATACCTGAAACCAAAACTGTACCGTACTATTTTGTACCTACATTTACAAAACTGTTACATACCATGACAGCAGGGTATGGTATTGGTATGAAAGCGATATGTATATGATATTAAACAGTGGTGTGCTGTTTCATTATATACACGGTATAAAACAGTACAGAAACAGTATAAACAGTATGAAAACGGTATATACCGTTGGTCCTGCACCCAAATACATGATCTTACTGTACTGCAAAAGCAACCACCTTTAAAAACCCATACCATACCATTATTGAAACAGTTTGGCACAGTATGGTTTTACACAGGTGGTTTCGGTTTTGGTATATGGTTCCAGTACCAAAGTAACACGTTATCTGCACTTAATCATATGAAAGAAATTGCAAACAAAAAATAAAAAAAGATACACAAAACATAAATTCTCTTCCCCCCACCACATCTCTTTTTTTTCTTTGACCCCATGTTTGCTACTCTTTTTCAGCTCCAACCAGTACAGCATATTTCCCAAAGAGAGATAGGCATCAATCACCAACTTGGGACATAACCATAATAACTCATCAATTGTATCACCTTCACTATTTCCAATTATGTATTTGACAAAGGAGCCCACACATGGAAGACAGCAGGTCAGGAAGATACCCAATAACTAAAATCCAGACTAGTTAATTAGTTCTTGATAGCTAAGATAACCACAAAGGCATGAAAGTGGAACGATATGCCAAAATCGTCAAGAATTCATTGACTTCAACAATCCTATGAGAATTGCAACCAGCCCCTGCCCCTCCTCCCCCTTCAAAAAAAAAAAATATTTACCGGTCTAATAGGGAGTCCTTTGGAATTATGAAGCAAAGCTGGTGTGACTGGAACAAAAGGCTTCACACTGGCCGCATCTGCAGGTGTTGTTCCACCATCCTTGACCACTAATTCTTGTCCAGCTGATGCTATTTTAATATCCTTTGGATGATGAAACTTGCAGTTTGCACCAAACTTACATTTTCCAGTCTTTGCGTAGAACTGTTTCAGTACATATGTAATCACGTTAACGTGATAAAAGAATGAAAAGATGTTCACTATCATGCATAAGGAGAATATCTTACTGCACATAGTGGTTCAGATGGCCTCTCAGGTAATACTGATGCGTCAACATTTTCAGAAGAAACCTGCACCGGCAGAACAAATAATCAAGAGGAGAATGAGCTCCATAAAACAGTTTTCCCGACAGCATAGACCTAGCATGCAAATTCATGTGCAACACCACAACACCTACCGAAGCAGTTAGTTTATCTTTTGGATGATTAAATTTGCACTTAAAACCAAACTTGCATTTCTGAGTCTTCAAAAAGTACTGCAACACATTAGCAATACAGATCAACAAATCCATCCCCACACACACACACACACACACACACACACACACACACGAGAGAGAGAGAGAGAGAGAGAGAGAGAGAGAGAGAGCGTAAACTGATAACAGCAAGATAACAGATAAATCATAGTAACCCAATGCTTACAGGACAATCAGGCTCCCCTGGTCTCTCAGGAAGAGATTCGCTGATAGCAGCAGGCGGCACCTAAAGACAAAGAAAGCAATGGAGTGAAACAAATGCTAGAAGACATGACACATAGATCAATGAGTATTGATGACACTAGTCAGACCTCTCACTGAAAAAAGGGGGGGGTTGAAGTGGGGAGGAAAGGAGCAATGGGAAGGAAAAAATTAAGTAGATGCAAAAAGGTCCAGGAACTTCCGCAATAAAATGAAAGCATAAGTGAGAAGCAAAAATTTGCTAGCTGGAAAAAATAAATAAACTATTGAAGGGAGAAGGAACAAAAAGGAAGAGAGCCCCACAGCACCCAATGAATGTGCCAAGGAGTAGACATGATATGTATTCTATGAAGAAAAATGACACGAAAAAAAACTGATTAATGGCTCTGAGCAGACTGAATTCACTGTCAAATACTAAGCAGTTTCAGATGTACAATAGCCACTAGCCAATAGGTGATGATATCTCTACGCTGCAAGGACTGCATCACTGAGAACTCCAGACAGATAGGACAGAGAATTAGAACACCACAGAGAACTCAGGACAGAACAATACATCATTGATGGGGGCAGCATGGTTACTGCATAAAAAATTATCAATAGCTATTACTTGCGAGGGAGTAATTCTTATATATTACAACAGCGTGCACCTGTAAAGATGAATAGTGTCCTCATGAGAAATTTCAGTAGAGACTACCATATCGTTTAACAAGCTAAGCACAGTTTGATAGTTCAGTCGAAAATACCCAAATTTCAACAATTAATTTTGTTTCCAACCTGATGGAAACTACACTGATTTGGCACATTCACAAGCTTTCAGGCAACTATACAGCTACTGATATGGATCAAATATTTGAAATTTCCTATCTGGAATCCCCATTTAAGTTAGGTACTTGCAGACCTGCAGTGCACCAATCATGTTCTACCTTCATGTTTAGTTTTAAATCTTAACAAATCTTGAGCCTCCTCCCTCCCTGTAAACGGATGCCTTTTCCCAATAATGAAAATAAATTGCAATTTACATTCACTAGTAGACCTTGATTTGAACTAATGTGTGGCTCCCACAGCAGGACTTACAGACACATACGATCATGATGATGATGGTCCAAAAACTCTTCTTTGATCCCGTTTAGGTAAGTAATACCATCATGCATAATACAATCATACAAAAGAAGTGGTAAAGTATGAAACACCACTGGCACTCATCACCGACCATGAAACCAACAAAAGGCGCATATGCTCTCATGATAATACAGTAACAAAGGGCTCTAATTTCACTAAATGGCATCTCCCTAAGTTGCTGTAATCTTCTAACTACAATATGAACAAGACAGATCTAGTGGTAAATTGGCCTCAGTCCAATGAGGCAAATCAGCAGGTATATTTCAAGGCTTATGCGGATGAGCCGATAACGGATAACTCAATGCTTCAGAAATTACTTTCTAGTCATACATAAAATTCTATTCGATGATAAGAACTAGGCTGTTATTTGATTATATCAAAACAAACCAGAATATAAAAACAGAATGGCACGTTCACTCCATAGCTCGCCACCCATTGAAACGCAGGGAACATGTCATATGCTAGTCATCACTTTCATGTTTCAACATCCCTTGTTTCGGTAGGGACTTCATAATGCCGACAATTTCATCATAATATTTAAAAGCCACATCTGGTGACACCAATCTCAGTAACTTCAATATGCTTTTGGCTATTGCGAAGGGATCTTACTTAATTTTCTCTAGTCATGTTCATCCAAATCAACAAAATATCAAGAGTATCTCAAAGCGAGAAACTCACCAGACTAAGCCAAAAGAGCTGTGCATTAGTTTTCAACAGCTGCTCACTCTTCAGAAGGAGGAGGGTTTGGGGAACTACAGCATACCAGCATGTGACAACAGGAATAAGACACCCAGCCCTGAGAGGCAGGGCTGGAACAGGACCATTCAGTTTAGTTGGATTGTAACATGGGAAAGACAATAGTATGATGGATATAAAGCAACGGGAATAAGGCAAGCTGGATGCATTTGAACTTTGAATGTGTTCCATTAAGTATTGAGTTATTGATGGGATGTGAGTCAGGACTCAGGACCCAAGACCCCGGACCCCTTTGTTTTTCATCCTTTTATTCTAAGTCCTGCTCCTCTATAGAATTCTTTTATTAATTCATAATTCACAAGAATTTGATACGCACTCCCACTGAAATTAATAATGATAGTAACAGTATTAGAAAAAGTACATGGGGAATACACAATATGTTTAATAGATAAGCTATGGGCAATGTGTTATAAAGTTGGACCCCAACTCACTTCTAAAATGATATGGAATGTATCAAAAGACTAAATATGGGCTTTATGCATCAATACATAAGAATAAAGTCAAAGCTAATCTTCTTGTTGATCACAGCCATGTCGAAAATATCAACTGGTGGAGAACCTTTCAGACTCTGACAAGTACTCAGTCACAATCCCATATTGAGTGAAGTCAACAGTAAGTACTCTGTACTCTGGCAATTAAAAAGCTTTAGGTAGCAGCTTTAGGTAGAAGAGAATATACAGAGGACAAAGTGACCTTGATAAATAGCATAGGCTTATCAAATAACAGAAAACTACGAATAGTACCATTAATATTGACAACAAGTCTTATAGAAATGTAGAACCAAAAAACATAGCATTAATGTAGGTAAACCATATAAGACATTAATAGTTCTCTAACAACTAATTCAACAAGAAAACAAGATTGGACACTAATTTTTATTATTTTTTTTTTCGGGGGAGAGAGGGGGAGAGATGAAAGGTAAAGTGACACTAAATAAAACTTACAAAGTCCATATACGAGTACTCTTAGATTCAAAGAGCTAAGGAGATACCATTAGTTATATAAATACATAAAACTAAAGAAAATTATGTTCTTAGAAACAAGATAAGACAGCTACAAACAGTAAGTGATCACCTCTTTCCAATCTGGAATCCCACCCTCAGGGACCCATGGAGGATGGTCAAACTTGCAGCTATCTCCAAACTTACAGGTTCCTGTGAGCATATAGTGGGCACAATCCTTCTCTCCTGGTCTCTGTGGATAATTGGGAATATTGCTTGCACTTTCATATCTAGGACGCTTGAGAAAAGAGTCCGTAGAAAATAAAGCTTCACTTTGCCCAATAGTGTTATGGTTTCCCAGAACAGTCTGATGGTAGAGAGCTATATGTAGATAATAGAGAACAATAAAATAAGATAGCAGCGGCAAAGACATGATATCTACACAATCTGTCTTCAAAATACCAGTCAATGAGCCTAAATATTGAGCACTAACTAGACGACATATTAAAGATTTATAATAGACGACTATATAGCATCCTTTAAGTTAATATAAATAATTATATCCATGTTAACCATTTGACAAGAATAAGACTGAAATTTATATCATATATGGATACATAATAATTAACAAATAATCAGTTAATAAGTAGTTAGACAACAACAACAAGAAGCCTTGTCCCAACTAAAATGGGGTCCGCTACATGGATTTTTGCCTTCCAATCAGTTATGTTTGAGGCCATGCTAGATACAAGGCCTAAGCTATGCATACCCTTTCTCACAACTTCTCTTAAGGTTATCTTAGGTCTACCCCTAGCTCTTCTAGTTCCTTCAATCTGGAATATATCACTTCTCCATATACGAGCATTTATAGGTCTCCGTTGAACATGGTCGTGCCACCTCAAGCAGATTCAAAATAGGTAGTAAGACAAGCCAACTTAAATATAGATGACAACAAGTATCCTAAAATTTCGTGCTTAATTAGTCAAATCAAATATCCATCAAGATGTGCCTGTAGGGTATCCACATAAAAACTGAATTTTCTGAGTTATTGTCAATATATTCCCTATCTATAACTTTGACTGTGTCTTGAAATAAATAATTAAGTTAATTAACCATTAACACAAACTTGAATAACTCGATAACCACTTAGTAATACTGTGCATATATACCCTGATGCTTGCTAAGAGGCAACTGACAGTGTACAAGCTGATAACAAGTTGGGAGGGAAATAGCAGTATAAGCATGGGTGAAAATCCTGATGCAATCTGGGTTTGACAACCCTAAGGGCATCTGCATTCTGCAGAACTACCAGTTTTTGCATCATTCTAGTGACCATATTAATCTCTAACATCAAGCATCATACTCGTCATTTGTTTAGTGGAATACCATAGACAGAGAACAAGCCAAAATCTGATGAACGACCCAAAGATGAAGAAATGGCAGAATGTGCTTTCCAGACTCCCAAAGATCCTTGATGTCATTGAAGAATGTGAAGAGACCATCGCTGCAGAATGGAATATGGTATTGCTCGGTACAGTAGTAGCTCAGAAATGCCATCATCTTGAAACCATTATCTTTGGAAGCAACTTGGAATCCAAGGATCTTGGACATGGCACCAGATAAAAGGCTGGTGGAGTTATAATTCTCCGATTATGCAACATGGTTGCCCTACGCCAAGAACTGAGTGGAAATCCTTAGCCAGTAATGGGATGTTCGGTTGTTCCTCACTGTTGGAGGTTGGAGATCAAATGCCCTGCTAACTCTACCTGGATCAGCGTACCTCCAGCTCACCACCAAGTGCAAATTGGTATGGAACTAGCAGGTAGAGTTGGAAAAATAATCAGAGGAACGATCTGTAATGGGAGAGGATCCCATCAGCATTTGTTAACAAGTCCAGATCACATGTGTGCAAGCACCTCTATAAAGAAACTTCCATGGAGAGTGGGAGAGGGACTGTCAATCCTGTATCCTTTCAATCTTAAATTTGTATATATTCTGCTATTTCTATGGGTTACTGATGTATCAAGTGACTGAGGGCCAGAAATCCAAGATCTTTAGATGAATATTAGTAAGAACAATTAGGGTTTCAAGAGGTTTCGGCCACAACTGATTCTGGCTTCTGTTTAGGGTCAAAGCAGTGACATAATTGAGGTCTGTTCTCCTAGATTAAGACCTCTGTTTCTGAAAAGTTCTGGATAATTGAATGCTAGAATAATCCCCTTGTGTGCTAGAACTAGGGTTAGGGTTTCAAGGGCCTCAGGTTAGGGCATGAAGAGGTCTCGGGTTAGGGTCATAAAGGTCACAGGTTAAGGCTGTAAGGGGGACTATGATTAGGGTTTTATAAATTTACCATTAGGGCTTAAGAATCTAGGGCGGCAAGGAATCAGGGTTTCAGATAGATGAAAGTTGCTGCAATTTGGATAGAGCATTAATGGAGGAAGAGTGATAATGGATCTGTAATCAGGTAAGATTCTGATGGAGGGATCGGAAGATATGGAGTTAAGGTTTATTAAGAGAGCGGAAGGAGGAATGGAGAAGCTGTTGGCTTATCACTTACCTGGAGTATAAGCCTTGTAATTAACTGATTTAGAGGTGGACAGAGGTGAATGCAGGCGGCAAGCACACCCGGAGGAAACCCTTCAATTAGAAACCCTAGGATTTGCTCACTCGATCACCTGGAAGTACCTTGCCACTGATGGAGCAGCTTAAAACTCAGAATCACACTAAGACAGCAGAAGACAGCTCTTTACTAATCTTAAATTTGAAATCTGAATTATATTACATCCACAGGCCTTGCATTCATAGCCTTCACCTACATTGCTAGTTGTACTCAACATAGAAACTAAATTTGAAATCGGACTCTTAATACTAAATACGAACCTAATAAGGACTGTTACAGTGTTACTCATGTGTATCAGATCCCTGATAAGGATCATTTAATTAAGGTGTATCAGAGCCTGATAAGGTCTATTTATGAAGGTACATTATTCTTAATAGACCTGACTTAATTTAAACAAAATAAGTAACCTATTTTCGTACGTAGCCTAAACACTGAACTTATGGGCCATACAAGAGGCCCATGACTACATAAAGCTGCTGAACAAAGGCCCAACACCCGTATCTATCAACCCTAAGTTGATTACAAAGGGGAATAGGCCAATTTGGTCTTGGACATGCATCAGTTACTAGTACAGGTGTGAATTCTATACCAAAACTGTTCAACGAACAGGTATCATCCCATATCGAATTGTATTTGGTATGGTAAAGGTATGAGGAAATGCTATTGTACTCAGTATCGTACAATGATGGTTCGTAATATATTTAACATTGTATAATTAATTTGCATTTTTAATATAAGTATCTATATAACACATATTGTACACTAGCAAATCATATACAGTATAAACCAAATATTTTACTGATAACTGATGGAATGGTATACAGGAAAATGTTACCATGCTCGGTACAGTACGGTGTTGGATGTACCGAGTAGCATTACAATATCATTTGACGTCCTTAGTTATTGGGGCCTACCACGTCAAGATGTAGAGTGTTTTGTCTGGAAGAAAAAATCACAACCATGAGCAATCTTAGGGTGGCCTGTACCATGCCCGTATCCTCACCAAGGTCAATGGTCTTCTCCATCCCCACCAAGGGATTTTACTTCCCACTCAATCATGATAAGCCTATTGATTACCCATTTCTGCCAACCCATTTACAAATTCAAGGAGCCCCCATGTTCGATCAGCCAGTGGTGTCCCCTTGGCCCAAGCCTTTATGCTTTAAAAGTAATAACCACACCGTACATCAATTTTTATTATTATTCATCTTGAGACCCTTTTGATTCAAAAGTCAATCTCGTAACTCCATCATAGAGTTAATCCTTACTTTTGCTTCATCAGGCAACAAAAAATCATCAGCAAAAGCACACACCAAGGAACCTTATCTTGTATGTCGTTGGTTAAACATCCACAAGATAAGCCCAAACAAATAAAGGCTCAAGGCTGAACCTTGATGTAACCCAATAGCTATTGGGAACCCACTGCCATAATAACCACCAAAAGTTATTACACCGGCCACCACAGCATTATATATATATCTTTAATTATGTCCACAACTCCAACCATTTAGATGGCACCATTCATTCCTCTACTAGATGCCAAATAAACTATCCAGGGACGTTGTCATAAGCTTTTTCTAGGTTAATATAGGCCATTTGATGATCTTTCCTGCCCCCTCTACACCTATGCATGAGTGTTCCAAGTATATAGCTTCAACATGGATCTTTCTATCACAGTCACATTGGTTCTCCGAAATGCTAATTTCCTCATTCACATGGGTACCACTAACCTTCTCCTAAAACTTCATCAAATGAATCAACAGCTTTAAGCCTCTAATAGTTATTGCAGCCTGGATGCCACTTACATCATTGATGGGCGTGGGCCCACACTACTTCCCATTCAGTTGTTATTTTCTTTGTGCTCATTATCTTGTTAAGCAGCTCATCCCAAGGTTTTCCACACTTCCAATGAGACTCCATCAAGGCTTGGTATGTTACATACTTCCATCTTTCTTAAAACCTTCTTTTACCTTCAGGCACCCCACTACAACAAACATGTCTTATCCAAACCTAATGGGGTTAGCACTTCAGCCACCCTACTACTGCATCTACATCTAAAACATGTGGTGTCTAGCTGAGTGGTGCAGCCCCCTCGGGAAGTAGGCGTTTTTATTTATTTCCTTCAGCTTTATCAGTCCTGAATTTAAAGCACTTTACTTCTTAATTTCTAGTTTAGCTTTTCACATCCTAGTCATAAATTGACAGTCCTAAAGAGATTAGAATCTCCCATGCAAAGAAATAAAAATTTTGAGGTTTCCAAGTATCTACAACAGAAGGGAATCCAGACAATTAAGCAGTGAATCTGAGTTAACCTGTTCAACAAACTGTGGGAACAATTACTCTCAGTTGCATAAATTTGTTCCGATTTCTATCATAAATTTTCTCACAACACTGAAATCTTTTGTTAGGTCTCTTCTTGCTCCATCGTCTTGCTTAAGATTACAGTAATGCAGAGTCAGATTGGCCAATATTTTCAGTTATCAATAACTTCTGCCCTCTGATATTGGTACACCTTCCAACTGGTTTCTTAAGGAGCATATTCTGTTCTTAATTCATATTCTACCCAGCACTCCATTCTCCATTCATATTCTATCAAGCACCCAGTTGATTCTTTCAATATTATATATCATTATTCAGATCATCCCTTACACATCCATTCTAGCACTCTATACTCTGTAGAATATAGATTAATTCCTGACTCTGCAGGCCAGCCCTACTACCCACTCCACATATGTGACCAAAGGGTTGTCTCTCTCTTTTTCAACAGTTATCTTCATTGTTATACAAAACCACTCTGCTGAGATACCACCCGTTTCCATAATGGTTCTACTGATTTTTGAAGTTCAACATTTTTTTTTCATGTCATAGCCCAGAAAATATAAACAAATAAAAGCAACATCAAACAGAGACATCCCACACATCTTTCCATGCAAGTCTTGATCCTTGTTCCTCGTTGGGTCGGATTTCTGGTTCCCGTACATGAAGACTAATGTGGAAATTTTTCTATATCACAATCTAATATACCAGCAAATGTTGTCCATGAATCCCAGAACAAGTCCATTTCTGACAGTCATTTGTTCAATCAGTGGACAAGAGCATTACTTTGATAGACTTCATGGTAAGGCACTTGACCATTTCTACCAACTTAAAGCTCCCATTTTAATTCCTAAGAGATTATTATCTCCCACTCCCATCTTACATATATACAAACTCTGGATGAAGAAGTTTGCAACTTCAGGTCAAGCTTGATGCAGATATACTACTTTGGATAACCAAACCCAGTTGGGTATCCAAAAAGAGATGAAAGCAGTCTAGCTTGAGTTTTTAGTTCTCCTGGAATCTAAGGAATTTATGTTATTTGAGGAAATAATATCTTTTAGGTTTATTTTATTATATTCATTTTTTAGCAGTTAGTAACGTAGGATATATGGTTTCCAAATAATTCTTAGGTTACTTACTCAAAGTTTCCTACTTGGATCATTAGCCTTTAGTCTTTCATTTCTCTATGTACATGCAAGGTTGTCAAGGCAACCAAAGCGGTTGGGGCACCGCTGAAGCACTTAGGCGATAAAGCAGCGCCGATACAGCGACAAAAGCAGTTGAGGCACATTTTTTTTAATACAATTACTTTATGTGGCACAAATAGTATACCAAAAACTGATATAGTTTTACTATAAGCTAAACAAATATTAAAAAAATCATAATTATAAAAGATTATCAAAAAAATAAAAAATAAACATAAGTTCATCTCATCATAATACAGATATACAATAGCAGTTATCCACATAATGTAATAACATTTTTTTTTTGGTAATACTAATGTAGTAACATAATAATATATGATTATGAGCTAAATATAAAATCATAAATATGAAAACGAAAGTGTGGGGAAAATGTCTTTTGTTATATGGGGAAATAAATGCGTGATATGGTCTACAATATATGCAATTGTTAGCTTGTCACTCAAGTTAAACATCCATTTTGTTTTACCCAACTTTTTTAAACTAAACGAGTAATTCTCAAACCCAAATCAGAATTTTATTCATCCGCTTTTTTACCGCTTTTGACAGGACTGATAAAATAATAGATCACATTATTTTGATTAATTCTCCATCTAATGATTCCCAAATCCGAAATGAATTACCATTATATTTGTATATGGTTTTGTGGAACAAAATTTGAAGTTATAAAAAAATCCCGGGTTGGGGGTAGGTTGTGCAGGGTTTGGGGGAGGGAATGGAGTAGGGAAGGGGGTTGGGGTTGCACTTACTTGATGGGAGCCCACTCTCAGACTGCTGTGGAGAAGGTTGCTAGACTGTTGCAGGCTCTTGCAATTGAGAAGATTGAAAACAAGTTGTAGAAAATTCAAACTCAGCCATGGGTTTCCTACTTGGATCCCATTACTCCAACTCCTTCAATGCTCAATTTTATTAATCCAGTCTCCAATGTAATGCCGGGTATGGCGCCTATAAAAGCTAAGTACAAAGGAGGAAAGACACTTGGACTGAAACTAATTGACTAACTAACAAACTTGGACTTAATTGGGAACCCAATTTGGATTGGAAGTCCCTTAACAACTCACAACTAATTAACTCAATAACCAACTTAAAATGTGGTCTCTTAAGGACCACAAAAGTTACCAAATAAAATAACAATTATCTAGAAGGAAAATAGATTTTGAGTCCCACATGGACTAAGACTCTTCAATATCTTGACCATGACACAATCAACTAAAAAAGTAACAGTAAACTCGACTCCTGACAGGACATAGAATCTAACTAGAAACAAGAGACAAATGACTGACCAAATTACCCCTTAGGGCATTCGAACAGCCCTGCCTGCCGCATGGCTAGGGGGCTTTTTTGGGTCCAATTTTCAGGACTCCTTTGGCCTGCTGACCCTGTTTAAAAGAAAATGTCCTTTCAATTCCCAAATCCACCCACCCCATGACTTGGCCTTAAACCACCACGCTAAACCCCTTTCCTTTTCATGCCAGGAGGGGGTTGTGAAACACCATCCCCACAATTTCTAAATCCACCTCAGCATCTTCTCTTTCCCTTTAAGGGTTTCATTGAGTAGGAGGGAGGGGGAAAGAGTAAAGAACAAGATAGAGTAAGAGGCCAAGAACCAAAAGGGAAAAAGTTGCATACTATTTCAGAAATCCTACCATACCTCCATCTTCTCCACCATGTGCTAAAAATCTCCTGCTTTGAATGATTCCAAAACTGCAACAGCAAGCTCCAGTAGGCTTTCTTCTTGGAGAGGTCAAGTAGAGTACCCATATTATTTGTTCCCACTCAGTGCTTTCAAAACCAGATTCCTCCTCTCATGACACTTATCCTTTATCTTAACAAGTCAACCCTCCCTATCCTCTTTATCTTGATTAGTCCTTTTAATTAAGTTCCACATCGTCCCACTTTCCCCACATATGTTTAGCCTTTGTGCTTTTTGACCATATGGCCCCTCGCTTGTTTGTTAGTTTTTTTTCTTCTTTTCATTCAACATTTGCTCCTTGCCCCCTTCCTTACTTCTATTTCACTCACTTTGTCTTTTTTCTTTTCCAGTAATATGTTGTACTAGCCATCTGTTCTTCTCTTTACTTTGCAGACCAATAAATTACAATTCTGCCGTTGTAAACCGACTACATCATGGAGTTTGATTGATACACACTACTCCTTTCAATTGGCAATGGGTTCCATAAACTTGTAGACACAACCTTCTGATTTGAAGACAGGATTGAGGAACCTCCCAATAAAATTAACCACTTCTACACGACAATGTCAAGAATGACGCAATCTTTAGAAGGTGAATCAGAGAAAGAAATTGTGGACACCAAAAGTGACAATCAAGGTCACAATTCAAGAATTGATTGACAGACTGATTTCAGCCGTGAAACTCCATGATCAAATCCCCATCGAAGAAACACTCTTTGCTAACGTCTATCAAAAGATTGAGATGTTTGGTCATGAACTCTGCTCAATCATTGCCTTGTCAAACTCAATATTTGTCAATGCCCTGGCACCATTTCTATCATTTTACATAACTCGTAAGTTTTTCTCACCACTGGGGGGAATTAATGCAAACACACTACCAAGGACTAATCCAAACCCTGCTGGGATTATTTAGTATGCAGGCAAAGATTAACTAGATCTAGTTTGAGCTTTTGGTAAACTAAGATGATAGGAATTTAGTTACTTGGGCAAATAATCTTTCTTATTGCATTTTATTCTATTTTGCTTACTTAATAAGTTAGCTACATAGGAAGTTTGGTTTCCTAACTGCTTTTAGTTTTCTTATTTGAAAAGGTCTCGTCATTAGAGAAATAGTCTTTATTTTTAGGAGTTTTTGTTTCTCTTTATACTTGTAAAATTCCATGTTCTTACACACATGGTTTTTGTCATTTCTTGAAATAATTTAAATATACATGTGCTTTATTTTAAAATGAGAACAGTACGGCAAGGTTAAATTATCCCTTTCTCTTTTATGGTTTTAAATTTTTAAATGTTTATAAGTTATTAATGTTATTGATGTGGAAATTGTTTAGGAATTACCTTCTTCCCCCCCCCCTTTTTAAAGGTGATTTTTGAAAATAAAATATTGGGCGGATTTTTGGGTTGGATAAAATACAATGAGAATTTTTTTGGTTATGAATGATATGCATGGTAGAGAAACAAGGGATGTGGGCGAAGAGACATAAGGTTTGAGGTAAGGAGGTGTTAGTTGAAGAGGTGTACCTCTTGAGAGAATCTGTTAAGGATAGGTGCCAGGTGGAATGTTTCATTGATGACATGATTTCAACTAATATTACACAGGGGTGGCTCGAAAGAATTTGTTTGATGAGCAAAAGGTATGCTGTTTCAGAGAAAGGGTATTGTAATCCAACAAAAGATTTGTCATAACTGATTTGAAGTTTTACTTTTATATGATAGTATGATATGACTTGATTGCCTGCCATTAGAGACAGATTCTAAAAATGAATTCTGTTTGTGGTCTGAGCAAAGCCTTTGTTTTTAGGAGCTTTTTGTCTCTTTTTATATATGGTGTGATTCCCTACCATTGAAGACAGATTTTAAAAATGAACCCAGTGTGTGATCTGAGCAGCCATTGGGCTTTGTGTTTGTCCACTCTTCCCACCCACTCACCCTCTTTTTCCTTTATGTAATTTCTTCTATCTTCCCCGCAACACCAATTCTTCTCAAATTTCCGCTCTTCTCTTAGTTGACCCTCCATGAAAACTACTCACCCAAAATTTAAGTTCCCAAAATACTTACTGATTTGAACCGAAATACTGGCTATTCCTCAACAATATAGCAATACAAATTCTTATATGAGCATCAGACTCCTGATTTACTTAAACAAAGGCCATCACATCATGGTTGTCAAAGCGTCCACCTAAGCATGCCTAGGCCCATTTCTCAACCAAGACGACCTGGTGTTGCCTTGTCACCTTGCTTGATGTCGCCTTTTTCGTTGCCCTCTATCGCTAGGATCGCCTTGTCGCCTTGACAACCATGCATCACATTAGTCATTATGTAAATAACTGAAGGGAAGAAATTCTCTGGCCGTGACCATGGCAAATACCTGCACTCTCTGGGTCTCTCTCTTCCCCCAACAGGAGGTAGAGATGTCATTTCATGTGGAGAGGAGAGAGATGGAGAAAGAGGAGTGGCACAGAACATTTCCCACATCTAAATGAATGTAACTTACATGTTTACCGTTTGAGCATCCCAAAAAAAGACCATACACACACCATTTCAGCCACCATTTAATGGAGCTGCATGTTCTTGATGACATTTTCTTTTTTATCATGGATAATGGTGATAGAATGAATAGCATGAACCAAGCCATAGGAAACTAAGTTAAACTGCAATAAGGCACCTTAATCTGAAACCACCATCCTCGATATCTGCTCTTAATATTGACTATGACATTTGAAACATACTCAAAATGACAGCCGAAAATTTAAGTCCACTGGACACAAAGGATTGCTACAAGAAGGGGGGCGGGGGATGCAAGCACCAAAGCATTCTCAACTCCTAGTGAGAGAAAGATCAACAACAATTGCAAGTATTCGTGTATACATCGAAATAACACCATTCATATTTCCTCCTAATAACTCGTAACTCCCAAGCGTGTCACAAAGGCTAAGTTCCCTCCACTTTTGTCCTGTACAGATTATGAATGACTCTCTAGAATAAAATATCTAGCATATCGAGTGCTTAAATTTAAGCCCCGCATTACACAAGATAAATAGAATAAATTTTTAAACAAAAATTAAGCAAGATAATAATTGTCACAACTAAAACATAAGTTGAAGCACCAAGAGTGAAAAGGGATACAGTGGCAGAAAATTATACAAAATCATTAAATTCAATAGTCTGAATTATCAACTGAGCGAAAATTTAGGACAATGCAGAAACCCTAACCTTCGCTTGGCCGCTTTATTCCTGCAACAACCGGGTTAACAGAAGCACCGTAATCAAAACCAGACCACGATGGCCGCGATAACAGAGCTTGCTCCGACACTGCCGTTGTTGCGCCGATTCCACCAGAAAGCCTACTGGACGAGAAATTCCCTGTTAGCCCAACTCCACCAACATCGCTACCTGCGAATCTTAAACCATCGCTCGGGTTCAAGTACATTGACGACTCCCGATTAAGAACAGAATACTTTGAAGAATCAGTTGCAGCGAGAGCTTCAGAAGTGAGATATCTTGAAGAACCGATCAAAGACAACTCTGAGAGATATGGATCTGCAGCGGAACTCGAAGTAAGCCTGGAAGAGTATAAACCGGTTCCTCCGTAGCCAGAGCTGTAGCCGTATAAGTGGTTCGCCATCGAAAGAGAAATCCAAGGAATGCAACAGGCTATCACCTGACAACGGCGGGAGCTTTAGTGGGTGGGAATGAGCAATGTAGGTTGGAATTTGACGGTGAGTTCGTGAGAGTAAATACCTATGACAAGGGAAAGGGACTGAGGCTCGTTTCACACTCAATAGCTTCTTGATTCACGTCACCGAGGCGGGTGAATTGAATCATGTCACGGAATAATCTCTTTATCTATTTATTTATTTATTTATTTTTATTTTTTTTGAGCCAACAAAATGCGACATTGGTAACTGGACGCATGAGTGCCGGTGAACCAGCGGTGAACCAGCCGGTGACCCAGCTTACTAGTTTGTCCGAAGTTCCAACAACGGATCCGTCCACATTGGGTGGAAGGATCATCTACCTCTATAGTTACAGATATGCCCCTTATTGAGATACAAGATCATAAGGCCAATGCAAAGTAGGAATGCATAATTTGATGGTGATGCGTCCAAAAATTGTTCAGCCTTCAAATCCCTGCAAAATAGACGTCAGACATGGGCGACCGTGTGGTAGGGTAGCCACTTCCGAAGGCTAAATCAGCAATTGGAACACCACATAACTTTGGTTTCATGCGAGCTTAAATTTGAACGAATTAATGGAGGGAAACGATTCAATTTCCTTTGTTCAATGCAATCCTTTAGTTTATATAGGATTTACCTCCTACTACTGACCGTTGGATCAACCCATGCACTTCTTTCGTGGTCGCTCGATCCTAGGGTTTTTACCTCTTTTTCAGAGTTAATGGTAGTTACTTTTCATGGCACGATCGTGTATCCTGAATTTGATGGGAACACGTATCTTTTTATAACCATCAGTTTTCTTTGATCTTTACATCATTTACTGGTTCGGTTGTTGAACCGGTTCCGACCGGCATTCTGACCCCAACCGAGACCGAACTCGGTTTGACATTGTTTTTTCCTTATCATGAGCCCCCCAGGCCTAGCGATTGGTATTAAGAGACCGATGGCTTGGTTTGATTATAATCGATCTCGATCATTGAATGTGGTAGATGGAAAATAAAAACATCTTCTCGACCTCCAAACTTTGCATTTATTGCTTTTGTAAACATAAACCTTCCTCGAGCCGCATATTCCTCTCATAATTTGTGTCGTACGCGCCACATGGCTCTTAGTATCCGTATTCATCAATGTTCCCACGCTCGAACCGTTAGTAATTCCCAGCCGTTGGTTAGAATTAATATCATTTGTTGGATCAAATTATGAAACATTGCTCGAACTCAACCGTTGATCTAGATGCATCTCGTCCTCACACGATCTAGCCTTTGGCCTATTTAAGCCATCTTGTTCACTATTATGAACTTTACTTGTTCATTTTGTGAATTTGTGGCCAAGCTCTTCGTGTTTTCCCTGCGATTCCCAATTTATTCAACTTCAAGTTTACTTCATCATCAATGCATGAACAAGTAAGTTCCCTTAATCTTTCTACATTGCTCTTCACAATCTTCTTCTTTCTTTTCCTTTTATGGGTTCGAGGTCTCCATTTTTAAATTCTTCTTCTAGTAGAAATGCATAGAAACCCCTTTTTTCTTCTCAATGGGTAGCGGAAGAACATCTAATGATGAGTCTGCTGACCATGCCGCCGAGAGAGAAGATTTTGGTGATCAACCTACCCTTTCTGCATCATTAGAGTTGTCAGGTGATAAAGGTGAAAAGATAACTGACCGTTGGTTAGCCTCTACCCTAAGGAACAAACTGGAAATGCTCTTCTTTGACTTCACAAAAGCAAAAAACTCCCAAAATTGTTGCCAAGACCTCCCGACCATCTAGGAGACTAGCCCAAGGTCCCAGTTTCTTTGTCTCTCATCTTAATAATGATGAGTTAGATTCTACCTCTAACTATTATTCTATGCCTCCGTCATATCTCCTTCAGGTGCCTAACCCGAATGAGAGGGTTAATTCTAACACTCCCGAAGATTTCTTTGTTTATTTGGACACCTTGAAAAGTGGTGTAATTAGGTTCCCCTTTTTCTCTCCCTTATTTTTTGAAATTCTGTATCACTAGGAGATTTGCCAAGGGATGCTTCTTCCGAATAGCTAGCATCATATCGTCAACTTCCTCGGGCTCTGTTTCAAACTTCAAGTTTAGCCTTCTCTTCCTCTGTTTTCTCACTTCTACTCCATCAGCAAATCCAACCCTTCGGGTTTGGTTTTTCTTTCCAAACGCACAAGACTAAATTGCAGTGGTTGGGCGGTATCCTAGTTGAGGGTACTTGCCCTTCTAACCATAAGGGGTGGTGTCATCGGTACTTCTTTTGCTGAGCGCCACCATCCGAACTCAATTTCCCGATCGCCTAGAATTGGCTCGATTCCTATACTTAGGCGAATCGTGCTCTGTCATTGTCTCTCGATGACGAAAGTGCCATCAAGAAGATAAAATCTATCAAGGCGTGTCAGGAGATTCATGGCTTAGCAATGGAGTATGATGTCGTCCTTCAAATGTGGGGTCTAGCCCCCGGTGAGTTCCCGAACCCACTTGTAGTTTTGCATGATCCCATTTTACTTCAAGCTATATGTTGTATTAACTCCTTACTCTTCATCTCATAGTGCTTCCTACATATAACCCGAAGGTAGTGAAGGCAATGGCTGCCAAAGGAATGGAAGCAACAAAGGACATAACTCCTCAAGCGAAGAGGAAAGAGCCCAAGGGTGCCGTCGCCCCCTCTCCGAAGCCCACCGCACAAGCCCCTAAGGGGATAATTCTTATAGAGGCTTCGAGAAAGGGTAAGAAGCCCATTAAGGTGGAGGAATCAACCCACGATGATGTCATCCTCACTAAGAGGAGACATGATTTGGAGGATGACGCCGCATCAAAGAAAAGGCAATCGGGAACTGATGGAGGGGAGATCTACATTCCCCAGTGGAAGTTGAAGGTGACCAATCATGTCATCAAGGAATATAGCAAGGCTTTGGAGTGGGCTACATTCACTCAGATGCCTGCTGAATGCAAGACCCTTGAAACTGATGAGGAGTTCGTGAACTCCTCATTCAAGTTTGTATCTGAGTCTTTTTACTATAATTCCAACAAGTATTCTAAAATTTAGAAACCCGATCTCTAATACTTCAGTTTTTCTTTGCAAGGTTATTGCAGATAGCTTCCATAGGCAAATTGTGAAACCTGACCCTAACCTTAACTCGAAAACTCTATTGTTTGTAGGTTTGAAGACCCAAAGTAGAAGTGGAAGTCAACTATGAGCCATATCAGTGGAAGACATGGTGTTCGACTCCGAACCCATGGAGATTGATGATAATGCCCCATACTTGGAGACTTTGATGGAATTGGAAAAGAGACTACACCTTGATGAAGAGAAGCATGGTTGATGATCTTAGAGCTTGTTTGGACATGATTTGAAGGCATTCCTCCATGCTAGGTGAGTTGTGGGTTGAGTTGTGAGAAGCCCATTTGATTTTGATAAGAGTCAGACCTTCATTTCCCTAATTTAGGCTTGCTGTCAGCCTGGGTCGATTGGCCCAATCGACCCACAGCAACAGAATCTATTTAAGATCCTCTATTTAGGTTTATTACAAACGCACACTTCTCAGGATTGAGCCTTATCCCATTCTTCCTCAAAACACCGAAACACTCTTCCAGATCTAAAAGATGATCAACCTTGATTTGACTTTTGACCAAGAGATCATCCATATAAACCTCCATGTTTCATCCAATTTGATTAACAAAAAATTTATTCATCGCCCTCTGATACGTTGCTCCAGCATTTTTCAGTCCGAAGGGCATGACCTTGTAACAGTAGCTCTCTCGATTGATCATGAATGTTGTATGAGGTTGGTCTTCTTTTTTCATAAGAATTTGATTATAACTTGAGTACGCATCCATGAAACTTAACATTTGTTGACCTGAAGTAGTGCCAATCAACTGATCGATTCATGGCAATGGATAACAATCTTAGGGACAAGCCTTGTTCAGGTCAGTATAATCTACATACATTCTCCATTTGCCATTATGCTTTTTTACCATTATGACATCCGCCAGCCACTTAGGACATTCAATTTGCTTTATGAACTTTGATTTTTTGAGTTTTTCAACTTTGACCTTGATTGCTTCATGTTTCTCTGACAAGAAATTCCGTCTTCTTTGTTTTATGGGCTTAACAATACTGTCTATCTAGAGGCAGTGTTCCGCAACTTCTCTGCTCAATCCTGGCATATCTTGGGCTGACCAAGCAAATACGTCTGTATTCTTTCGAAGAAACTCTTTCAGCAACATCTTATCCTCTTTGGTTTGAGCAGCTCCTATCATGGTCCCTTTTTCTGGATTTTCAAGATTAAAGGAAAATTTCTCCAACTTTTCTATTGATTCTCCTCTTTGAATTTTTTCTTCATCTTTGTTATCCATAATTTCAACAGTTAGGGCTAGAGCTTTACCTTGTGATTTTGAATCCTTCAAAAATGTTGTGAAGCTTTGCCTTGAAGTCTTCTGGATCGGACCGCATTCTCCAATGCTTGTTTCTGTTGGAAATTTCATCTTCAAGTGTCTTGTTGAGACTACAACACCAATAGAATTCAGAGTTGGCCTTCCTAGAATTACATTGTACACTGACAAATTCTTTACTAGCAAGAATTTAGTCACTGTGGTTATGGTCTGTGGATGTATTCCCAGCGTTATTGTCAACTCAATGGTCCCTTCTACAACTTTCTTCCTTTCTACAGTGTTACTAACAAAATGATATCTCACTTGTATATGTTTGGTCTTACCATGATAACATAACTAAGAGTAGTCGTACTATCATAGAAGACAAGGATAGGCTCCATGGATGTCAGCGTAAATCCAGCATGTTGTAGGAACCAGCTTAACAAACAACCTCCTGTATCGTTGCTAGGCATGCCACATACTCTGCTTCCACGGTCGAGAGTGCTATATAAGTCTGCTTCTTGCTATACCACGAAATGGCCTCGCCATTCAGCAATAAAACATATCCAGGGGTTGATTTGAACTCATCAATGTCTCCAGCCCAATCGGCATCTTATCCTTGGTAACACAACATGTAGTTATTCGTTTCTTTGAGATATCTCCATAATCTCTTGACTGCTTTCCAGTGCTCTATGCCTAGGTTTGATTGGTACCGACTAACCAAACCCACTGCATAACAAATATCCAGCCTAGTATACATCATAGCATACATAAGGCTACCCACGACATTGGAATATGGAATCTTTCCATTTTGGTTTTCTCCTATGGTGTCTTAGGACCCATGTCAAGGCTCAAATGCATACCCTTCTAGACTAGAGTATCTATTGGTTTGTAGTTGTGCATTTGGTATTTCTTTAAGACATTGTAAATATAAGTCTCTTGAGATGTACCCAGTAATCTCTTTTGCCTATTTTTGACAAGAAGTGAAATCAGACATATGTGCATTTACCGTTATAAATGGAGAGTACCTTTTGTTTGCGATAGAGAAAATGATTTATCACTAGAAGCTAAATATAAATTATGAGAAAATAAGATATTCAGGCAGTTGAACCAATTGGTTTCCATGACTTTCGTCACATGAAAGAATTACACATCACATCTTATGCAAATACTCTTCGACCTTGTGGGAGTGTGGAACATTCATGGAGTTAAATGTTAAAAATAATTGTAGATGTTTATTTCATTTTTATTTAGTACATACATAGTCGAAATAATCTTTCATTGAATGTCTAAATGAAATGAACTTAAAATTACAAGGTATTATCAACCACATTGATTTTCTCTATTTAAACCTACTAAGTGCATATCATTTATTCTAAAGCTAAATATTAGCTCAAACAGAGACACTACGGATGGTATTACTTTACATCAAAATCCATTTATTCTCCTCCCGGAAAAAGGATCAGTCAACTGCTCACCTATATATCAGCGGAAAGAATTACCCATCACCTCTTATGCAAAAACTCTTCGACTTTGTGGGAGTCAAGAGCATTCGTGGAGTTAAATTTTCTTGACAATCATTTCAAATGTTTATTTCATTTTCATTTAATACATACATAGCTTAAATAATCTTAAATTGAGTCTTTGAATTAGATGAACTTAAATTCCGACGTATCATCAAATACACTGTTTTTCCTATTTAAACACATTTACTACAAAATCATTTATTCTCAAGACAAATTTAAGCTCAAACAAACAAAGCACATGAATGGTATTACTTTAGATTAAAATCAATTTTTTATTACTCCAAAAAAGAGGAACCTTACTCCTGAATTAGAAATTCGATAGCGGAGAAAAGAAGAGTACCGAGCTACCACAAAGACACAAAGCCAGAATAAAGGATAGCACTATGTTTACGAATGGATGGTAATTGCACGTGAAAACACCACACATGCATATGCACTTGCATCTTTACTAGTAAGAAGTAAAAATAAGTAGACAACCTCGGAATCTATGTTTACTACAATAACGAACAATAAAAGACAAATTTACGGTGTTGAGCAGGAAGAAATTAATCCATCCGCATGTTGTTCACATGTAACACTTTCGATGCCTTTTGATAAATTCTCCACCAACTTGTTGAAGGGAAGAAAGAAATCAAAAAGTTGGGTAATATAAAAATAATTCCGGTATAGTAGAACTACACTAACAACCGATTTGCATATATTAGAGCCACTAGGTATCATTAACACACTATCAAACAAAAAAAAAAAAAAAAAAAAAAAAAAGAAGAAGAAGAAGAAGAAGAAAGTGAAAACCATGGAAACGTCCACAACTGGACATACTTGCATAGACTGCAATATCTGGATATTAAAGTGACACTGTGGAATTATACCTTTATAAGACTGTGAGTGATTCTATAACATGATGTCATGTTACTTGTAAGGGTAGGCATGAAAAAACACAATGGTACAAATAATTTTCAAAGGAAATCAAAATGCGTAGTGGAATTGATAAGAACATACATGTAAAAGAATGAAATGTGAAGCTAGTGACTGATTTTGATGGTGTTCCTACATGGTTGGGAGTCGAGGGATTAGGAATCATCATCCAACTCCCTCCCGAGTATGGGTGTTCCCTAAGTTCGGTTTGGTCCCTAAACTTAAGAACGCGAAATAGATTTTCCTCTTAACTTCAGCAATAGTTGAAGTCTAGGTTAGCAATTTCGGGAACATCAATAGTACAAGCACTAATACATATGGGAAACAAACAGCTAGAATACAATCCTACTTTTACAAAAATCCAGTAGAATAAAATGCATACAACAACTATATGTATGGGTTCAATACAAATTTAATATGGCTAATTTGTAAGCAATAATACGGACCTATATAACAGATATTCACAACCTAATAAACAAAAGAATAGCATCCTCTAGCCATTTCTTTCTTCTTTTTTTTTTTTTTTTTTGTCAAAGAGATACATACCTATACAATAGCCATCATATAACGAATTGATTTTCATTAATAGCGAATTGATTCTCCATATTGTGGGGGGCAGCGGGTCAATACAATTGAATCACCCAATTGATTACCATGAGGAACTAAAGGGGTGTAAGTTGTGGTCTTGGGCCTATATAAACCCAATCTAATCCTTGCCTACTATGTAATTCATATGACACAATATACACTTGCATTCTTTTACTTACTTTCTTGCAAATTCTCTTTACTCTTTTGGGTTTATTTTGGTGTTGTTCTGCAACTTTTGGCTTCTTGGGGGGACTAGAAGAACTGCTTAATCTTCAGCTAAAAAAGACTTTTTTCTTGTTTATGACTTGTTCACAGGAGAAGTGGGGCTTAAGAAGAGTTGAGTTCGCCTTCCCTGTGGCTACATTCTTGAAGCTGCTTGAGCTAGAGCGGATGAAAGCCTTGTATAGAACTGAACAAGCAACAATGTTGGAACACAGACCTTGCATTTCAAAGGCCGTATTCTAGTCTATCATTACCGGTGGCATGTGAGTCACCGTGTTTACTTCAGTATTCTTGGCTTGGTAGGGCTTCATTGTCCCACTCGTCCCTGCAGTGGTTTTGCTTTCGATCCTAGGGAGGGTGTTTGTGTGAATCGCGTTCTCAATTTGTCGACCCACCTCTGCTAACCCATCAAAGGTAGTCAATGGCTGAGCAAAGAGGTAATGGGCGTACTGAGGGATTCTTAATGACCATTTTAACCCGAGCCAATTCTTTCTCGATTCTTGCTAGCTATGAAAGGAGATTCATCGTAAGTAACAGTTTTTTCGTGATTGCTCACAGTGGAGAAGGAAGATGGTCCAAAGGGAATGCTTCATCATGTCATTTCAACTCGTCCAATTCGAAATTACTTTGCTAGTTGTCGGTGAAAACAGTATGACTGCTATCAACCTAAAATTATCAAACGGAAAAACACCGATTTCGTTTGGCCGATTTTGATATCAGCAGATATAGGCTAGTCGAAGAACATGGATCCCTTTCGCAAGGACAATGGCTAGATATCTTTTTTTCCGTAATGTTTTCAATTTTCCCCCCATCGACGAAAAAGGGAAAAAACTTCCTATAATAAGTAAATGTATTATTGGTATATAATGCTTCCGAAAAAAACAAAAAAGTGTTCTTTTTTTTTTGGGGTAACCAAAAGAGGTATTATTGGTACATAATGATTTTCGCTTTAAACTTTTAATACCATAAAGTGGAGCAATAAACATTTGGGTAAGTAAAGATTTTCTTGAATACATAACGAACAGCTAGGGAGCATTGGATGGAGCATGGGACTATATAAAGAAGGTCATATCTAGTTTGTTAACTATGAAAGATTAAATATAGTAGACGATCTGGAGACAACTCTTTTTGAATTAAAGACAGGCATTGTAAAGGAAAAGCAAGAAAGATTGGAAAGCCGATAGATTATGAGTAATCACCTAATATACCAATTCTCTTGCCTAAACCTACATCTATGGCTTGGGGTTTTCATGTAATAACTATTTAGGTGGAAGTTGCAACAGCAATGCAAACTTATAGATACTGTATGCTTGCTTCCCCCATGCTCCAGCAATGGTTTTTTAAGCTAGCACTGGAAGCATCTATTAAGCCCACAATGCCCTTTGTATCATAGACAAACTCATGTCACTATGTTAAGTAGTCTAACAGATCTTTTTCTTTCATCAAATAAATGTAGAGTTGCTTGGTATGTGTTTCGTCAGGGGTTAAAGTATTGGGAAATGGATGCAGAGTAATGTGACATATTTTGTTTTTTTCCCCAAGTAATGTGACATATGTTATTGACTATATTAAATGATGTATTCATATAGCTAGGGTCTTTTAATTTACCTTCAAGGGTTGAAGATAACACTATCCTCTCACCTCTACCACACATTTATGAGAGGGTCTTACCTTTAAATACTGACAAAGGTAGGCCCCTCTCCTGCATGTGTGATAGAGAGGTGTGAGGGCAATGTTTGTAGAGGATTCGAATTTGTAATTAGATGGAGTGTTGAATTCAATTCATTACTATTTTTTTTTTTGGGGGGGGGGGGGGGTGGGAGGGTAAATGAACAAGGCCAAAAGCCCAACCCAAGCAACAGACAAAAAACTATGCTAAACAATCACCCAAATTGACTTGAAGGATCTCCATCAACACAGGATGAGAATGTTGATAGAGTACCAAAGACAGCTCTGGTCTGAAGAAAACCTTATACATCCAATCAGTAACTTTAAAAGTTTCTATTGAGAAGTAAGGATTCATTCCCTAAAATTCTCTTTGCGACCAAACAAAGACTAAATGGACAGTGGAAACACCGATGAAACAACAATGAGATTGTCTTAGGGCCTGTTTGGTTGTACAAATCCATAGATTTGAAATTTCTTGATTCACAAATGGGAGACTTATACCCGTTTGGTTGTGTGAATACTTGGATTGATGAAATCAAGGGATTCACATTTTTACACTAAAAATGTAAATCTGTAGATATATGGGTATGAGGTGAAATCTAGGGCTTGCACCCCTACTATTAAAGCGTTAAACATTTGAACCATGGCTCCATAGATCTTTTATCAAGATGAATCTACAAATTTCATTCCAAAGATTCAGGCTAACCAAACAATTTATTTTATAAACCATGACTCCATAGATTTGAAATCTATATATTTGAAATGTCTAGACTCAAGTATCGAAATAGACCCATAAACAATTATAAACTTAGGAGAAAAAAAAATCCATGTGTGTCTCTTTAGTGAGGCTGAAGGCCCTAAACACACGTTGAGTCTCTTTTATGCAAAAAATTACGTCCAGATCTCAGGTGCACTAACAACATTTGAGGCCCTTAGCCTAATTTAACTTTCAAATGTTTAAGGACCAAAAAACATGAGAAAACATTTAATATAGTAATTTTACTAATCCAGCCACACCCCCCCAAAAAAAAAAAAAAAAAAAAAAGAAGAGAAAAATAGACGTATTTTGATACATATGAGTAGGTGAAGGGGAAAATCTTCTTCCTTCATCCTGTCTGAAATCACCCACCATTGCCCGTCAAAAACTACCCAGCACCAGCACCATTGCCCGATTATTAGAAACCACCCACGAAAAAAAAAGAAAAAGAAAGAATCGATGTGGTACAGATTTTTCTCATGTTACAATTCAGGTTTTTTTGAAACTGATTGTTGATTTCAGACCTTCAGGGGGGGTTTTCTCACTTGATCTCTCTCTGTCTCTCCTTCGTAGGTAAGTAGCCGCTTTACCCTTTCAGTTCCTGAAACCTCCACCTCAGTAGTATTTTCTTAATGGAGGACAAGAGCAACCCTAGTTAATTGGGTGGTTCCAAAACCCTAAGTTAGCATTTGGAAAGGTAGTTCTAGATATGCTTTGGTTGTCTCTTTCAGAGACACAAAGCTCCTGAATTTTGGCTACGAATGGTACAAGTAGAGAGTGAGTTACTACCTAAGAGAAGGATATTTGATAATATTCTAGAAAATTAAAATACCTAAAAGCGCTGGAATCTGCTTTATGATGTTATTTTTTCCAGAAGAAGCAATTTAATTGTGCTCCTCTAGATCCAGAGGCTCTCGTGGTTACTCAAAGATCTAAGTATATATACCTCTTGATGATGATTCATAAGTCTTAAATTGCTCAGATACTCTTGATGGCATCTTATCATCATAATTTGGGCATTGACATCAAGTCAAATTATTAGGAAGGAGATTGGTATTTTAAAAAAGCAAAGAACAAATTAAACTTATCTACGACTGCAGAATGCTTGAGAGAAAGAAAGAGTTAATATTATATTAACTTATAATTACAAGAATCGGATTCAGAATTTCTTTTAGGATGGGTAACAATAACCAACCAAAGTTAAGAAAGCTGAGATTAAACTGTTGAGGTGGCGACGCATATTGAACTTCTAGGCATGATATCCTTCAATGCTTTGGCGGGAATTTGCCTCCACCAGAAAAGCCCCTAATGAACACATAAATCAATATATCAGATTCATTCTTAATTAATGCGAGTTATAACTTCAAAGAGATTGATGAAATAGTATCAGATGGCTGAAGATTCAACATCATGAATCTATCAGAGATGTTTAACCTACTTCCAATCTAGTACTGGGTCCTTTACTCGGGGTTTTCCTATGATTGCGCGACTGCAAGCACCATGGCAACCGCCCTTAAGAAATTTAGACTCTGGGCCAGCCTCTTCAGATTCTGTTGAGTTAACGTTGATCAACAACAATGACAACAATGCAAAAACCATAAGATAGGTTGCTAACTTTGCCATCCTTGTTTTCTGCAACCTTCTTACAAGAGCTTCTTATTTCTTTCCCCCTTTCTCTTTGTGATATTAGGGTGTTGTGTCATCTTTATTTATACTTTTGGGTAAATAGCAAATTGTGGGGATCTATCTTTCATTTTCTAAACTAAAACACCAATGTCTACCCAAAATTAGATTCTGTTATTTTCTCAGGTAAAAAAATTTTTTTAGATGAAGCACCTTCCAAAGCCATGACTTTCAACCACAAAAGCAAAATGACTTGGCCGGATAGGTGGTTTTTACCTTTTGAAGAGTTCTCTAGATGCCTTGTTTAGGATAATACGATAAAACTTTGACAGCTCAAACCATCCTATCCCCCCTTCCCTCCCCCGCACTATCTTAAACAATGAGTTTGGGCTAATTTTTTGGTTAAGTGGCCCAATCTTATCCAATTCTACTTTTTATGCATGTTTGAGGATATTCCTCAATTAAAAAAATATAACCATCTTCCCTGAGTTCATGCTTTTGTAATAGTAGTATGATAGTATGTTAGATGAAAGATGAAAAGCTCTTTAATGGCCTTTTATAGTAAATGATACATGAGTATCATCGAGACATCGACATGCGTAAAAACTTTTGATGAATTTTGGTTAATCTAAATTGATTATTATTTCAACTTCTTTTTACTTTTTAAATTCCTTTTATTTCAAATATGGTCTCATTTCATTATATTGTTTATGTTTGTTCCTTTAAACTCGTTGGTTTTTGGTGGACCATATATGGAAGTCTTGTTCCTTTACTTCAAAACATTGCTGTTCACATTTTGGGTCAACCTTGTCACTCATCATGTGAGAGAAATTACAAGTACTTTTGAAGACCAAAAAAGGAAATAGACTCTTTTTTGTATATGCTGGAAGATTTGGTTTATATAAGCACATGTAGTATGATATACGTGGTACGGTGGAGCATTTTGTACACAATAAAATGTATGTCATTTTAAACACCATACAAGTCTTAGTCTAGTCGCACCACTTGCGCCTAACCCGAGTGTTGGGAAATGCCATGTCAGCATTTGCCACATCGGCCTCCAATCAGTTTTGATGATGACAAAAACTCTACTAATGATTCCATGTAGATATGCTTTGTCCAGCTCATCACTACAGTGAATCTCGATGCAAAATAACCGGATCAAAGAATTACCGGAGAGTCAAGCTCAAGACCAACTCAAATCATCTTAGACAAAGAACTAAAGTCAAGATGAGTATCAAGACCGTTGATCAAGATCAAGTCAAAGACCAAGTCGAAGATCAAGACTTAGGCTAAATTAGGGCTTAGGATACTCTCGCATACACATACATGTAAATGCATCCATTATATGTAATTCATGTTACTAGAATGACCTAGGACATGTTAGTGAGGTGTACAATGCCTAGGGTTGACCAAAAAGTCAAAAGACCCAAGCTATGTCCCAGCCCCAAAATTGTTCAGCAAAACAGAGCTCAGACGGTCGACCGTCTGTTTTGGTATTTCTGTTTCTCAAAAGAACAGAAGGCCAGTCGGAATTTCCGTCTGGCATACGGAATTCCATCTGGGCCAGTCCAGGCCAGACGGATGACCCTGGGCAGACGGTCGTCCGTCTGGCCCTGACTTGAGTATAATGGCTAGTTTTAAAACGGATATTCTCAACAGCTGTTTGCAACGGATACTTTTGAGACGGCCGACCGTCTGGGCAAACGGACTACCGTGTGGGCAGACGGACTACCGTCTGTAATAAAATCTCGCTGAGATTTTATATCCTTTGGGTAAATGGGGAAGGCATTAAATTGAGGTCTATAAAAGCAAATCACCCCCATTTGAGAATCATTCTTCTCCCCCATCATGCACATATTCACTCACAAGTGAAAAAGCAAATCCTTGGTGTTTTAGCATCATTACTGTCCTCCCATCTCCATTTAACTTTGAGGGATATTCCAAAGTTATTAAGCAAGTTTACTGAAGCAAAGCTTGGAGTTATTGAAAGCCATTGAAGTCTATTGATGCTTGTTATTCTTGATTCATTCATTGCATCACTCGCACACAAGGGGTAAAGTGTCACTCTCCTTGTTAGGTAATATCTAACACTTCTTGTATTTTGAATTGGATATTTAATTCTAGTCTAGGTTGATTAGAATTTGTTGTACTGGGTACTCTTGCCCGTGAACAAAGATTGTAAAGGGTACTCTTGCCCTGTAACAAAGATTGTAAGGGTTTGACTCTCTACCCATTGTATTGAAAGAGATTCATTAGTGGAATACTCTCTTGATGATAAGAGAGGAGTGGACGTAGACTCGTAGAGTCGAACCACTATAAATTCTGGATTGTGATTGCTGTTTCCATTAGATTTTATTCTAAATCGTTAATTCATTTGAAATTACAACCAAACCAAGAATTTGGTATAAACCACGGGGTACAACCTAATCACCCTCCTCTAGGTTGCACCAACAATTGGTATCAGAGCGGGAGCTCAAATTGAGATTAAAATCAATCTCAAAAAGAGTAAAAGATCATGGCATCATTACCCAACCAATTCTCCTCAAGACCCGAAGGTTTAAATACCTCTAGGCCTCCATATTTTGATGGAGAAGGGTTTGCTTATTGGAAGAATAGATTTGAAGACTTTGTATGTGCTATTGATATAGATGTTTGGGACATAATTATATATGGACTCAATGAGATTACCAAACTTGATAAAGATGGTAACACAATTCCAAAACCAAGGACTGAATGGGATGGAATTGACAAAATGAAATCCCAAGCAAACCACAAGGCTAAAATGTTCCTACAATGTGCCTTGAGTGAGAATGTATACAATAGGTGTGGTACTTGCAAGAATGCAAAAGAAGTTTATGATAAATTAATAGTTACATATGAAGGAACAAACCAAATAAAAAAGATAAATTTGGATGTTTATATGCTTCAATATGAAAACTTCAAATGTTAGATAATGAGGATATAACTTCTTTGTTTACTAGATTTTCTAACATTATAAATAAGTTGCATAGCCTTGGCAAGGAATTTGCAAATGAAGATGTGACAAGAAGAATCCTACGAGCTCTTCCACCATCTTGGAGACCCAAGAAAACAACAATTCAAGAAGTAGGAAATCTAGAACATATCACACTTGATGAGCTCATGGGATCTCTACTTGCACATGAGGCAGAACTTGAAGAAGACAAGAAGTATGAAGAAAGCCATTCAAAAGAACAAAAGAAGAAGTCCATCGCTCTTAAAAGCACAATCAAAGATGATGAAAGCGATGAAGAGAATAGTGACTCCGACAGTGATATTTCTCTTTATCACAAGAAAGTTCAGAAAATTTCTAAAAGGAAGGAAAGAAAAGTTTCCATCCAAAGGACAGGGTTCAAAAGAATTCAAAGGTAAAGGCTCATCAAAAGGTAAAACTTCATCTACTAACAGTCAAGACGTCATTTGCTTTGAGTGTAGAAAACCAGGACATTTCAAGAACGAATGCCCTACCAAAGGGAAAAAGAAGGCGTACAAAGCCGAAGTAATCTACACTACAAGTGATGATGAAGAAGAAAGTGAAGAGTCCGATGAAGAAAAGATCAATTTAGCTTTGATGGTTAGTTCACATGAAGAACAAGATCATGAGGTAAATTCAATATATGATAGTCTTGATTCTATGCATGATGAAAATGATATAGATAACATTGATGAAGAAGACTTAGCTAGTGGTTTTGAAACTCTATACAATTTCAGCAAGAAAATTGAAAAGAAAAACAAAATCTTAGAAGAAGAAGTACTATCTCTAAATGACACAGTAAGTAACTTACGAGAGAACATTAAGAGAATAGAAAAAGAAAATAATGACAGAGTGAAATCCACAAGTGAGCAAGAAGATCTAGATGGTCTTCTAGGAGAAGTACATTATCTCAATAGTATCGTAATTGAATTACGGGAACATATTGAGAAAATAGAACGAGAAAATATAGACTTAAACAACTCTCTTGTGAAATTCACAGATGGTCAAACGAACTTAGATAGTCTTCTAGGAAACCCCAAAAAGAATCCCCAAGACAAAGAAGGAATAGGATTCAATAGTGAAACTGTAACTCCTAGAAAAGGGAAAGAAGTTCGATTTGAAAAAGGAACATCCAGTAAGAACTCCTTACCAACACCCAAAAATGTTCAAGGAAACATTCAAGGTGGAAACAAGACTCAACCTCAAACAATCAAAGGAAAGATTGAAAAGAAAAATTACTACTCTCAAAGAAAAATGGAAAATGGAAATCAAAAGAATGGACCAAAGAATAATCAAGGACAAAATCATCATAATCAAGATTATTCAAGAAGAAATGGTAGAAATCAAAACAACTATGACCATAGGCAGCAAAAATTCCAAAATTACCAAAATGTCCAAAGCCAACATCATCAATTTTGGCCAAACCAAAACCAAATGATGTTTGGTTATAGTTGGCCATATTCCTATTTTACACCCTATGAGCATATCCCCCAACCTCCATTTATGCCACGTCATCAAAAACCTAGAAGAAACGAAAATCTCTTTAAAAATACAAACAAGACAAATGCACAAAGAAGTCAAAACTTCAATGGACCAAGGAGACAAAAACCTCAAGTCCAAGAACCATTTGACATTTGTGATCCAAGATTTCAAAGACCAAAAGGATATCAACTTAGTTGGTTCAACATGGAACCAATAAGAACTAACCAATTTGGACCCATGTAGACGTGGGGACCAATGCACATCTATCCTTTCTTCTGTAGGTTTGCTTGATGAACACTCAAAGAAGTGAATGGTACATTGATAGTGGTTGTTCCAAGCATATGACGTCAAATCCAAAGCTCTTCACAAAGCTTAGATCATATGATGGAGGATGCGTCACCTATGGAGATAATAGCAAAGGAAAGATAGTTGGCATTGGTCAAGTTAATATTGGAGGTACATCTATCTCAAATGTATATTTAGTTGATAAACTATCATATAATCTGCTTAGTGTAAGTCAATTATGTAGCATAGGTTATAAAGTCACCTTTGATGTTTCTTCATGCTATGTGAAAGATGTGAATGAAAAATTAATCATTAAAGGTATTAGGAGATACAACATTTACACTTGTGTGTTCAATGAATCATCTCTTAATATGACTTGTCTCATGTTTCTTGAAGAAACTATAATTTGGCATAGAAAACTAGGTCACATAATAAGAAGCAAATTGAAATCATTGCATCAAAGAATCTAGTTAGAAATCTTCCAAAAATGAAGTTTGATAAAAACTATTTTTGTGATGCATGCCAAAAGGGAAAACAAACTAGAGTATCCCATAAGTCCAAGAACATAGTTTCTACTAGTAGACCACTAGAACTGTTGCATATGGACTTATTTGGACCTATTTCCATAGCTAGTCTTGGTAGCAAATACTATACTTTTGTCATTGTTGATGATTACTGAAGGTATACGTGGACTTTATTTCTAAAGCATAAAGATGATGCTTTTGAAGAATTTAGTATTCTTGTCAGAAAAATTCAAAATCATAAAGGATATCTTATAACCATTATCCAAAGTGACCATGGAAGGGAATTTGACAACAACAACTACTTTGGGAACTTTTGTGATAAAGAAGGCATAACTCATAACTTCTCTGCTCCTAGAACTCCCCAATCAAATGGAGTAGTAGAGAGAAAGAATAGATCACTTCAAGAAATGTCTAGAACCATGCTTAGTGAATTCTTAATGCCTAAATATCTTTGGGCAGAAGCCACAAGCACCGCTTGTTATGTTTTAAACCATGTGCTAATTAGAAAATTCCTAAACAAGACACCATATGAACTCTATCATAACAAAGTTCCTAGGGTTGATCACTTCCAAATATTTGGATGTGAGTGCACTATATTGAACACTAGAGACCCTAAAGGAAATTTTGAAGAAAAAGTTGATGAGGGAATTTTCTTAGGATATTCTCAAAACAGTAGAGCATATAGAGTACTAAATAGAAGAACCTTTGTTGTGGAAGAATCAATGAACGTGACATGTGATGTCTCTCCACCTAAGGATAAATATAAACCTCTAATTGATGAGGAAGATGATGGAAGGACTGAACAAGTCATTAGGGAAAAAGTGGATAATTAATCTCTAGAAGAACCTCGAACTGTTCCCGAAGATAGTAGGACCCCCTCTCAAGAATTACCTAAGGAGGTAGTTCCTTGGAAAGACCATCCTCTTGACCAAGTCATAGGCAACTTAGGTTAAGGAATTCAAACTAGATCCAGGGCCCAAAATTTTTGTAACTATGGTGCATTCCTGTCAACTATAGAACCCAAGAATGCCAAAGAGGCCCTAACTGACAATTATTGGATCATGGCCATGCAAGAAGAGTTAAATCAATTCGAAAGAAATGATGTTTGGGAACTCATCCAAAGACCTCGAGACCATACCATCATAGGTACCAAATGGGTATTTAGAAATAAGCTTGATGAAAATGGTCAAGTTGTTAGAAACAAGGCACGATTGGTTGCTCAAGGATATAATCAACAAGAAGGCATTGATTTTGATGAGACATATGCACCCGTCGCCCGATTATAATCCATAAGGATGTTATTGGCATTTGCATGCCATAAGAACTTCAAGTTGTACTAAATGAATGTGAAAAGTGCATTCTTAAATGGATTCATTATGGAAGAAGTTTATGTTGCACAACCTCCAGGTTTTGAAGACTCCACTTTCCCCAATCATGTCTTCAAACAAAAAAGAGCTCTCTATGGACTTAAACAAGCCCCACGTGCTTGGTATGAACGACTAAGTAAATTTCTAGTCCAAAAGGAATTCTCAATGGGTAAAGTCGACACCACACTATTTGTAACATATAAGAAAAATGAAATTACAATCGTTCAAATATATGTGGATGATATCATATTTGGTGCTACAAATGAATCCTTGTGTCATGAGTTTAGTACTTGCATGAGAAATGAGTATGATGGGTGAATTATCCTTCTTTCTTGGTCTACAAATTAAATAAAATGAAAACGGTATCTTTATTAGTCAAACCAAGTACATAAAAGAACTCCTTAAAAAAATTTGATGTTACATCTCAAAAGGAAAATGGAACACCCATGAGCACATCTTTGAAATTATCAAAAGATGAGGATGGGAAACTTTTTGATGCCACCAAATATAGAGGTATGATTGGAAGCCTTCTATACTTAACAGCTAATAGACGGATATCATGTTTAGTGTTTGTGCTTGTGCAAGATATCAAACTAATCCTAAACAGTCTCATGCCTGTGTCGTTAAGAGAATATTCAAATATTTGAAAGGCACATCAAACTTAGGACTCTGGTATCCCAGAAATCAAGGATTTGACTTGTTAAGTTTTTCGGATGCTGACTTTGCCGGTTGTCATGTTGATCGGAAGAGCACAAGTGGCACATGTCACTTGCTTGGACCCTGCCTAGTGTCATGGTTCAGCAAGAAACAAAACCGTGTTGCTCTCTCGACAACCGAGGTAGAGTACATTGCCGCCGGCAAATGCTGTGCACAAGTAATTTGGATGAAATAAACCTTGCTAGACTACAAGATTCAACTAGAAAAATGTCCTATCAAGTGTGATAGCACTAGTGCCATCAATCTTAGCAAGAATCCTGTGCTTCACTCCCGAGCCA
The DNA here is from genome assembly GCF_041222555.1 of Hakea prostrata. Taxonomy (NCBI): domain Eukaryota; kingdom Viridiplantae; phylum Streptophyta; class Magnoliopsida; order Proteales; family Proteaceae; genus Hakea; species Hakea prostrata. The sequence goes on from NC_142603.1 coordinate 19,764,418, forward strand.
AGCACATTGACATTAGACATCATTTCCTTAGGGATTGTATCCAAAAGAATGAAGTTGTCCTTGAATTCATTGATACAAACCATCAATTAGCGGATATTTTTACAAAACCCCTAAGGAAGACCGTTTTGTTGAACTACGACGAGAATTGGGGTTGATTGATCTTTTAGAATTGAAAAATTCATTCCAACAGCTCTCCAAATCCCACTCCCCAAAGTACTAGGTTGTTCAGCAACTCAGACGGTCGACCGTTTGCCTAGACGGTCGTCCGTCTCACTACAGAGTCCAGACGGAAATTCCGTCTAGCTCACTATGTTCAAAAACACAGACAAATGTAAATAGACGGACGTCCGTCTGGTTCAGACGGTCGTCCGTCTGACTCTCTTCAAAAACACACGATTGTGTTTTCAATTCATTCATATCCTCTCCTCTCTCTCTCACTCCCCACGATTCCAAATCGTTTCAAAATCCCTAATTTTCCTCCTCCACTCTCCCGATATCTCTCTCCATTTCTTCCTCTTCTTAAATCCTCCCACATATTGCCCACGACACAACTTACAGCAACTCAAGCCTCTCTACCTTGCGCGTCTGACGCCTCACCTGCAGCAGCTTCGTTTCTCTCTTCCTCTTGCGTGCGTTTCTCTTGGTAAGTCCTCAAACCCAGAGTCCTTGTGTTCTTTCTTTACTCTCAAATCAATTTTTTTATAGCCTACAATAAAAATCTGGATTTAGTCATATGAGTTGTTGTTTGGTTCATGTTCACTATGCAATTCCTTAGGTCATTAACGTGTTGTCATACTGGATCTCCATAGTTTGATAGCAACCTCTTATTGACCCTCTTCTTATGAATTCATTTCCATCAGAAATTTTTTTAAAGCTTCCTTCAAATCTCTGATTTGGTATCATGAAGACTTAAAATTTTCCTGTTTTTTTGTGTCTCCCAAATCTCTTCAAATTTTTTCCTATGCTCTGAGTTACTTGTTGAAACCATATTCCGTTGAATACTTATTGGTTGAAACAAGCCTCTAGATGAGTAAAATCAACTCATAATCTTCAACCCTATGAAGATTACATGCCCTTAGGGCACAAAATTTTTTTTTGCCTCAATTTGTTTTCTGGGTCTCTCCTTTTTTATATATTCTTTTTTTTTCTTTTCCATCCGGTTATTCGCTGTTGACTTTGGCTCTTTGTCCTATGCACATGAGTCCCTCCTGCATCTCTTATAGAAATTCACAAAATTTCTGTGAAGTGTGTTTGATTATATCTGTTGGCCTCTTGTTTCACGGCTAACTCATGGCTCGCCGCAAGAATCCGTCAGTCCGAGGTGGTGCTACCTCATCTCGAGCCCCCACTCCTCGTTCTTCAAACCAACCCCCTGAGAACCCCCCTAGACTAGACAAATGGTTTAGGGATGCCAAGGCTCAACGGATATACCCTAAAGTTGCTGCCCGGCATCGAACAAGGCTCAACTGTTGACCTTGATGCCTTCTCCAAATTTCCCATCAAGGACATGTTTGAAGCCATGGGTTGGGAATCCATGCTTCATGCGGAAGAAATCACCTATGGCCGCCTCGTAAATGATTTCTATGCAAATCTTCGGCATGAGGGAACCAAAGAAAATCTGACAGTCACCTCATATGTGAAAGGGGTGGACATTACTCTCACCATCCCCTCTTTTTATCCCATATGCCAGCTCTCCACGGAGGGCGATCTTCGCTTTTGGACCTACAAGGATACCCCTCCTGAGGATGTTCAGATAGATACAGCCTACCAAAGTCTTCTTCCACCTGAAACCCCTCCTCGCTACCACGTGGACATTCAAGAACCAATGTTCACTGAACAAGCCAAAGTAGTCAGCAAGATCACTCAAAGGAACTTGATTCCTAAAAAGGGACATAGGTCTGTTCTTACCTCTTTTCAAACATATGTCACCTACTGCATTATTCATCAAGTACCTCTCTGCCTCCCATATGCCATTCTCTCCTACATGATTCAGTCTGCTGTGGACGGGAACAAATGTCTACCTTATGGCAGTCTCCTCACCAAAATCTTCAAGCACTTCAACGTCAGCTTGAAAAATGAGGACCCTACCCCACCTCCCCCCAGGATAGATGCCAAAAGCATTGTTCCCTCCCGCAAGCAAACCGCAGCCCAAGCACGCCGAAAGAGTGCCTCTCAACCCATGGATGTCGAGGGCACATCCACTGGGCCACAATAGCCATCTTCCTACTCCTCCTCAACGGCTTCACGATTTCAAGCTCTTGATTCACGCCTCACCAACATGCAACAACACTTCGATGCCCGCTTTGACTCCACAGGACATCGCATGGATACTGTTGACATCATGATCGCTCATCAAACCATCATGATGCAGCATATGATGACTCATCTTAAGATTCCTCCTCTACCGGCACCGGGGGTCGCCGAAGCGGAAGGCGACGATGATGATGAGGAAGGAGATGCGGCAGAAGACATTGAAGCCAGTGGCAGTGGCAGTGGGGATGATGATGGGGTGAAGATGATGAGGAAGGTAGTGAAGACGCCGACTAGTTGCTCTCTTTATGTTTTTGTTCTATGTTTCTGCATTCTGATTTTCAGTTGAACATTTGTTTCTTCTTGCTGCTGTTATAGCTATTACACTTTGATAACACTTATATTTCCATCTGCTTTTTGGCTTTAATTGATGTAAACGATCTATGATGAAATGCAAAGTGTATGTTTTTTATTCTCTCCTGTTCTCTTGCTTGTGATACACGCGGGAAGCTCATGTTTAGGGGGAGCTTCTTAAGTAGGGGGAGCATGCCATGCTTTTTCCACCTTTTTGTTTCTGACAAAGGGGGAGAAAATAAAGCATCTTAATAACATGAAGATTGGAAATATATATGATGGGTTATTACTAAGGGTAATAAGCATACTTCATGACCATATGATCATCCAAGTGCATAAATGGTAATGCTTTATGATTTCTATCATTTTATCACTTAAACGTTTGTCATCATCAAAAAGGGGGAGATTGTTGGGAAATGCCATGTCAGCATTTGCCACATCGGCCTCCAATCAGTTTTGATGATGACAAACACTCTACTAATGATTCCATGTAGATAAGTTTTGTCCAGCTCATCACTACAGTGAATCTCGATGCAAAATAACCGGATCAAAGAATTACCGGAGAGTCAAGCTCAAGACCAACTCAAATCATCTTAGACAAAGAACTAAAGTCAAGATGAGTATCAAGACCGTTGATCAAGATCAAGTCAAAGACCAAGTCGAAGATCAAGACTTAGGCTAAATTAGGGCTTAGGACACTCTTGCATACACATACATGTAAATGCATCCATTATATGTAATTCATGTTACTAGAATGACCTAGGACATGTTAGTGAGGTGTACAATGCTTAGGGTTGACAAAAAAGTCAAAACACCCAAGCCATGTCCCAGCCCCAAAATTGTTCAGCAAAACAGAGCTCAGACGGTCGACCGTCTGTTTTGGTATTTTGTTTCTCAGAAGAACAGAAGGCCAGACGGAATTTCCGTCTGGCAGACAGAATTCCGACTGGGCCAGTCCAGGCTAGACGGATGACCGTTGGGCAGACGGTTGTCCGTCTGGCCCTGACTTGAGTAAAACGGCTAGTTTTAAAATGGATATTCTCAACAGCTGTTTGCAGCGGATACCTTTGAGACGGCAGACCGTCTGGGCAAACGGACGACAGTCTGGAATAAAATCTCGCTGAGATTTTATATCCTTTGGGTAAATGGGGAAGGCATTGAATTGAGGTCTATAAAAGCCCAATCACCCCCATTTGAGAATCATTCTTCTCCCCCATCATGCACATATTCACTCACAAGTGAAAAAGCAAATCCTTGGTGTTTTAGCATCATTACTGTCCTCCCAACTCAATTTAACTTTGAGGGATATTCCAAAGTTATTAAGCAAGTTTACTGAAGCAAAGCTTGGAGTTATTGAAAGCCATTGAAGTCTATTGATGCTTGTTATTCTTGATTCATTCATTGCATCACTCGCACACAAGGGGTAAAGTGTCACTCTCCTTGTTAGGTAATATCTAACACTTCTTGTATTTTGAATTGGAAATTTAATTCTAGTCTAGGTTGATTAGAATTTGTTGTACTTGGTACTCTTGCCCGTGAACAAAGGTTGTAAAGGGTACTCTTGCCCTGTAACAAAGATTGTAAGGGTTTGACTCTCTACCCATTGTACTGAAAGAGATTCATTAGTGGAATACTCTCTTGAGGTTAAGAGAGGAGTGGATGTAGACTCGTAAAGTCGAACCACTATAAATAACCCCCATTCTAGGTTGCACCAACACCGAGTTTCTTTATTGTCACTACCCCAACGCCACATAAAGTACTCACTTGGTTTCTGTAGGCAACATAAATAGTGGGACCATTCATGTCGATTCTTTTCACCATATAGAATCTCATCTTGATTTTTAAAATCAAGGCGGCTACATGATTATAAATCGACCTACAGAAGGTCATTCACAATCTATGTCATCTATGCTCGCTACCAAAGAGCCTTAGGCGAATGCTCGTGTGAGTGAGCCATTCTAATGCCTATTGACATATCATGTTTTATGTTAGAAGAACACAATCACGTAGACAGTGAAAAACAAAGGCTAGAATGAACTCATATTACTCAATAATAAGAAAGTTTCAATACATAAATGAGTCACAATCTACGCAAACCCAAGGACTTTACATGAGAAATAAAAACATCCTTGGCTCTAGGTTTGGTAAGAGGGTTAAGTATCATTTGACTAGTAGATAAATGCTTAACTACAACTTTCTTCCTTTCTACAGTGTCACTAACAAAATGATATCTCACTTGTATATGTTTGGTCTTCCCATGATAACATAACTAAGAGTTGTCGTACTATCACAGAAGACAAGGGTAGGTAGGCTCCATGGATGTCAGCAACATAAATCCAGCATGTCGTAGGAACCACCTTAACAAACAATCTTTTGTACCGCAGCTGGGTATGCCACATACTCTGCTTCCACAGTCGAGAGTGCTATGCAAGTCTGCTTCTTGCTATACCACGAAATGGCTTCGCAATTCAGCAAAAAAGCATATCCAGGGGTTGATTTGAGCTCATCAATGTCTCAAGCCCAGTCGGCATCTTATCCTTGGTAACAAAACATGTAGTTATTCGTTTCTTTGAGATATCTCCATAATCTCTTGACTGCTTTCCAGTGCTCTATGCCTAGGTTTGATTGGTACCGACTAACCAAACCCACTGCATAACAAATATCCAGCCTAGTACACATCATAGCATACATAAGGCTACCCACGAAATTGGAATATGGAATGTTTCCATTTTGGTTTTCTCCTATGGTGTGTTAGGACCCATGTCAAGGCTCAAATGCAAACCCTTCTAGACTAGAGTATCTATTGGTTTGTAGTTGTGCATTTGGTATTTCTTTAAGACATTGTAAATATAAGTCTCATGAGATGTACCCAGTAATCTCTTTTGCCTATTTTTGACAAGAAGTGAAATCAGACATATGTGCGTTTACCTTTATAAATGGAGAGTACCTTTTGTTTGCGATAGAGAAAAGGATTTATCACTAGAAGCGAAATATAAATTATGAGAAAATTAGATATTCAAGAAGTGGAACCAATTGGTTTCCATGACTTTCGTCACATGAAAGAATTACACATCACATCTTATGCAAATACTCTTCAACCTTGTGGGAGTGTGGAACATTCATGGAGTTAAATGTTGTTAAAAATAATTGTAGGTGTTTATTTCATTTTTATTTAGTAGATACATAGTCAAAAAAAATCTTTCATTGAATGTCTTAATGAGATGAACTTAAAATTACAAGGTATTATCAACCACATTGATTTTCACTATTTAAACCTACTAAGTGCATATCATTTCTTCTAAAGCGAAATATTAGTTCAAACAGAGACACTACGGATGGTATTACTTTACATCAAAATCCATTTATTCTCCTCCCGGAAAAAGGATCAGTCAACCGCTCACCTATATATCAGCGGAAAGAATTACACATCACCTCTTATGCAAAAACTCTTCGACTTTGTGGGAGTCAAGAGCATTCGTGGAGTTAAATTTTCTTGACAATCATTTCAAATGTTTATTTCATTTTCATTTTAATACATACATAGCTTAAATAATCTTAAATTGAGTGTTTCAATTAGTTGAACTTAAATTCCGACGTATCATCAAATACACAGTTTTTCGTATTTAAACACATTTACTACAAAATCATTTATTCTCAAGACAAATTTAAGCTCAAACAAACAAAGCACATGAATGGTATTACTTTAGATTAAAATCAAATTTTTATTACTCCAAAAAAGAGGAACCTTACTCTTGAAATAGAAATTCGATAGCGAAGAAAAGAAGAGTACCGATCTACCACAAAGACACAAAGCCAGATCAAAGGATAGCACTATGTTTACGAAAGGTTGGTAATTGCACGTGAAAACACCACACATGCATATGCACTTGCATCTTTACTAGTAAGAAGTAAAAATAAGTAGACAACCTCGAAATCTATGTTTACCACAATAACGAACAATTAAAGACAAATTTACAGTGTTGAGCTGGAAGAAGTTAATCCATCCGCATGTTGTTCACATGTACCACTTTCGACGCCTTTTGATAAATTCTCCACCAACTTCTGGAAGGGAAAAAAGAAATAAAAATGTTGGGTAATATAAAAATAATTCCGGTATAGTAGAACTACACTAACAACCGATTGCATATATTAGAGCCACTAGGTATCATTAACACACTATCAAAAAAAAAAAAAAAAAAAAAAAAAAAAAAAAAAAAAAAAAGAAAGAAGAAGAAGAAAGTGAAAACCATGGAAACGTCCACAACTAGACATACTTGCATAGACTGCAATATCTGGATATTACAGTGACACTGTGGAATTATACCTTGATAAGACTGTGAGTGATTCTATAACATGATGTCATGTTACTTGTAAGGGTAGGCATGAAAAAACACAATGGTACAAATAATTTTCAAAGGAAATCAGAATGCGTAGTGGAATTGATAAGAACATACATGTAAAAGAATGAAATGTGAAGCTAGTGACTGATTTTGATGGTGTTCCTACATGGTTGGGAGTCGAGGGATTAGGAATCATCATCCAACTCCCTCCCGAGTATGGGTGTTCCCTATGTTCGGTTTGGTCCCTAAACTTAAGAACGCGAAATAGATTTTCCTCTTAACTTCAGCAATGGTTGAAGTCTAGGTTAGCAATTTCAGAAACATCAATAGTTCAGGCACTAATACATATGGGAAACAAACAGCTAGAATACAATACAACTTTTACAAAAATTCAGTAGAATAAAATGCATACAACAACTATATGTATGGGTTCAATACAAATTTAATATGGCTACTTTGTAAGCAATAATACGGACCTATATAACAAATATTCACAACCTAATAAACAAAAGAATAGCATCCTCTAGCCATTTCTTTCTTTCTTTCTTTTTTTTTTTTGTCAAAGAGATACATACCTATACAATAGCCATCATATAACTCATGAAATCCACAAAAAAAATTCATGACATAACGTCTAAAATCATTTGTAGATCAAAAGAGGTGCCCATTTTTGCAGTTCTCGTTAATAATCAAGCAAAAAGAAAAGCATGTAATAGATGTGAGAAATTGAACCTACTACCTCTTGTTAGATATATTTTATTAAAATCTAATTTTATATTAAGTTTCAAAATTAACTTTTGCGTTTCCTTTATTTTAATTGATTTTCTTGTGTATAGGTCCCACGAGTTGAGGATGGTAACTAGGCCCTTCATGACCTTGACTATGAGGCCCTTTATGACTTTGATCATGGGGGGAGGGGGGGGTGAGGTGGCTAGGAATATCCATTGGAATTGATATGAGAGCCATAGATACCTTGGTCATAGGTGATGATATTTACTTACATTCAAGCATAGGTTACCATTGACCCTAAATTCCTATGGGCACCATCACAACCATTACCATGAGCGGGGGTAAGGCTACTAAATGTATTAATTTCCAATGCATAGCCACAATGTGAATATGGGATTTGATTCTCCGCTTAGTTGGGAAGGCTGGGTCAAGGTGATTTATTCTCCATTAGCGGATTAGGGACAAGGTTATTGATTCTCATTAATAGCGAATTGATTCTCCATATTGTGGGGGGCGGCGGGTCAATACAATTGAATCACCCAATTGATTACCATGAGGAACTAAAGGGGTGTAAGGTGTGGTCTTGGGCCTATATAAACCCAATCTAATCCTTGCCTACTATGTGATTCATATGACACAATACACACTTGCATTCTTATTTACTTACTTTCTTGCAAATTCTCTTTACTCTTTTGGGTTTATTATGATGTTGTTCTGCAACTTTTGGCTTCTTGGGGGGGGGGGACTAGAAGAACTGCTTAATCTTCAGCTAAAAAAGACTTTTTTCTTGTTTATGACTTGTTCACAGGAGAAGTGGGGCTTAAGAAGAGTTGAGTTCGCCTTCCCTGTGGCTACATTCTTGAAGCTGCTTGAGCTAGAGCGGATGAAAGCCTTGTATAGAACTGAACAAGCAACAATGTTGGAACACAGACCTTGCATTTCAAAGGCCGTATTCTTGTCTATCATTACCGGTGGCGTGTGAGTCGCCGTGTTTACTTCAGTATTCTTTGGCTTGGTAGGGCTTCTCTGTCCCACTCGTCCCTGCAGTGGTTTTGCTTCCAGTCTTAGGGGAAGTGTTTGTGTGAATCGCGTTCTCAATTTGTTGACCCGCCTCTGCTAACGCATCAAAGGTAGTCAATGGCTGAGCAAAGAGGTATTGGGCGTACTGAGGGATTCTTAATGACCATTTTAACCTGAGCCAATTCTTCCCCTGATTCTGCTAGCTATGAAAGAAGATTCATCGTAAGTAATAATTTTTTCGTGATCGCTTACTGTGGAGAAGGAAGATGGTCCAAAGGAATGGTTTGTCATGTCATTTCAACTCATCCAATTCGAAAATAATTTGCTAGTTATTGGCCAAAACAATATGACTGCTATCAACTTAAAAGAATGAAAGGAAAAACACCGATTTCGTTAGGTCCATTTCGATATCAGTAGATTTAGGCTAGTCGAAGAACATGGATCCCTTTTGCAAGGACAATTGCAAGGTATTGTTTTTCTGTTATGTTTTCAAATTTTGCCCCCATCGACCAAAAAGGGAAAAAACTGCCTATAATAAGTAAATGTATTATTGGTATATAGTGCTTACGAAAAAAGCAAAAAGTGTTATTTTTTTGGGGTAACCAAAAAAAGAAGTATTATTGGTACATAATGATGTGCGCTTTAAACTTTTAATACCATAAAGTGGAGCAATAAACATTTGGGTAAGTAAAGATTTTCTTGAATACACAAGGAACGGCTAGGGAGCACTGGATGGAGCATGGGACTATATAAAGAAGGTCATATCTGGTTTGTTAACTATGAAATATTAAATATAGTAGACGATCTGGAGACAACTCATTTTGAATTAAAGACATGCATTGTAAGGGCAAAGCAAGAAAGATTGAAAAGCCGAGAGATTTGGAGTAATCACCCTAATATACCAATTCTCTTGCCAAAACCTACAACTATGGCTTGGCCTTTTCATGTAGTAATTATTTAGGTGGAAGTTGCAACAGCAATGCAAACTTATACATACTGTATGCTCCCTTCCCCTATGCTCTAGCAATGGTTTTTTAAGCTAGCACTAGAAGCATCTATTAAGCCCACAATGCCCTTTGTATCATAGACAAACTCATGTCACTATGTTAAGTAGTCTAACAAATCTTTTTCTTTCATAAAAAAAACGTATAGGTTCCTGGTATTTGTTTGGTCAAGGGTTAAAGTGTTGGGAAATGGATGCAGAGTAATGTGACATATTTTGTTTTTTTCCCCAAGTAATGTGACATATGTTAATGACTATTTTAAATGATGTATTCATATAGCTAGGGTCTTTTAATTTACCTTCAAGGGTTGAAGATAACACTATCCTCTCACCTCTACCACACATTTAGGAGAGGGTCTTACCTTTAAATACTGACAAAGGTAGGCCCCTCTCCTGCATGTGTGATAGAGAGGTGTGAGGGTAATGTTTGTAGAGGATTCGAATTTGTAATTAGATGGAGTGTTGAATTCAATTCATTACTAATTTTTTTTTGGGGGGGGGGGGGAGGGTAAATGAACAAGGCCAAAAGCCCAACCCAAGCAACAGACAAAAAAATATGCTAAACAATCACCCAAATTGACTTGAAGGATCTCCATCAACACAGGATGAGAATGTTGATAGAGTACCAAAGACAGCTCTGGTCCGAAGAAAACCTTCTACATCCAATCAGTAACTTTAAAAGTTTCTATTGAGAAGTAAGGATTCATTCCCTAAAATTCTCTTTGCGACCAAACAAAGACTAAATGGAAAGTGGAAACACCGATGAAACAACAATGAGATTGTCTTAGGGCCTGTTTGGTTGTACAAATCCATAGATTTGAAATTTCTTGATTCACAAATGGGAGACTTATACCCGTTTGGTTGTGTGAATCCTTGGATTGATGAAATCAAGGGATTCACATTTTTACACTAAAAATGTAAATCTGTAGATATATGGGTATGAGGTGAAATCTAGGGCTTTCACCCCTACTATAAAAGCGTTAAACATTTGAACCATGGCTCCATAGATCTTTTATCAAGATGAATCTACAAATTTCATTCCAAAGATTGAGGCTAACCAAACAATTTATTTTATAAACCATGACTCCATAGATTTGAAATCTATATATTTGAAATGTCTAGACTCAAGTATCGAAATAGACCCATAAACAATTATAAACTTAGAAGAAAAAAAATCCATGTGTGTCTCTTTAGTGAGGCTGAAGGCCCTAAACACACGTTGAGTCTCTTTTATGCAAAAAATTACGTCCAGATCTCAGGTGCACTAACAACATTTGAGGCCCTTAGCCTAATTTAACTTTCAAATGTTTAAGGACCAAAAAACATGAGAAAACATTTAATATAGTAATTTTACTAATCCAGCCACAACCCCCCCCCCAAAAAAAAAAAAAAAAAAAAGAAGAGAAAAATAGATGTATTTTGATACATATGAGTAGGTGAAGGGGAAAATCTTCTTCCTTCATCCTGTCTGAAATCACCCACCATTGCCCGTCAAAAACCACCCAGCACCAGCACCATTGCCCGATTATCAGAAACCACCCACGAAAAAAAAAGAAAAAGAAAGAATCGATGTGGTACAGATTTTTCTCATGTTACAATTCAGGTTTTTTTGAAACTGATTGTTGATTTCAGACCTTCAGGGGGGGTTTTCTCACTTGATCTCTCTCTGTCTCTCCTTTGTAGGTAAGTAGCCGCTTTACCCTTTCAGTTCCTGAAACCTCCACCTCAGTAGTATTTTCTTAATGGAGGACAAGAGCAACCCTAGTTAATTGGGTGGTTCCAAAACCCTAAGTTAGCATTTGGAAAGGTAGTTCTAGATATGCTTTGGTTGTCTCTTTCAGAGACACAAAGCTCCTGAATTTTGGCTACGAATGGTACAAGTAGAGAATGAATTACTACCTAAGAGAAGGATATTTGATAATATTCTAGAAAATTAAAATGCCTACAAGCGCTGGAATCTGCTTTATGATGTTATTTTTTCCAGAAGAAGCATTTAATTGTGCTCCTCTAGGTCCAGAGGCTCTCGTGGTTATTCAAAGATCTAAGTATACCTCTTGATGATGATTCATAAGTCTTAAATTGCTCAGATACTCCTGATGGCATCTTATCATCATAATTTGGGCATTGACATCAAGTCAAATTATTAGGAAGGAGATTGGTATTTTAAAAAAGCAAAGAACAAATTAAACTTATCTACGACTGCAGAATGCTTGAGAGAAAGAAAGAGTTAATATTATATTAACTTATAATTACAAGAATCGGATTCAGAATTTCTTTTAGGATGGGTAACAATAACCAACCAAAGTTAAGAAAGCTGAGATTAAACTGTTGAGGTGGCGACGCATATTGAACTTCTAGGCATGATATCCTTCAATGCTTTGGCGGGAATTTGCCTCCACCAGAAAAGCCCCTAATGAACACATAAATCAATATATCAGATTCATTCTTAATTAATGCGAGTTATAACTTCAAAGAGATTGATGAAATAGTATCAGATGGCTGAAGATTCAACATCATGAATCTATCAGAGATGTTTAACCTACTTCCAATCTAGTACTGGGTCCTTTACTCGGGGTTTTCCTATGATTGCGCGACTGCAAGCACCATGGCAACCGCCCTTAAGAAATTTAGACTCTGGGCCAGCCTCTTCAGATTCTGTTGAGTTAACGTTGATCAACAACAATGACAACAATGCAAAAACCATAAGATAGGTTGCTAACTTTGCCATCCTTGTTTTCTGCAACCTTCTTACAAGAGCTTCTTATTTCTTTCCCCCTTTCTCTTTGTGATATTAGGGTGTTGTGTCATCTTTATTTATACTTTTGGGTAAATAGCAAATTGTGGGGATCTATCTTTCATTTTCTAAACTAAAACACCAATGTCTACCCAAAATTAGATTCTGTTATTTTCTCAGGTAAAAAAATAATTTCAGATGAAGCACCTTCCAAAGCCATGACTTTCAACCACAAAAGCAAAATGACTTGGCCGGATAGGTAGTTTTTACCTTTTGAAGAGTTCTCTAGATGCCTTGTTTAGGATAATACGATAAAACTTTGACAGCTCAAACCATCCTATCCCCCCTTCCCTCCCCCGCACTATCTTAAACAATGAGTTTGGGCTAATTTTTTGGTTAAGTGGCCCAATCTTATCCAATTCTACTTTTTATGCATGTTTGAGGATATTCCTCAATTAAAAAAATATAACCATCTTCCCTGAGTTCATGCTTTTGTAATAGTAGTATGATAGTATGTTAGATGAAAAGATGAAAAGCTCTTTAATGGCCTTTTATAGTAAATGATGCATGAGTATCATCGAGACATCGACATGCGTAAAAACTTTTGATGAATTTTGGTTAATCTAAATTGATTATTATTTCAACTTCTTTTTATTTTTTAAATTCTTATTATTTCAAATATAGTCTCATTTCATTATATTGTTTATGTTTGTTCATTTAAACTCGTTGGTTTTTGGTGGACCATATATGGAAGTCTTGTTCCTTTACTTCAAAACATTGCTGTTCACATTTTGGGTCAACCTTGTCACTCATCATGTGAGAGAAATTACAGTACTTTTGAAGACCGAAAAAAGAAATAGACTCTTTTTTTTTATATGCTGGAAGATTTGGTTTATATAAGCACATGTAGTATGATATACGTGCTATGGTGGAGCATTTTGTACACAATAAAATGTATGTCATTCTCAACACCATACAAGTCTTAGTCTAGTCGCACCATTTGCGCCTAACCCGAGTTTCTTTATTGTCACTACCCCAACGCCACATAAAGTACTCACTTGGCTTCTATAGGCAACATGAATAGTGGGACCATTCATGTCGATTCTTTTCACCATATAGAATCTCATCTTGATTTTTAAAATCAAGGCGGCTACATGATTATGAATCGACCTACAGAAGGTCATTCACAATCTATGTCATCTATGCTCGCTACCAAAGAGCCTTAGGCGAATGCTAGTGTGAGTGAGCCATTCTAATGCCTATTGACATATCATGTTTTATGTTAGAAGAACACAATCACGTAGACAGTGAAAAACAAAGGCTAGAATGAACTCATATTACTCAATAATAAGAAAGTTTCAATACATAAATGAGTCACAATCTACACAAACCCAAGGACTTTACATGAGAAATAAAAACATCCTTGGCTGTAGGTTTGGTAAGAGGGTTAGGTATCATTTGACTAGTAGATAAATGCTTAACTACAACTTTCTTCCTTTCTACAGTGTCACTAACAAAATGATATCTCACTTGTATATGTTTGGTCTTCCCATGATAACATAACTAAGAGTTGTTGTACTATCACAGAAGACAAGGGTAGGTAGGCTCCATGGATGTCAGCAGCATAAATCCAACATGTCGTAGGAACCACCTTAACAAACAACCTCCTGTAACGCAGCTGGGTATGCCACATACTCTGCTTCCACGGTCGAGAGTGCTATGCAAGTCTGCTTCTTGCTATACCACGAAATGGCATTGCCATTCAGCAAGAAAGCATATCCAGGGGTTGATTTGAGCTCATCAATGTCTACAGCCCAGTCGGCATCTTATCCTTGGTAACACAACATGTAGTTATTCGTTTCTTTGAGATATCTCCATAATCTCTTGACTGCTTTCCAGTGCTCTATGCCTAGGTTTGATTGGTACCGACTAACCAAACCCACTGCATAACAAATATCCAGCCTAGTACACATCATAGCATACATAAGGCTACCCACGACATTGGAATATGGAATCTTTCCATTTTGGTTTTCTCCTATGGTGGCTTAGGACCCATGTCAAGCCTCAAATGCAAACCCTTCTAGACTAGAGTATCTATTGGTTTGTAGTTGTGCACTTGGTATTTGTGAAATCCAGCCCTATCCTAACCCTGACCCTGACCCGGATCCATAGGTGTTTGTAGGTCCGAAGACTCGGAGTAGTGGAAGAAGAGACTTGTGGGCCCTCTTAGTTGAAGATTCGGTGTATGACTTAGAGCCTATAGATATTGACAGTGATGCCCCTTACTGGGATACACTGTCAGTGTTCAGTGAGAAACTGCACCTAGAAGGGGGGAAGCGTAGTTGAAGTACGTGATGCACTTCCGATCTCTTTCTGAAGGTATTTATCTAATCTAGACTTGTTGATTGACTTGTAGGAGAAAACCCAACTCAATTTGGATCAGTCTGGCCTTCCAATTCCCTGTCTGAGGTTGCTGTTTAGGCTTGGTCGATTGCTTGGTTGACCAGCAGATTAATAAATCCAAAAATCCAAAAATTCTTTATTATTTTAAGCCTACTTATTGGGACCTCATGAATAGAACCCTATTCTAATCATTGGGACCTGGAGAAACCCGGACCCCCCCCCCCCGGGGGCCGGGGGCCCCGCGGGCGGATCTTAGTAGCATTCATATTTATGCATACCATCCATATCATTTCATATGTGCATTCGTGGATTGTATTGACATATATATGAGAATTGTTTGTTCCTTACTGAGTTAGTCAGAACTCATTCCTTTCATTGTAGATATTATATGAGTTGTACAAATGGTGGAACAACATTAGAAGTTGGAGATGATTCGTATGAAAGAGCCTTCTCGTATGAAGCTGATGTGGCACAGACAGTGGTACATGAACTTGAAGAGCATGAAGCCTTGGTGTGCGCTTTTAGCACCCATTGATGGGCGGAGGAGACAGATTGTCAGGATTTTGATGATCGTATGGCAAAAGATTGGGGGACCCCCTTTGCTTGCTAATGTAGAAAACCAATTTTTAGATTTAGAAAAGAAAACCGGAAAGATGATTATTTAGTTTATTTATCTTGCTTTCGCTAAACTCGATATTACATTTGATTCTTGATTCTTTCCTTGGATTCTTTCTTGGATATTTATTGGAGTATTTGGACTCCTGTAATCCTTTATTTAATTATTGAACCGATTCTTACTCATGATTGTCTTTACTTGCATTTATTATTATTGCTAAACTAAAACCGTGGATCCTGTGACGGTTCACTCCCACGGGTTGTCGGGTGGATAACGGAGACCGGCGGGTAGGGTGTGACACAAATGAAGTAATGGGATGACTTCTTCAGTACCATCATTTGTAACAGTTCCATTCCAAGGTATGGATGAAGGTAATAACACTACCATAAGGGTAATATCGAATGAAGCTCTTAATTAGTCTCATACCAAGCAATGTGGGGGTATATTAGTTGTGGTATACATCGGAGACCAATCTAAGTGAATAAGGGGTGTGGCCACCACTAAAAGGAAACTATAGTAGAGTTGTCTAAACACTCATCAATCCAAGATAAGGGACAAGGTTAGTTTCAAAAGTCCAAAGTGTTAATATAATGGGTAGCTCCAAAAGTCAACTTTTTGGATATGGATGATGGATTGGACAACTACCCTAATGTGGAAAGGTTCAAGGAGTCTGACTCTACCATACTCTTACCGATTCAATATACTTAGTGTAGGTTCAAGTTTGAAAGACACTTAAACCGATGTGTCCTTTAGTGTTTAACAGTCACAAAACGTCCTTTTTTGTAATTTTTAAACTTGTGAGGCATCTTGGAGTTGGTTATCCACTGGTATTATTGGTTTGAGCCGATTGACAGTGCATGTACATATAAGATAGAATCCTCCCTACCACCATTGGGGGATGTTCGCGCTCAAGTACAAGAGAGACTTCTAGTGTCCCACAATTGCCATCTTTGTTTCTTGTTGGTTAATGGATCGCTTTCGAAACTCTGATGTGCCAAGGGTTTGGTATTGGGATTCCCCTGGCACTACATACGTTGATTGGTACAGGTTGGCTTGTCTTAATTATTAGAAGATCAGATTGAGGGAAGCCCTTAGCCTTACTCAATAGACCTTTCAGGTAAAAGACTTTTTTCTTGTTTATGACTTGTTCACAAGAGAAGTGGGGCTTAAGAAGAGTTGAGTGCGCCTTCCTTGTGGCTACCTTCTTGAAGCTGCTTGAGCTAGAGCGGATGAGAGCCTTGTATAGAACTGAACTAGCAACAATGTTGGAACACAGACCTTCCATTTCAAAGGCCGTATTCTGGTCTATCATTACCGGTGGCATGTGAGTAACCGTGTTTACTTCAGTATTCTTGGCTTGGTAGGGCCTCTTTGTCCCACTCGTCCCTGTAGTGGTTTTGCTTCCAGTCTTAGGGAGAGTGTTTGTGTGAATCGCACAGTCAATTTGTTGACCCACCTTTGCTAACCCATCAAAGGTAGTCAATGGCTAGGAAAAGAGGTATTGGGCGTATTGAGGGATTCTTAATGACCATTTTAACCTGAGCCAATTCTTCCCCTGATTCTGCTTGCTATGAAAGAAGATTCATCATAAGTAACAATTTTTTCATGATCGCTCATAGTGGAGAAGGAAGATGGTCCAAAGGAATGCTTCATCACATCATTTCAACTCATCCAAATCGAAATTACTTTGCTAGTTATCGGTCAAAACAATATGACTGCAATCAACCTAAAAGAATCAAAAGGAAAAACACCAATTGCGTTAGGTCGATTTCGATATCAGCAGATTTAGGCTAGTCGAAGAACATGGATCCCTTTCACAAGGACAATGGCTAGGTATCGTTTTTCCATTATGTTTTCAATTTTCCCACTGTCAACCAAAAAGGGGAAAAACTGCCTACAATAAGTAAATGTATTATTGGTATATAATGCATACGAAAAAAACAAAAAAGTGTTATTTTTTTTGGGTAACCGAAAAGAGAAGTATTATTGGTACATAATACCATAAAGTGGAGCAATAAACATTTGGGTAAGTAAAGATTTTCTTGAATACATAACGAACAGCTAGGGAGCACTGGATGGAGCATGGGATTATATAAAGAAGGTCATATCAGGTTTTTTAACTATGAAAGATTAAATATAGTAGACGATCTGGAGACAACTCTTTTTGAATTAAAGACATGCATTGTAAAGGTAGAGCAAGAAAGATTGAAAAGCCGAGAGATTTGGAGTAATCACCCTAATATACCAATTCTCTTGCCAAAACCTACGACTATGGCTTGGCCTCTTCATGTAGTAACTATTTAGGTGGAAGTTGCAACAGCAATGCAAACTTATAGATATTGTATGCTCCCTTCCCCCATGCTCCAGCAATGGTTTTTTACACTAGCACTAGAAGCATCTATTAAGCCCACAATGCCCTTTGTATCATAGACAAACTCATGTCACTATGTTAAGTAGTCTAACAGATCTTTTTCTTTCATAAAAAAAAATTAGGTTGCTTGGTATGTGTTTGGTCAAGGGTTAAAGTATTGGGAAACTGATGCAGAGTAATGTGACATATATATTTTTTTCCCCAAGTAATGTGACATATGATTATAACTATATTAAATGATGTATTCATATCGCTAGGGTCTTTTAATTTACCATCAAGGGTAGAAGATAACACTATCCTCTCACCTCTACCACACATTTAGGAGAGGGTCTTACCTTTGAACACTGACAAAGGTAGGACCCTCTCCTACATGTGTGATAGAGAGGTGTGAGGGTAGTGTTTGTAGAGGATTTGAATTTGTAATTAGATGGAGTATTGAATTCAATTCATTATTAAAATTTCTTTTCTTTTTTTTTTTGGGGGGGGGGGGGGAGGGGGGTTGGGGTGGTGGGGGGTACATGAACAATGCTGAAAGCCCAACCCAAGCAACATACAAAAAATTACACCAAACAATCAACCAAATTGACTTGAAGGATCTCCATCAACTCAGGATGAGAATCCTGATAGAATACCAAAGACAATTCCATCAGAAGTGAACCTTCTACATCCAATCAGTAACTTTTAAAGTTTCTATTTAGAAGTAAGAATTCATTCCCTAAAATTCTCCTTGTGACCAAACAAAGACTAAATGGAATGTGGAAACACGGATGAAACAACAATGAGATTGTCTTAGGGCCTATTTGGTTACACGAATCCATAGATTTGAAATATCTAGATTCAAAAATGGGAGATTTATACCCGTTTGGTTGTGTGAATCCCTGGATTGATGAAATCTAGGGATTCACATTTTTACATAAAAATGTAAATCTGTAGATTTATGAGTATGAGGTAAAATCCAGAGATTTCACCCCTACTATAAAAGCACAAAACATTTGAACCATGACTCAGATGTTTTTTTCAAGATGAATCTACAAATTTCATTCCAAAGATTCAGGCTAACCAAACAGTTTATTTTATAAACCATGACTCTATAGATTTGAAATCTCCAGACTCAAGTAACCAAACAGGCCCTTAAAAAATTATAAAATTAGAAAGAAAAAAAATTCAAGTGTGTCTCTTTAGTGAGGCTGAAGGCCATAAACTCTCGTCGAGTCATTTTAATGCAAAAAATTATGTCCAAATCCTAGGTGCACTAAC
The DNA here is from genome assembly GCF_041222555.1 of Hakea prostrata. Lineage (NCBI taxonomy): Eukaryota > Viridiplantae > Streptophyta > Magnoliopsida > Proteales > Proteaceae > Hakea > Hakea prostrata. Next base: position 19,783,495 of record NC_142603.1, read on the forward strand.
AACATTTGACGTCGTTAGCCTAATTTGCACGTGCCAATGCCATGGACCTCCACACTCGAGTTGTTCCTCATTGTTATTCTTCCTACTTCCTCTTGGAATACGGCAATATTCCATGAAGCTTGAACATTTCCATTGTTATGTGTTCTGTCGTACCTGAATCAACAATCCACAGAGGATTTAATTCAGCAAGCATTGAAGTGCTTGTTACATAACAAGATGATATATAACACAAAGTACATACCTCCTGCTCAATGCAATCACAAGTAAATTAACCAATCTTCCGACAATTGAAGCAAATCGCAAGTGATTTCTTTTTTTCCATCTATGGTCCCCTTGGAATGCTTGGGCCATTCTTGTTTCCATTCCACCTTATTGCCTTGCTTGGAATTTTGAGGCTGATTCTTATCCTTCTTGCGCTTAAAGCATGCACCCTTATTGGTTCTCGTTTCAGTAGAAAATACCTCAATGGGAGAGGCATCAGCCATCATCCGGTCCTCCTCCAACTCAAGGTGCTTGGTAGTTTGATTGAATGTCCTGACATCATCAACATGTGTCAAGAAGATCTTCATGTGCTCCCAAGACTTGGGCAATGACTTGGTGACTACGGAGACTAGCTCTTCATCAGTCTTTTGGCGTCCACATGTGCTCAACTCACTTATCATATTGGACATTATGGTTATGTACTGCCTTATGGTATGACCCTAGTGGATCTTATAACAATCGAAAGTGAGTCCCAGCTAGCATCCTTTGGTGGTGGAAGTCCCTCCCTACTAGAACTTCACTACCTCCCACAAAGACTTTGCAGTCTGGCGCTTCTCAAATCGAAGCATTAGATCATCCCTCATGGAGCTCAGGATGGTAATCCTAGCTACCATGTCCTTCCTCTTCCAAGCATTGTAGGTCTCAAGGTCCCTGCGATGTTGTGCAATGGTACCTTCTTCAGGTGGGATCGTGGTCTAGTTTATGGTTTCTAGCATGCTTTGCTCTTCAACGAGATATTGCACCTTTTGGTGCTAGAGGTCATAATTCCTCTCATTCAGCTTATCTCCCTTGGTGAGGTCAACAATAATGCTCTTAGTTGCAACCATATCAACTAGAGACAATACATATAAGGATGGGTTCAAAATTTCTAACAGAAAACACAAGCAACAACAAATTCACACTATCATGGTCAACCTACTAGATAAACATTTGAACCAAAAGAAATGCTACCAAAAGTCCAATCAAGTCCTTATGCAAATCCACATAGAAATTATATAATAGTTTTACTCTGCGCTAGAAGCAAATCTACATAGAATTTATATAATGGTTTTATTCTGCACTAGAAGCATGATTCAATAACTAGATAACCCAAATTAAAATTGCTTTACTACTTACAAAAGTAAAAAGACAAAGTCATGCTCATGCTATGAGGTGGTACACACAGAATGCTTCTACCCCAATAGCTCTCACTTAGCCCCATTAGGCTTTTAATACCTAAACATCACTAAGAGTGTCAGGCTATAGGTGTCCACAAAGTCGGAATACCTTTTGAACCAAATGGATTGTCAGACGCATTCTGAGATGGATCGTTGTCTTTCAATCCGTTCGAGACGGATTCCAAGATAGATCGCCATTTGGGAGTCCGTTTACCCTCTGTGACCAAACGGATTATGAGACAGATCTCCATCTGGAAGTTCGTCTGCCCTCTGTGACCAGATGGAAGTCCGTCTATAAGTTGTTACAATCTAAACCCTCTGTAAAAGTACTTAAACTTCGAAATGTAATGTAAGTTCTATCTTCTGCAGGTTAGCCTTGGATAATTGGATTCACCATTTAACTTCTTAGACTTTAGGCAAGTTCTTCTGTCTTTAATCACCGAGATCAGATCTAAAGGTATGTTAATCTTCTCCTTTAGCATATTAGTTTCTTATTTCAGTTGTAGGGAGTCCAAAACACTATGCCTATTCTTTATGAATGCTTATAGAAAATAAGTTTATAATTGTGAACCTATTGGACAATTAATATTCCAAGATCCTTAGCTATAGATTTTGGTTGATTGTAAAAAGTTACTAGAATGCTAAATCTTTTATTCCAATTAACGTTGATTCTATAGTCACTAAAATTGATATTTAAGTTCTAATTAGGACTTGATTCCAAAACTGTGAAATTCAACTCAAACCCTAATCCAGAACTCTATATTGTAGGTCCCAAGAATCAAAGTGAAGGTAGAAGACAGTTGTGGGCCATCTCAATTTGAACCCATTGGGTCTAACCCATAACCAATGGAGATTGATGATGGAGTTCCTTCTATGGAAACCCTAACTTTGAGACGAGTTTGTAGCTTATCGGTGTTGAACTTGTATGAGGGACTTGAGTTCAAGTTTGGCACTTTTGGAAAGGTTCTACAAGTGAATGTAAGACCCTTTGTTAAGCTGGAAAAGGACCCAATGCAATGTGCTGCTTTCAGAGACCAAAAATCTGTTTTCTGGACCTTACTGTCCACTTTGGTCGGTTACCTTTGGTCGCTTGAAGCGACCAACCTCCAAGCGACCAAAGGTGACATGGACAAGTTGGTCACTCCTTTGGAAAATAGGTATTTGAAGCCCTATATAATATATTTTGGTTCTAATTCATCCCATAATGTTCTAAAGACGTCAGAGAATGTGGGAAGCACCTCTTTGCACTCTCTTCGAAGCTTTGGAAGATGCTCAAGCATTCACTCAAGTTCTTCCATCGAACCTTCTTCTTCTAGGTTAGTAATCGCTCTCACTCACTCTTGACCTACTCTCTCATTATTTTCACACCCACCTTTGTGATTATGAGGAAGGTCTCATGCCACTACTATGACCCATCCTTCAATCTTCATATTCTTAGAGTGAATCCCCATTCACTCTAATTCTTCCATGAACTACACAAGATGGTTCCGAAAGGAAGACTGGTGTATCCTTCACGAATGTATATTCATTTGAAGACTTTGATTTCTACTTCATGTTGGATCTATACCTAGGTTAGTTTTGGACCATGACTTATTGTTCCCTCTTTCATTGAGTGAATTTCCATTCACTCTAATCTCTCTGTAGTGGGCATTTACGGGTGCTCAAGACTGGTAACCAACCCATGAGAGGACATAGATCAGATTGTGAGGGGCCATTCATTAGTAAGGTTGCATTTAATAGACTTGGCTTATGGGCGCTCAAGACCGGTAACCAACCCGTGAGAGCACATGAAGGCATCCCATTTATTATTTGTGAATGATCAATAGGGTTAATGAGTCCGTAGTCCGAGTAGGTCAGAGCCATAGGATACGCTGACTATGGGGGGAAAGGTACTGGAAGGGACTACCTAGGCACAGAAGAGAGTTTATGATACCGAAACGGACCATCTAGTGCATGAAGGGGAAGTATCCAACCCTAAGTTGATATGATTCAATAGATGACTTGCATTGGGCTAAGTTTAACCCTGACATGTGCCAATACTCATACCAATGGTGGTGAGGGATAGTGTTGACCTAAACCCCAACCATGGAATGTCCGGGAAGGATGTCTTGACCATAATTACCGTGGAGAACCCAAGATATCGAGATGGTTAAAGGAAGAGTGACTAGACTACCCAGAGGAGTATGATCTTCCATCTTAAAGCATGTCTGCCACTAGACTAGCATATATAGAGTTAGTAGCATACTTGCTTCATGTTTCATATCATATTACATCTTGATTGTTCTGAATCTTTGTAAGTGTTATTTGTGAGTAAACTACTTGCTAAGTTCTTTTGAACTCACCCCTTTGGGGACAACGTTTGTTAGATCTTATTGCAGGTATTGATGACTTCAAGAACTATGAATACGAGAGTGAGACGGATGATTCATATGGTTTTCAAGGTGTTGGCTATTACGAACCTCACAGTGAAGACTACCAATGCGATGACTGTGCATACAAGGATTAGTCCCATTGTGGAGTTGGTTACCCCCATATTGATTACAAAAGTTGTTGAGTTTAGACATACTCTATTCGATGTAGAGACGTATCATGATTATTATTAGGACAATTTATAATATTCTTTTATTCCATTGTAATTCCTTTTGAGTTTAGATCTACTTCCACTGTAATCTATAGAGTGTTTTCCACCATACTCTATACTCTGATTATTCTTTTGTAATCATATTTTCCGCACTCTAATTTTAATTGTAATCTCTCTGAGAATTCTTTATTTGATTACTTCTTTAATAATATTTAAACATTGATTTAATCCTATTCTTTATTATATTAACGTAAATGTGGGAGGATGATTGTCATGAACTGATCTTCGGGGTTGTGGAACACAACTCGGGTATAGCAGTTAGGGTACTAGCTAGGTGGATGTGACAAAAACAATCAGTAAGCACTGAAAACTCTCACCCATCTAAGCTCACAAAACTGAATTCTCAGCTTCAATCGCCAAGTGTTTAGTGGTGATGTTCAGAATTGTAAGAATCTGATTATTCTCCTTCCTTAGCTAAACCATTAGGTTGCTCTTCATGGTTCATAGCTAGCATTTATCTTTCCAATTTTATATGGAAACTCACCTTTTCATATCTCTAGGAAGTTTTTCATATTTTCCTGCCTTGAATAATAAGTTTCCTTCTTTCTTTCTTCTTACTTGCAGCTTTATCTTCTTTGCCGTATTTATATCCCATGATTCTTTCTCCTGCAGGCAGTTAGATTGTAAAATATTTCCAAAATAATGTTCAATAGAAACACATATATCAGATGATACAAAACAATATTCTATATTGAAAAGAGCATAAGGCTAACCTTAACAAAATATTTGACCTCAACTTCATAATATATAATTCAGTTGGGTGGCACAACAACAAGTTCCTGTTGCTATTCAGATGAACCAAAAGCATAATTTGGGTCAACCATCACCTGGCCAACCTCCCCTTTCTTCATGCTCATAACAACTCTATCAAGCCCTACAATAACTTCTTCTGTTCTTGGGGAGAGAATGTTCACTGTAAGATTCTAGTTAAAGCCACCTACAATAGCTTCTTCTGTTCTTCTATTTAGATTAAAATCAATTTATTATTATTCCAAAAAAGAGAACCTTACTCTTGAAATAGAAAATTCGATAACGAAGAAAAGAAGAATACCGAGCTACCACAAAGCTAGAATAAAGGATAGCACTACGTTTATGAATGGATGGTAATTGCACGTGAAAACACCACACGTGCATATGCACTTGCGTCTTTACTAGTAAGAAGTAAAAATAAGTAGACAACCTCCAAATCTATGTTTACAACAATAATGAAAAATTAAAGACAAGTTTACAGTGTTGAGCTGGAAGAAGTTAATCCATCTGAATATTGTTCACGTTTACCACTTTCGACTCCTTCTTATAAATTCTCCACCAACTTATTAAAGGGAAAAAAGAAATCCAAAAGTTGGGTAATATAAAAATAATTCCGGAATAGTAGAACTACACTAATAACCAATTGCATATACTAGAGCCATTAGGTATCGTTATCACTCTATCATAATAAAAATAAATAAATAAATAAATAAGAGGAAGAAGAAGAAAGTGAAAACCAAATGTATGAAAAGGAAACATCCACAACTAGACATACTTGCATAGACTGCAATATCTAGATATTAGAGTGACACACTATGGAGTTATACCTTTATAAGACTGTGAGTGATTCTATAACATGCATGATGTCATGTTACTTGTAAGGGTAGGAATGAAAAAACAACAATGGTACAAATAATTTTCAAAGGAAATCAGAATGCATAGTAGAATTGATAAGAACATACATGTAAAGGATGGAAATGAGAAGCTAGTGACCGATTTTGATGACGTTGTTGTTGTGCTTGTTGTTGTTGTGCTGATGTTGTCGTTGATGAAGAAGATGATGTTGGTGGAGATTAGAGAGGTCCTGATTTGATGGTGTTCCTACACGGTTGGGAGTCGAGGGATTAGGAATCATCATCCAACTCCCTCCCGAGTATGGGTGTTCCATAACTTCGGTTTGGTCCCTAAACTTAAGAACAAGAAATAGATTTTCCTCTTAACTTCAGCAATGGTTGAAGTCTTGGTTAGCAACTTCGGAAACATCAATATATGGGCACTAATACATATGGGAAATAAACAGCTAGAATGCAATACTACTTTTACAAAAATCCAGTAGAATAAAATGCATACAGCAACTATATGTATGGGTTCGATACAAATTTTATATGGCTACTCTGTAAGCAATAATATAGACCTATATAACAGATATTCACGACCTAAGAAACAAAAGAATAGAATTCTCTGGCCTTTTTTTTTTTTTTTTTTTTGGGGGGGGGGGGGTAGTCAAAGAGATACCTACATAGTATCCATCATATAACTCATGAAATCCACAAACAAAATTCATGACATAATGTCTAAAATCATTTGAAGATCAAAGAGGTGCCCATTTTTGCAGTTCTTGCTAATAATCAAGCAAAAAGAAAAGCATGTAACAGATGTGAGAAATTGAACCCACTACCATTTGTTAGATATATTTTATTAAAATCTAATTTTATATTAAGTTTCAAAATTAACTTTTGTATTTTTCCTTTATTTTAATTGATTTGCTTGTGTATGGGACCCACAAGTTGAGGATGGTAACTAGGCCCTTCATGACCTTGACTATGAGGCCCTTTATGACTTTGATCATGGGTGGTGAGGTGGCTAGGAATATCCATTGGAATTGATATGAGAGCCTTAGATACCTTGGTCATAGGTGATGATATTTACTCATATTCAAGCATAGGTTACCATTGACCCTAAATTCCTATGGGCACCATCATGACCATTACCATGAGCGGGGGTAAGGCTATTGAATGGATTAATTTCCAATTCATAGCCACAATGTGAATATGGGAATTGATTTTCCGCTTAGTTGGGAAGGCTGGGTCAAGGTTATTTATTCTCTATTAGCGAATTAGGGACAAGATTATTGATTCTCATTAATAGGGAATTGATTCTCCATTTTGTGGGGGAGGTGGGTCAATGCAATTGAATCACCCAATTCGTTACCATGAGGAACTCAAGGGGTGTAAGGTGTGGTCTTGGGCCTATATAAACCCAATCTAATCCTTGCATACTATGTGATACATATGACGCAATACACACTTGTATTCTTATTTACTTACTTTCTCGCAAATTCTCTTTTCTCTTTTGGGTTTATTTTGGTGTTGTGCTGTAACTTTTGGCTTCTTGGAGGGACTAGAAGAATTGTTTCATCTTCTAGTTGAAGGTTGATTTATTTTAGAAGTGGTGGTGTGAAACAACCCTTGGCAGTATCGTGCACCAATTATATTAAGGCAGCACTCAAGGTGTGACTCAACCTCTCCCTTTGGTGGTTTGCTTGGTTACTACATCAAGTTCTCCAAATCAATTAAGGATCTTCAAATTCGAATTGTATTGCAATTTCATTTCCAATATCTGTAAGAATTTGTAATACAATTACCCAACAATTTTCAGGTAACTGATCTTTGAAAGATCCAATGGCAAATCTTGGAGATGCAAGTTTCAACAAAGACAACAACATCAATAATGATGTTAATGATGGAGTTATTAATGGAGGAGACCCTTTAAATAATATTGTTGAAGGAAATGTAGACAATCAAGGCAACGACACCTACATTAGCTATGATGATATGAAAATTCCCTTCCTCCCTACCTCTGATTCGATCCCCATGAATATTATCCCAACATAATAGATCTTATCAAGTTTTGGGTAAGTGAGGATTGTCATAGAGTTTGACAAGCAAATATGTTCAATGGTACATAGATGAAGGAATGAGATATTAATTATGTGAAGTTAGAAAGGAATCAAGTGGATATGTTCACAAAGGCTGTCCCCATCAAGAATTTGTGTATTACATCTATAGGAATTGGGTTAAAGCCTAATCCTCGAATCACATGATGGATACCCTACCTATATGAAGAGGCTAAATACCTAAATTAGGTTCGATGGTACAAATGAAGTATTGGGATGACTGCTTCGGTACTATCATTTGTAACAGTTCCATTCCAACGTATGGATGAAGGTAATAATGCTACCATAAGATTAATATTGAGTGAAGCTCCTAATTAGTCTAATACCAAGCAATGTGAGGGTGTATTAGTTGTGGTATACATCAGAGACCAATCTAAGTGAATAAGGGGTGTGGCCACCACTAAAGAGAAACTATAGGCGAGTTCTCTAAACCTTCATCAATCCAAGATAAGGGACGAGGTCAATTTCAAAAGTCCAAAGTGTTAACATAATGGGTAGCTCCAAAAGTTGACTTTTTGGACATGGATGCTGGATTGGTCAACTACCCTAATGAGGAAAGGTTCAAGGAGTCTGACTCTACCCATACTCTATAAAGCGATTCAATATACTTAGTGTAGGTTCAGGTTTGAAAGACACTTAAACCGATGTGCCCTTTATTGTTTAATATAGTCACAAAACGTCCTTCTTTGCAATTGTAAAACTTGTGAGGCATCACTTGTTGGGTAGTTGTATGACACAATACTCACTGGAACTCCATGTAGATGTACTACATTGTCCACATATAGCCTTGCTATCTTATCCATAGCGTAAGTAATCTTCATAGGGATGAACTGGGCTGATTTAGTCAGTCTATCGATGATTACCCATATAGTATCATTCCCTTTCCTGGTATAAGGTAAGCTAGTAACAAAATCCATAGTGATGTCTTCCAACTAGAAACAGTAAGAGGCTGCAAAAGTCAGATGGCGGTTGTCGAACTACTTTCCCATGCTGGCAAGTGTTACACTTGGCCACGAAATCTTTTACGTTATTCTTCAAACCAACCCACCAAAAATATTCTCTTAAGTCTCTATACATCTTTGTACTTCCTAGATGCACAGTAAAAACTAACTGATGTTCTTCAACTGCTGGCACACGCAGTCTTCTTCTATAGGTTAATGCACCGTTGGTAGACATATAGAAATCAAGCTCTGCTTCAGGATTAGAAGAAATCTTCTCCATTTTCTCCTTCCAATTCGGATCTAAATCTTGTAAGGCAATAATCCTATCCCTTAAGGTAGATCTCGCTATCAAAGCTGCAAGTATTACTTCAAATCCTTTTGGAATGATTTCTAGTCCCAATTCCAAAATAAAGAAGAATAATGGTTTACTCAAAGCACTTAGATCAAATTCTTCTCACTTACTTTTCATGCTAAGAGCGTCAACAACCACATTGACTTTTCCTGGATGATATTGTATATCACAATCATAGTCTTTTACCAGCTCCAACCATCTTTGGTGCCACATATTTAACTCCTTCTGAGTGAAGAAGTACTTCAAACTCTTGTGGACAGTGTAGATGGCAATTCTTTCTCCAAACAAGTAATGATGCCAAATTTTTAGAGCAAACACTATTCCCACTAACTCCAAATCATGAGTAGGGTATTTTCGTTCATAGTCCTTCAATTGCCTTGAGGCATATGCCACTACTTTCCCATGTTGCATCAAAATGCAACCCAAACCAATCTTTGATGTACATGTCAGTGTAGATTGTCAGACCGCCAAAGTCATCTGGATATAGTCAACACTGGGGCACTTGTCAATCTATCCTTTGGTTCTTGAAAGTTCTTCTCACATGCATTAGACCAAACAAATTTCTCCCCTTCTCTAGTAATCTTAGTCATAGGAGCATCCAACCTAGAAAAGTTCTCAATAAATCTTCTGTAGTAACCTGCCATTCCAAGGAAACTACTTATTTCAGTCATAGTCCTTGGTCTATCCCAATCTACAACTGCTTTTAACTTTATTAGGATCGACATGTATCCCTTCAACTAAAACCACATGGCCTAGGAATACTACCTTCAATAAACAAAAGTCACACTTGCTAAACTTAGCAAAAAGTTGTTCTCTCAATCTTTGCAAGGGGAAATGAAGATGCTTCACATGTTCCTCCTCATTCTTTGAATAGATCAAGATGTCATCAATGAATACGATCACAAATTTATCCAGCACATCATGAAATACTCAGTTCATCAAGTCCATAAAACTGTAGGAGCATTTGTCAAACCAAAAGCCATGACCTTAAACTCATAGTGACCATACCATATTTGAAAAGCTATCTTGCAGATATCATTGGGCTTCACTCTAAGCTAATGATATCTAGATCTCAAATTTATCTTCGAGAACATTGTTGCACTCTTCAACTGATCAAAGAGATCATCAATTCTAGGCAACAGGTATCTATTCTTGATGGTCAACTTGTTCAACTCCCGGTAGTCAATGTATAAACGCATGCTACCATCTTTCTTCTTCACAAACAGAACTAGAGCTCCCCAAGGTGACACACTTGGTTGAATAAATCCTTTTTCTAAGAGCTCATTCAACTAGTTCTATAGTTCCTTCAATTTGGTAGGTGCCATTCTATACGGAGCTGTTGATATCGGAGCGGCTCATGGGATCAACTCTGTGGTAAATTCTAGCTCTCTTTCCGGTGGCAAACCAAAAAGTCTTTGGGAAAATCATCCACGAAGTCATTCACCACCTTGACTTCCTCAAGCTTCTTCTCTTTTTTACTTTCACTTCCAGATGAAGCATCAAGTGATACACTTCCCATCAACGCATTTACATGCATCATTGCAGTCAAAGTCTTCTTGCTAAATCTTCCTTGATCACCTTGAAAATTCAAAACTAAATTTCCTTTCACCTGAAATTGTTCTCTTCTCGAAGAATAGAGGAAAACTGTTTTATGTGCAGTTAGCCTATCTATTCCCAAAATTACGTCAAAGTCCTTCATGTCTAAGAGTACCAAGTTGGCTTCTAAGTTTATTCCACAAACAATGACTCGGCAAGCTTCAACTACTTGATCTAGCTAAACTACTGATCTAGTAGGTGTATTAATTATCAAGCATCTAGGTAACTTCTTTGATGTAGTAGTAGTTCTTACAAATGCAGATGATATGAAAGAATGTGATGCACCAGTATCAAATAAAACAAAAGCAAAAACTGAAGCAACAAGTAGCGTACCTGTCACAACATCATGACTCATATTATGCTCAATCCCAATAATGCTAAACACTTTCCCAGCATGAGGGGCTTGCACTGGCTTAGCTGCCGCTGCAGTAGTTGGTTGAGCATTTCTTCAAGGGCAAGTGCGGCCAATATGTCCAGTCTGTCTACAAAGGAAACAGATAGGATCCTTCGATGTTGTAGTAGTAGTAGTCACTGTCATTGGAGCTCTCTGATTCATAGGCCTAAGGTTTGCATAAACGGGCCTAGAGACTTGAGCATTCCCAACTGGTTTATTCCCACTAGTCTAATTCTGCTGACTAGTTTGAGTATTCCCAAAACTTTGCCCCACATTCGTGGGCTGAAATGTCGAGGTAGATATCAATCTTGTCAACATAACCAAAATTTCTACTCTACAGGATCTCTTGGAAATGATGATTCTCTCTTTCAGATTCTTCAACTTTCTTTGAATTCTACACTATCTGAGTATAACTCTCAATAGGAAGGATAGTGAGATATGTCTTGATTAAGGGTCTCAAACATTTGAAGAACTTCTTTGCTTTCTCCCGATCTACTTTTACTGACTCAGGAAGCGACGAAAAATAGCTCTTCAAACTTCTACTGATACTCCAGCATAGAAAGGGGCCTTACACAAGGGCCATAAACTGAGACTCCTTTGCATCTCTCACAGACTCAGGGAAATAATTCTTACAAAATGCATCCTTAAAAATTTCCCAAATGATACTATCCACATGCAAAGCTTCCAGGATAGGGCAAGTCGCATTCCACCATGTATCTGCCTCATGTTGAAGTTTCTGTTCGGCAAAATCTTCTATGCTTCAGTGCACTGTAAGTTCCTAAAGGCCTCTCTAATTCTCTTAGCCATTTATTAGGAAAAAGAGTATCCTTCATCACTCCAGTAAAGTTCAGCACTTGAAGTTTCAAAAAACTCTCCATTAATATGGAAGGAGGTAAACTTGCATTCATTCCAACAAAAGGCACACCAGCGGCATTAGGTTTCGCTTGGGCAGCAGCCCAGGTTCATTGTGCAAAGTCATGAACCCAGTCATCATTTGGTTGAATTGGGTGCTTTGTTGTTGCATGATGTTTCCCATGATACTCGCTACATCCTGCAAATCAACAACCGGAGGGGAACCGGGCGGATTTCCAATAGTCTGACCATTCAGAGGTACTTAGTCACCATCACCACTAGGAGGTACTACACCATTAGGTACACTTCCATTCACATTCTAATTGGTAGAGGCGCTACAAGTCCTTGTGTTAACCATCCTATTAATCTAACATGAAGGCAAAAATCCAAAAAATATTAAAAAAAAAGGGATAATTACTATTGGCCCCCTATACTTTGATTTTATTACTACTGTATCCCCTGTACTTTTCAAAATTATTGATCCAACCTTCAACTTTGTCTATAATTACTATTGCCCCCCTACCGTTAAGTTCCGTTAGTTTACTAATGATGTGGCATCTTTATATTTTCTCAAAAATCCCAAAATACCCTTATACTTATCTCTTTACTTATTTATCCTTTTTGTCAAGTTATAGTAGTACCCTTAATTAATTGTGGACAAAAAAATAACTATAATCCATTTTATTCTAAAAAGAAAACCACCAAATAAAGAAAGAATGATTGAATAAAACTCAAATAAAAACCGAAGAGGAAGGAAAATCGAATTCAACTCAAATTGGAAACTGATAATATCACCTAAAATATTTTCAAAATAAATGAAGTTTAGTGAAGGTGGGAAACCAAATCGGATTTGGATTTTGCCCATTTCATTAATTCAAAATAAATGAAGTTTAGGGTAAAATTGACATTTAATCTGGTTTTATAAATGGGGTAGCATTGTCTTTTGATTTCTTAATTTTAATGAAGGGCAAATTAGACATTACATATTCAAACTTAACGGCTACTTAATACCGTTATAAGGAAGGGGGGCAATAGTAATTTTGTAAAAAATAGGGTTTTATTAGTAATAAAATCAAACTACAGGGGGGCAACAGTAATTATCCCTAAAAAAAAAAATAAAAAGCCCCAAAAAAAAAAAAAAACCATACCCCCAAAAAAAAGCCCAAAAAAAAAAAAAAAAATATTCATCAAAATCAAATTTCACCCAAAACTGGCCAAAATCCACAATTCTGTCATGCTTGGTCATGTGGGGTGACCAAAGTAAGCGACCAAAGGTCCCTGTGTGCAAAAATCTCTATTTAAAGGGCCCACAATGCTCTTTTCAAAACATTTCCAACTCTTCCAACTTCGAGTTAGGGCTTTGAAGAAACATTTTCCTTGGCTTCCAAAGGTTTCAAAGGCTTCAAAGGGCTTCAACAACACCATCTTACACCACTTTGATCATCAATCCTAGGTAAGTGATGATCAATCTCTCATATGGTTTAACCTCTTCGAGATTTTTGTTCAAATGCATGAGATAGATGGTTATCTAGGTTAGAAAAATGTCTAGGAACATCTTCTAATATATTACATGCATTTTCCACTCAATGCCATGCTCCAACACTAGAATCTAACACATTTGGCTCTCATTTTCACTATTCATCACATAATATGCCTAAATTTGAAATTTTCATCCAAATCACATGCAATCAAATTTTTTACTTGAACCACATCAAAAACATCTTACTATGATTGAGGTGTAAAACCTTCCGTTTGACCTAAATCCGAATTTTCAAAAATTTCAGAACTTCACCCAAAAGAGGGTTTTTTCCCAATTTTCCCCCTTGCTAATTTTCTTGTAAAACTAAGTTTTTGGTGGATTTTCTCCAAATAAATCATCTTAGCGTCTTAATCCAACTAGTATATACACATGCCAACATGTCAAAATCTCAATTTTCACCGAAATCAAATTTTTCAAAAAAATACCAAAATACCCTTCTTCACAAAAAATAAGCTTGTTGTACTTCCTTTACTAACTACATGCATGCTATGCCTTGTCTTCACAGACTTTCACCATACCTCGACAAGGAAGATGTGCAAACTGGGTTTGGGGACACATTCCTCATCTAGGTGGTCATTCGAGAGGATCTTTTTGACAATCCAAAGGCCGAGTTCCTCTACAAGTATTACTTCGAGGATCTACCTATCGAGTATGGTCATCTATTAGCGATGAATGATCCCACGGCCTTCCACATCCAGAAGTGATTAGATATCATGGAGTGGACACACCTTTTCATTGCAGATCTCTCGGTATATCCAGAGTTTGTCAGGTACTTCTACAGTATCCTGACTCACTGCACACAGAGTGATGGCCATAGTGGCACCAGATTGGTTATAGAGTCGCGGGTCCAAGAGACTGAGATCCAGTTCTCTACACGAGTGCTAGCTCACATCCTTAGTATACCCCACGATCCTAGTACTTGCTGGTGGATTCCAGTGGACATTGACAGCACGGAGCTTCTACGTACATCCGAGCTTCACAAGATTTGCTTGACACTTTGGGATGACATCCGTTGCCACAAACCTATGAATGGCATGGACATGCTTCCTTCCGCTAGAGTCATAGCATGTATCATTGACCAAAACATTATCCCCAAGGGTGGGCATCACAGCAGGATCACAGTGATGGAGGCACTCGTGATCTACAACATCTACTTGGGCTCTCCCATCAATCTCGTGTACATCATTCAGCACATCATGATCAATCGAGTTAAGTATCCTGGGGTCAAGAACTTAGCTTTCGGTCGACTTCTCACCATCATCTTTCAACACTTCGATATCAGCCTAAAGGATACAGAGGAGAGGTCATTGGGTCTCAACTAATCAGGATGATGCATCTACAGGAGTTTTGAGGGATCCGAGGATGAGGATGAGGAGGCACAAGCAATAGTCCCGGCTCCAGATGAGGATTAGGTACAGGGTGAGGATCATCAGGTGCATGAGGAGGCACATGTAGATAAGGAGGGTACTATTCCACCTTGGCAGTTTGAGGTTGGAGGTCCTTTGCATCAAGGTACCCAACTTGGCTTCTCAGATGTCCGTGATGACTTCTATAATGACAAGGATGGAGGCATATATGATTTCTATTGATGAGTGGTTTTCAGAGGAGGAGTCTCGAGCTATTAGAGATCATCTCAGCTCATAAAGACTATCTCCTAGATAGATAGTTCTAGGATTTTGCTTTTTATGTGATCACAAATGTATTTTTTTCCTTTTCATCTTGTAAAACTTTTCTGAAAATTAATGAAATCCAGTTTGTTTCACTTTCTTATTGTATATTATGCATTTTCTTTATTACATTGAGATATATATTTGTTTAACCATGGTTATTGTGTATTATTTAAACTTGATGTATTATGCTTCATCAATACAAGTTTCTATTCTATGTTTTCTAGTATTCAATTCTAAGAAGATTGAGTCACTTTTGGATTTATGACTCAATGATGCTCCACTATTGTGTTCTATGGTTATGATTGTCCGAGAACTTTGGGCTCTAATAACACTCTGTCACATCCTCTATCCACAATACCTGGATGTGTGATCCACAGTCCCAAAGATAAGATCAGGGCGATCATATACCCACATAGCACAATAATATAATCAAGAGAAAAGAACGATCACTGTTTACTATTATTTAAGGAAAATAATTAAAAGTTGTAACTCAGAAAATTACAAGAATTATCAGAGTGCAAAATAAAAGATATCAAATCAAAGTATAGAGTATAGTAAAAATAAACTCTATACTCAAAGCAGAAAGGTAGATCAAAACTCTAAAGTATTACAACCAAACAAAATAAAGAAATGAAGAGGTCTAACAATCATACATCTCCGTAAACTCAAAGTATGTATAAACTCGAAGACTTCCATATCCAAATACGGGTGCTCTAGCTCCAAAATAGGACTAATCCTGGTACTCACCCATCATCACACTGGAAATCTTCACCTTTATGCTAGTCACAACCAACATCTTGCATGAAATACAAGTCACTTGCCGTGGCCTCGTAGTGCTGGCTCTCGTTGTCATCAGTACCTGCAACAAGGTTTAAGAAACATTGTCCCCGAAAGGTGAGCTCAAAAAAACTCAGTAAGTAATTCAATTACAATAATAAGTACAAACAATTCAAAACAAGCATGATGCAGTGATATGAGACCATGATGCAAATATGCTTCTAACTCTATACATACTAGTCTCTAGTGGCAGACATTCATTAATATAGAACACCATACTCCTCTAGGCAGTCTCAGTCACTCTCCCTCACGGCTCTTAAGCACATCTTTTGGGTTCTCCTCGGTAATTAGGTCAGGCATCCCTCCGACATTCCATGGCTGGGGTTTAGGTCGCCACTCTGCTCTACCATTGGTCTGAGTACTGGCGTGTGTCAAGGTTAAACCTAGCCCAATGCAAGTCATCTACTGAGTCATATCAATTTCAGAGTCAGATACTTCCCTTCCGTGCATTAGACAGTCCGTTCCGGTCTCATTACCTCCTTTCCGTGTCTAGGCAGTCCATTCCAGTATCTTTCTCCCTAAAGTCATTGTATCCTATGGCACCCAACCAATTGGACTACGGACTCTTAACCCTATTGGTCATCCACATATAATAAACGAGAAGCTCTCATATCCTCTCACGGGTTACCTACAAGTCTTGAGCGCATACAAACCTAGGTTTATTATGTGCAACTCCTACCAATGAATGGCCCCCAACAATGTGATTATGTCCTTTCACGGATCGGATATTATTTTACATCTTAAAAGAATAAATATAGCTTGCAAGCAATGATCAAATTCAAAAGCAAACTAAGGATACAACTCACTACACTACACCTCAAGCTCAAGCTGTGTTTGAGAAATCAACCTCATCAAACTATTGTTGCAGGTAATTAGATTGTTGAATCTATTGGATAACATACATGAATAATAAAAATGGGACGGTAGTGGGTGATTTCTAGCAGGATGAAAGTAGGGCAGTGGTCATCTTTTTATTTAGTGGTGGCTTGAAAGAGACAGAGAGGAAGGAGAACAATTTTTTTTTTTTTTTTTTCTTTTCTGAGTTTTTGTTTTTGTTTTTCAGGTGGTGGGTGGTTCCCAGTAGGGTGAAGGGACACCCATCCATATGTATTAAAATGGCTTTGAGGGGTAAATAGTAAAATTATTTTATTAAATGCTTGGGGGAGGGTATTTTAGTCTTTTAACGTTAAAAATATAATTTAGTCTGACGGTCTCAAATGCTATTTAGTGCACTTGGGGACCTAGTCCAATGAATTTTCTCATTCTTCTTCATCAAAAAGAAAAGAAAAAACAGTTAAAAAGTTCTGATTTATGTATGACCCAAAGCACAAGAGTACATGAAATTTGGCAATTTCTTAGGGTGCCTATAATTGGGCTAAAGTTAGGGTGCATTTATTTTACACTTATGAATATTTTTAGGGATAATTACTATTGCCCCCCTATACTTTGATTTTATTACTAATGTATCCCCTGTATTTTGCAAAATTACTAATCCAACCTTTAACTTTGTCTATAATTACTAATGCCCCCCTACTGTTAAGTTCCGTTAGTTTACTAATGATGTGGCATCTCCATATTTTTTAAAAATCCCAAAATACCATTTTACTTATCTCTTTACTTATTTACCCTTTTGTCAAGTTACAGTAATACCCTTAATTAATTATAGAGAAAAAATAATCATAATCTGTTTTACTCTAAAAAAAAATCACCAAAATAAAGAAATAATAATTGAATAAAATTAAAATAGAAACCGAAGAGGAGGGAAGATAGAATTCAACTCAAATTTGGAACCGAATATCACCTACTCGTTAATTCCTCTCAGGCAAGATTTTGTGGTTTCGTCAATGGTGGGTTTGTAAATTGGTTAAAAGTCTAAACTCCCATGGGGTGTTACGTTTCCAATATTAAAAAGCACTAGTCCCCCCAAAAAAAAAAAAAATGTGGTTTCCTCCCTACGATGCTAGAGGAGAAGGTGGGAAACCAAATCGAATGAATTTTGCCAATTTCTTTAATTCAAAATAAATAAGTTTAGTGAAGGTGGAAAATCAATATTTTTTAATTCAAAATAAATGAAGTTAGGGTAAAATTGACATTTAACTGGTTTTATAAATGGGGTAGTATCGCTTTTGATTTCTTAATTTTAATGAAGGACAAAGTGGACATTACATATTCAAACTTAACGGCTACTAACACCGTTATAAGGAAGGGGGCAACAGTAATTTTGTAAAAGGGTTTTATTAGTAATAAAATCAAGGACAACGAGAATTATCCCATATTTTTAACATATTGTAATTGTGTTTAACATCAAAATGAGAGTGGTATTGGTGGAATAGATAATTTGGTTAGTGAAAAGGATTCAGAAAGGACAAAACCAATAAATTAAAAAGATATATATATATATATATATATATATATAAAAATATATATTATATATATATATATATATATATATATATATATATATATATATATATATATATATATTTTAAGGATAAAAATAAAAGATAATTTAACCAAATCTTTTATTTCACCTTTGAGGAGATGAGAAGCAAATCTTTGGAGAGGGATAAGAGAAAATAGGGAGTGAATATAAAGGAGAGATTACAACTTTTCTTCAGAAAACTTAAATGGTGGGGGTGAAAAGCTAAGAAAGAATGATGCTAGAGAGGGGCCTCCAGGAGATGAAAGTTGATAAAAGGGAAAAGAGAAAAAGAACACATAACACTAGGCAAAATTAATAAAAAACGATGGTTGACAGAAAGAGGGGTGTATTAATGGAGAGGGATTTTGAGAGTGGAGAGTGTGTCGGGTCTTAAATAGTTAGAGACAAATTTCTTTTATTTTTTATTTTTTTTTTGTTGGTAAACGAGAATATCCTTTTGTTGAAAGTTAGAAAACCAACCCCTCCTCACCTGAGTCCGGATCTGCGACCCCATCGGGGAGCACAAACCGACGCTTCCTGACTACAAAAACCTGTGGGGCCCACGGTAAAAAACACATTTTGGGAAGAAAAAAAAACTTTTTCACCAGTGGAACCCACTGGATTTTGTGATCAGGAAGCCATGGGGGCCCGACGGGGAGATGATCCGGATTCTCCTCACCTTCCACTCAAATCCTAATAGCTTTAGACATAAAAGGCTACAGAACCAGGAAACGTTTCAACCTGAGTTTTCAATAAAATCAATGGCTCTGCACAATCTAGAGTGGGACCAAAGAGAAGGCAGAGAATCAGAATCTAGGTTGGATATCCATTGGTCATGCTAGAATAAGATATTGGAACCATTATCAACAATAATGGATGGTTTGTATATGTATCAATCCAAAGACCAGTGATGGCTTTTCAAACTTTTTTCTTCCTGGTAAACAATTGGCTAATTGAGCAGAGAAGATTAACAGATAATAGATGACTGGCAATCCTTATTTTAGCAGTTTAACGAGCAAACATAAGGAATTTAAGGATTCCCCAAAATCAAGCAATTACTATGGAACGTTTAATAGAAGCACTTCAGAATCTGAGAACTCCGGCAGCTTGCAAGCTTAATTTCCAGAACGCTTCCGGAGAGGATTCCAACTAAGTTAGATCCAAAGCCTCTTCAGTTAGCAGGCTACCTTTTTCTGAAGACTCAAGGGGGCAAGCAAATCAGATAAAATTCCTGTCTAATGATCTTGCAAAAATCAAGAGAAATGACTTTATAGCTACAAGAGATGGACAGTTTAGATGTAAAATTACATGGGGTTCAATGAGTCCACCTCCAGAAGGCGTACACAATAATTACTGTTACTATCATCCCAGTGTATTTAATCAATCTGTCAAAACGGTTCCGCTTCTCAATTAGCTTCAATACGGAGTTTGAGAGCCCAACTGTGTTGAGGATGTCCAGTGCTTTCCGTTGTGCCCGCTGAAATTAGCAAAAGTGTTATCTAAGTATCAACTTGTTGCAATAACACTAACAACCAAACTTTATCCCAATTAAATGAATCTTTGCCCTTAAAATAGCTCTATTTCAGATCATACTTGATGCAAGGCATAAGCTATCATATCTACTACCAAAAAAAAGTTATCATATCTTTCCTCACCATTTTCCCTAAACTCATTTTAAATCTGCCTGACATTTGAAGTTCATCAATTTATTGAAACAATGACATTGAAAAATAAAGCTCTAATAATGCATCATTTGTAACTCCATCTTTGGATATCCATGAGGACCAGCACAACTAGTTATACAAGCAACAAACTATATGGGTAACTTTATTCGTACTATGTTATGGCAAGCTTATGTCCAGTATTCAAAGTACTCCTCCATGACCCAGGGGATGGATCCTACCCGACATATACTTGTCTATTGAATACTAATCGTTGTATGTGTTGTTACATTTTAATGTAAATCTTAGGGTTTGTCTTGCATAATATTCATGTTTACATTAGTTAAAACTTATGTTTTAGAATTCCAGTTTCACCCACACACAGCCAGGCATATGCCGATCAAGAACACCACTTTAAGTTAGGTTTTAGGGGGGGGGGAAATAACACTCTTAATGTGTTTATTACTGGCCTCAAATTAGGCTAGACACCAAAAATCAGCCCAAAATGATCCCAAATACCACCCCAAAACTGGGCAGGTGAAATTCCACCGAAACATTCCCAAAGTTTGGTGAAATTTCAACCAAGTTTCAAGGTTTTGCCACCTAAATTTCGGCAAAACCGTACCTTGCTACGCTTAACAGATATGGCAAAAGACGAGCTACATCATCTCAGGGAAAGACTAGGGACATTGCCAACTGGCCTAGTCATGTATCAATTTTTTTTTTTTGAGTGCCTAATCCAGCATCATGGACACAGGAAGGGTTGAGACAAAGGTCTTAAGGCAGCCCATTGTTGAAATTGCAACAAAGGTAAAGGCAAAGTCTGGAACAACATATGAACCGGAGCAATGGAAGAACCATTATTGAGTGTGGAGAACCAGAATTAGAGCACTTATGGATCTGCAACAGTGTAGTCGCTTTGGGTGAAGACAAGAAGAATCTACTAGACAAGTATGTTCCACTGGGGGAAGAAAGGCATCAAGTGGTGTGGAAAGAGTGGGGCAAATATAAGTTATTTCGTTGGTTTGGTGCTGTATGGACAATACCTTTTGTTGGTTTGTTAATTTTTTATTATTTTAATATTTGGTTGGCCAACTTCAGAAAGACATAAAGTATGTTGGTTTGTTAATTATGAACAGCTGGGTTATACTGTTTCTTGTGCTAATATAAAGTTGACAGATCTAATTACAGTCCATACTTAGAGTTCAGTGCACAGTAACAACCTACTTGCTATTTGGGTCTTCAATTGCTGCCTGAGGACAAACCCAAACTCATTAGCAGCCTCCGTTGATAAGAGTACTAGAGTATGCATGACTAGGGACAAATGGAACCTCGCAATTTGAGATACACATGAGGAGAAATGTGGCAGCAACGAAAAGATTATGATCTATAATTTCTTTGTGGGCACAGTATATGTGCAAATGTTGCAATGTAGAATTCTCTGTTGAAAGCTTTGGAATGAAGAATATTTGATCAAATAAATGATGACAATCTTTCAAAATTATTAGAGGGATTAAGGATTAAACTGTACAACTTGACGCCCAAAGTTGGCTTCCTATGCTTGCTACATTCCTCATCCAAAGGTTACCAAAGACTGCCTTAAGCATGAAATAAGCATGTCCTTTTTTATTAATTATTATTAATATTCTAGCATCTTATGGAACATCCAATAGATTGTATACTTTGATATAGGAATGGGTTTGTTTGTTTTTTTACCTCCTATAATCATGGATCATGGGATCCATCTTTGTTCTCAGGGTTTAAGATATGATGTCATGGATGCTGAGTTGATGATTTGTGGAGTGAGATATGGCAATAGACTTCAAATCCTTAACACAAATTTAACTCTATGCTGACATGGAATTTCTAGTTTTTCAACTATAAAAATATACCAAATTAGCAAACTCAAAGTAATGGAATCCACGGAACCAAGCAACCAAACAGTTTTCCAGACTAGTTCAGGATGGATTCATCTTACACACTCAGGATAACCAAACAGTTTTTCAGGAAGATTCAATATACAGAAACAGGGAAACCAAAAAGTTTTTCACTAGGATTCATTCAACAGGACCAGGATAACAAAATGGATAATTTTAATGAACTACAATTCCACAGATTTGAAATCTATTGAATTGTTGAAAACATCTATGGAATCAAGTAAGCAAATGCTCCACAAAGGATTCCCTAGTTGAGTAAAGTTAGGTTTCCAAGTTTAAGTCCAAGTCTTTTCCTCCCAGTAAGACTATTTAAAGGCCCCACCCACCTCTTTGTAAGCAAAGAAGTTGAATTGAATAAACAAAATCAAAGTGTTATTTTGAGAAAGAATAAGGGGGAAAATGAGGGAGAAGAGAAGATGGAAGCCACGATTTAGTTGTGGAGGCTCTGATTGAACTTGTGAGCACTCCTCAAAATAATATCACACAATATATAGGCTAATTTACAAGTATATTCTATATAGGAAAGCATCAACCAAAATGCGGAAGCCTTGTAGAGCAGTAGAGAGAATAGAATGGCTTCTTGAAGGTTATCTATTGAGCCATAGCATGGATCTGGCTCGACTTCACCAAGAATATAAGAAAATATTCGACCATTGGCCTTCTCTGACCAAAGTAGGCATAAACCAAGAGTTGCAGCGACCACACACATAAAAGCACTCAAGACTTGAGAAACATAATGAGATAATCTAAACTGTTTATAGTATTCCTCAAGGGCAGTATAATAGGGGAGCCTTACAACTCACAATAGAAATGAGAATCCCAACTCCTAAAGGAAATAGAACTTAAAAACCTACTGGAACTAGGACGCCTGCTAGACTTATGACTCAACACCAAGAACTGATGTAAAAACAAGAAAAGACTATTCTGCCTTTAAAACTTAAGTCAGGAATTCATCCCCCAAAAAAATGTGGGGTGGAATTTAAGTCAGGCAGAACTTACATTATTAAAAACCACTTACTTAAATTATATTCAAATTTTCATAGGCACTTAACTTTTAGGCTCATAGGATAGGCTCATGACCACAAACCTATGCGACAACGGCACAACATCAATAACTATCAATCCTAAGTTTCTAAGGCCCTCTAAGGGCAGGGCAACAGATCCTAAGGGCTTCACTTGGGCTTCTAAAGTCAGGGGAACAAATCTAAGAGCCCCAATTAGGGGCTGGATCTGCATCACTGTTGGGAATGCAGACAAAGAGACTAGGACAATAACTCTGCTCTGGAGACAAGCAACATGGTTAGGGACAGTCCTAGATCCTCCTTTGGCAGGCAAAGCATTCCAATACTAATCAAGACAGTATAGCTACAAACGACAAGCTTAAGACCACTGCTGGATCATTCGTGACAGAGGGTTGGATGAAGAAGGGAAAGGGATATGCCTCTCTAGTTTGAAGAGTAAATAACGATTTTACCCTTAGTTCTGGTCACATCAGCATGTGCTCGTTAAAGTACAGAAAAAATTACTCAAAACATTTTCGCCCAGTATCCATGATAGATTCTTAATCTATTCTTGTTTTTAAGGGGTGTTTTTTGTTCTTTTAAACAAAAATAAGTTTCAAAATGAATACCAAACATAAAAAGATGAGAAATTGTCAGAAAATGAGAATGAATGATACAAAAAAGAATGTAAATAACAGGTCAAGGATCAAAGAAACTTCTGCAACTCACTTCTGGTGGTAAGAAGGAAATTAGATCTGGCTATGGCTTTAATTTTCTCAGTGAAAAGAAGCAATTCGAGCCAAAATCCTAGGGGTTTTAATTGTCCAGAGACGGGTTTCCTTAGACCCAAATCTCAGAACTGTTCAGTAAAGATTAATTGTCAGTAAGCATCTTCTCAGTTCTGGTAATACTACTCAGTACAGAGAGAGAACTCAGCAACCAATGATATAACCGTGAACAAGGGAAGTAGCAGATGGGGATGAAGAAACTGAGAAGATGATCAGATAAGGCGAAAGAAGTATGCACAGCTCTCGGCAGTGGTGTTAAAAATTTGCAATCAATTATCCACGCCAAATCTCTCCCCAACATCGAGAAAACATGCCCTTTAAAAAAAAAATTTAAAAATCCCTTAATTTGAATTGAATAGAATCAATCTTCGCCTTGCTGCATCACCACATTTGACAAAAATTCCAAAATTCTAATAAAAGAAACCTCTTCTTTCTAGTCTTTACTGAATCCATACTTGAATTTATTACATCCCTGCACCCCATTAACCCCAATCCATTTAAGTCCTGATCAAGATATCCAATAACTCACCTGAGATCATCCCATTCCCATCTGATACACTCTAAAAGAAACCCTAGTTTTCTCACATTTGAGTTGTTCTGTTATTGACCCTCATTCAATTGAGCCTACACCAGGCTCTTACAAGCCTTATGTAGGAAACTAAACCAAAACTCCTAATCTAACTATGAAAGTCAAATAAAATGAAATACCCAGTGCAAAAGGCCCATGCCACTGCAAGGTCTGAGGATGGTGATAATGTAGACAATCTTAGGCCAGTTCACGAGTAGGTTGTTTCATGACTTGAATCCATGACCACACATTCAATGGAGCAATCTTACAACACATGAGCTCTGCCCTTAGTAAAGTCAAATCCTATAGCTAATAGCAAACACATATTCTTAGGGGGGGGAGGGGAATCCACAAGAACAAATTCAGCCTTATCCCAACTTATTGAGGTCTACCACAAAGATCCAAACAAAATAAAGCAAAAAACTGATGCCTGAAAACAAAATAAAGCAAGAAAACAGATGCCTGAAAAAATAAAAGGGGAATAAAAGATAGGAAAAGAAGATAAGGCAATTAGATGAGAAATTAAAAACGGAAAATGCTGACTGAAAGATGGAAAATAACAGCAAAGATAAGAGATGAAAGTAAGAGGAGAGAGACACAGCCAGTCAGCAAGTAGAATCATAGCTAAATAGTCTGCACATGGATCCTTGCCCTCCAATAGGCTCTCCACGAGATTATATTCCATATAGACCTAGACTATCCATGTCCTTCACAACCTCTCCTATGATCATTTTGGACCTGCTCCTAACTCTTTTAGCTCTTTCAATCAGAATCACATCACTTCTCAATACTAGGGCATCCATAGGCCTCCATTAAACATGACCATACCACCTAAACGATTCTCTTGGAGCTTGTTACTGATTGGGAAAACTGCCAACTCAGCTCTAATACGACCATTCCTTTATACTTCCTATTTTTTCTGCATATCCATAACATTCATCTCTACAAGAAATAGCTTCTCAAGAGTGTTAGAAAACAAGCTGGAGTAATCAAACCAGATGTTGGACTGAAGGAGAAAGCAAAAAAAAAAAAAACCTCCAATGCCCAACTGGTTAGGAGTCACGGACTTTTAAGATTCAGATCTCCAATTAAAACTAGGAAAATCAAAATGGAAAGTGTTATAGTGAAAAACAAACAAAAGAGCAAAGGGCCAAACCCCAAGCTTGCAAACCAAGACTGCAGCCCCAACACTTCACACCAAGACTTGTGCAACTCTCAACACTCCCGCTCAAGTTGGAGTATACAAGTCTCCAATGCCCAACTTGGAACAGATAGATCAAAAACTAGGATCAAATAGTGTTATAGTGAACACGTCAGTCAGCTGATCTGCAAAACCCACGCAGGGTGTCTTGATAATTTTCCTCTTAATAGCATATAGAGGTGGACCGACTAAGAAGAAAAATATCAAGACAACCTTTGTGGGTTCTACAGCTCAGCTGGTTGACATGTTCACTAAAACACTATTTGGTCTTAGTTTTCGATCTCTCTGTTCCAAGCTGGGCATGGGAGACTTGTATGCTCCAACTGGGGGGACTGTTGAGGCTTGCGCAAGTCTTGATGTTGCAATATTGGTGTGCAAGTTTTGGGGCTGCAGTCTTGGCGTGCAAGTCTTGGAGGATCTAGAGTCTCCTTTTCTGTTTACTTTCTATTTTCAGTTTGTTTCTATTTTTCATACTTCTTCTTTCAGACAGAATCTTTCATCATTATACTTTGTCTTTAGCTTGTAATATTTGCTTCCATTTTTATAGGACAAATTTCTTGTCCTCCAATCTTGTAATTGGAGATTTGAATAGTAAAAATATAAGAGGCCTGCAACACTCGAAAACTAATCCAAAATCGCAGACTGTTGTGGTTCTTCTTTCTCTTCTTCCTTGCTTTCTCCTTCAATCCAACGTCTGGTTTGATTCTTATAGCTTGTTTTCTAACAAAAGAAAACTCTAGAGTCTCCAAGATTTGCACACCAAGACTCCAACCTCAAGACTTGCACACCAAGGCTTGCATAAGTCTCAAAAAATAGAACACCTCTTAACTAGCCAATATTCTGCATATATGCAGCGAGCCATAGAACATTCAATAGAACTTTCCTCTAAGATTTAAAGGAGAACATCTAGAAAAACATAAATTAAATAAAAGACTGCCACATAATACTCTAGACAAACCTCTCCACTTCATCCATTCTACTTTTATTCCCTCTGAAACATCCTACTCTCACCTACTTAAAAGAAAAACATCTAGAAATAATTAAATTAAATAAAAGACTAGCTATCCTGATAAAGAATGAGGTAAATCCTCTTCTACCAACTTCTACTTATAGTTTAGGGCCTTTAGCCACACTAAATGGCTCACTACTGTAGGGGGAAAATGAGATTGATGACCCAATCCAAAGCCCCTTTTTTCAAATAAAAGTAGTCCTTTAAGGGACTTCTTTACATCGTTTATTCTTGGGCTTGCTATTACATTGTTTGCTAACAACACTTGTCTACATCAATCCTCTTATATCAGATACATCTGCAGAATATTCAATCCAAAAACATTGTATTTAATTATTAAAAGAAAAGAAAACCTAGGAACCAAAACACAACACTTAAAATACATGAAAGCAGAATGACCTAAGCACTCAGGAAGATTTCATTTCTGCAGTGTGCTTTTTATGAAGAAAATCAAAATGAAGGAAAAGCATAGAGGGTGCATGCAGATAAGTAAGCCCATTACCTTCAAGCTGTCCTTTTGCTCTGCATATTTGGAGAGAATGGCCACTCCAGTAGAATAAGCTTCTTCGAGAATCTTGGATGAGTTACGGGCTGCTTGCATTGCTTGTGTCTCATCATCGAAGATTCTCAAAACATAGGCAGAGTCCCCATTCTTCAAATACACAAGATGGTTTAAGTATACCAGAATCAGAGTAATTATAGATGCAAGAAATATTGACAAAACACTTTCAATAGTTGAATACAATGAAAGGATAGCAATTACTAACAGCTCTCTCAAGTAGTTGTGCCCTCTCTTTGACCTCCTGCATCCTTTTCTGATGGCGTAGTAAATACTTATCAAGGCTTTCCTTGAACGAGTCGGCTTCTTCAGCTACCTGTTCCACTTTTCTGTACATAAGAAGGGTGGTTTTTAAGTAAAAACGACACTGATTAATTGAAACCAATTTTGTAATGATCAATAAATCCAAATTATTATTATTATTTTTCGAGTAGAAATCCATTCATAACTCCAATGACATACTATTAACCCGTCTTCAACTTCCAAAATCCTCAGAATGATTGGAAAACCATGACTGTTATAAACTCGGTAATCCAGGATATATCTAGTCGTTCCTTCAAGCCTAATTCATAGAAGAGAGTAATTACATTTTTGGGCTTGTAATCAGCTACATAGTATACCTTTACATTATCTCCTAGTGTAAAACAGGATGTTAACGACATAACAGTTTCTTGGATCGTGCCAGTTCTCAACATTCGTACATATTAAATTACCAGAAAATTGTGCAGAGGTTTAACCCAACAAAAAAAAAAACCACGAGATTGCAGACTAATAATTGAAATGAGACCTAGCTATTTATGATTTTCTTCGTAGAACTGTTCTGGTTGGATAGAAAGACTGATTCACCCAATCAAGAGTTTCCATTTGAACAATCCACCGCAAGTTCACAAGTTTCCCTTCAGAAACCCATCCAAAGAAATTGTTTCCTTCATGTAAACAAGATCATGAGATGCCCAAGTCAAGTTCCAAGTACATGTTACTCTGAAGTACACGAAGTAGATCAAATCGATCGGGTAAAAGAGAAATTATGGGTACAAGAATTATTACCGCTTCCAGAGATCACGCTGGGGTTTGGAAGCGACAGATCTCCAGAGGCGATCCATCTCGACACAGAGAGATTGGATCTGAGCGATGTCTTTCTTGATAGAGAAAGAGAGTTCGGGAGAATCGATGCCATTTGACGATGATGAGAATTCCAAGCGTTCAAGCCTCTCCAACCCATCTCTCGTCCTCAATAACAACCTCTTAGAGCTCTGGTAGATTTCCGATAGCGTTCCTCCTCCTTCCATGGCCAAATCATGCCACAGGAGAGAGAATGAGAGAGAAGATGAGAGAGAATACAGGAAAGATAAGAATACAAAATATTAATTTTAATTCGATTCCTCCGACTGCTGGTGAAGGGAAACTTCCTCTGGTAACCGGCAAAGGGAAGAAAACTGTGAGAAGTTGGTTAAATTTTTCTAGAGTTTTTTACGCCGAAATTCGGCCGTTTTGGTGAATAGCAAACCGATATGCTGGGCGAAAGATTCCGCGAGATATAGGCATATAGCCAATTTTCAACGATTTTTCGCCGAAAATGGCGATATATACACAGAGAAATTTTGCCGATTTTCTTGCAAATTATTATTTGAATTTTGTGATTTTCTCTTTCGTCTCGAGACCTCCCCTAGACCTTCTCTCTCTTATTGCTTGGCATTCTTACTATATTTTTGTTTGATCTTTGATATATAATTGTAGCTCTCACTTGATTGTTAACTAGTATAACATTGTTTATTGATCAAGTGGAATTTTACATGATCTGGGAATTTTGTGGATTTTTTTCATCTAAAAGATAATCATATTCTCCAAATTGTTTACTTTTTCAAAATACATGCCATAATGTTGTTTGATAGATATGAAATTAATATATGTTGAACACCATGGGCCGATCTACAAATTCACCAAGTCATAATTTTTTTCACTAACTAATCTTTTATTTATTTTCGGGCGTAAAAAATTGTATTTTTGTACACTGTAAATGCTTACTTTTTGCATGATATATTCGTTATATCGTGATCGAAAAAACATATTGTTAGGGGTAATCCGGACCATTCCTGTTGAAGTGGAATTGTAAGTGAACCGGTTGGTTCAAGTTTGATTCGGGGTTATGTATATGAGTCTTTGGCTTGGTTTGAATCATTCGAGTATGCAAAACAAGGGTTCTGGAATTGGGGTTTGCTGAGTCGTGTTTGAGCTCTGGTGATTATGAATTTTGGAGATGGCGATTCTTCTTCCTGCTCTTCATCTTCTACCTTCAATCGATGGTTGATTCTTGGTCATCTCTGTACCCTTATTCTTCCCTGTTTATCTGTAATCTTTCAAGCTATAGTGGATTGGGTTCAGTCTTGAATCTCGGAGATGTAGGCATCTAATGCTGAACTCCGTCATCAAACCTCTCTCTCTCATGTGTGAATTTCTTGTCTTGATTTGGTTACATACAGACTAGGGCACGGTTCTGCGATCACACATATATAGATCTCCATAGGTCAATCTACAGAATTATATAGTCGAAATATTTTTCCACCTAATAAATAATTATTTTATTTTTAAAAATTATTAAAATACTAATAAAAAATATAAATAATTTTGGAAAAAAAAGAGAGGAACAAATTAGGAACAAATAAAGGAAATGATTTTGAAAATTATAGAAAATTATGGAATAGCTCTATAAGCATTTTCAAGTGTTGCTTGTGTGATTCTATTATTGATTTTGATATGGCAACTTTTTCTTTTGTCAAAAAAATTTTAAATATTTATTTTGTAGAAAATATTATTTTGGTATTGTTTAATTGCTTATGCAATCATTTTCGATCCAACAATTATCATGTCTGGTAGTGGGAGAGGAGCAAGTTCACAGGGAGGACAACAAGGCCACAGACAGGGACAACCACAGGGAGTTGCAATAAGGGGGAGGGTTGATCCAACATGACGTATTGTGTTGCTATAGATGGCAACAAGACTAGAATAATATGCAACTTCTGTGGTAAGGAGTTGAACTCAAGTGGCATTAGCAGATTTAAGGCTCACATCACTGGCAATTTGAAGGATGTTGCCACGTGCATTGAGGCGCATGTTGATATAGTGAAGGCAGTAAGAGAGCCGGAGAAAGAAAAGGGGAAGAAGAAACAAAAAGAAGAGGATGGTGAATGTTGCATTGACGAGGCAGTGTGAGCACCGTCATCTTATAGAGTTGATTCAGATTTTGATCAAGATGTTGATCCCATTGATATTAGAGAGCAAAAGGAGAGGGATATCATACAGGCAATAGCTGAGAGCAGGAAGATGCAGTACTAGGAGCAGGAGAGGGACCATAGTTAGATTTACAGGAGATGGTCCCTCTAGGGTTGTAGGGGTTGGAACATTTGGATCAGGGGCTAGAGCATCTAGATCTAAGGACAAGGGTGGTATACATGGTATGTTCAGCCGATCATAGAGTCAGAGGGCCACTTCTACAACAGATCTACTAGCACCGTGTGACTATCCACAAAGGAGGGATCCTATCCTAGAGTAGGATCCTGACATTTTCAGAAGGAAGGGGGCCAATCAACCCAAGATTACATGTGCATGGATAGAGATGGCTAAGAAGGTGAAGAAGGCAGTGGCAAAGTGGATGTGTTATAGTTATATTCTAGAAAACACAACACATGGTCTGTATTACAAGAATATGATTTACATTATTGTAAAGCCAAATCCTGGATATGCTGGTCCCACCCCTAGAGAGGTGATGACCACCTTACTAATTGAGGAGAAGAAGAAGCTGTAGGAGTACATCGGTGGTTTGAGATCAATGTGGGGGTCATATGGACGCACCATTATGTGTGATGGATGGTCGGTCCGACAAGAAAGCCTATCATCAACTTTACGGTGTATTGTGACAGAAGAACCATTTTTTTGAAATATGTGGAAGCTACTGGCCAAACAAAAGACCACAGGTATTGGACTCCTGCAAGAT
Source organism: Hakea prostrata (assembly GCF_041222555.1). Lineage (NCBI taxonomy): Eukaryota > Viridiplantae > Streptophyta > Magnoliopsida > Proteales > Proteaceae > Hakea > Hakea prostrata. Next base: position 19,814,579 of record NC_142603.1, read on the forward strand.
GTTATTGATGAGGTTGGGAAGAATAATTTGGTGCAGATTGTCATTGATAATGGCTCCAACTTTAAAAAGGCAAGTGAGGTATTGATGAATACACTTGGATATAATCTCTATTGGACAGCCTACGTAGCTCATTGTATCGACCTCATGTTAAAAGACATCGGTAAGATCAACATTATCCAGACCACAATGGAGAGGGCCAAGCTAGTAACTAATTTCATCTATAATGTGAAATCCCTCACAACCCCAACCCAAAAAATATATATTGTACGTCTGAAGACCCTAAGTTAAGAAGAAGACAGTTGTGGGCCATCCAAATTAAACGCATTGGATCTTACTTGGAACCAATGGAAGTAGATGGTGATGATGCCAAGTTAGAAACCTTGTCTGAGTTCAGAAGAAAATCATGCTTGAATGATGATAAACTTGGTAAATGGACCAAGAGCTCAGTGATGACACAATTGGAAGGTCCCGAAAAACTAGGTAAGACCCTCTTATAACTTGAAAAGGGACCCAAGATGAAGTTAGGACCTTCGGGAGACCAAAATACACTTTTGACCAAAAGTGGTACAGGTTGGTCGATTGCCTTGGTCTCCCCAAGTGCCCAACCAGTACCGAGGTAGTTTTGTCACTTTTGGGGAATTAGGTTTCGGAAGCCCTATATATCAATTTCCATTCTAATTCGTGTCATTGTGTCAAAAGACTATTAGAGAATGCCAAAAAGACTTGAGAGCACTCTCTCTAAGGCCAATGAAGATTTCCAAGTATCCGTGAAGTTTTCCGCTCGACTAATCTTCTTCTTCAAGATTAGCGATCACACTCTTTCTTCTAGATCTACATTCTCCTATTGATTCTACCCATTGATGAGAGTTTGGAGAAGGCCTTAAGTTGTCGTAATGGCCTACTCTTCTATTCTCTTAGTTCTAGAGTGAATCTCCATTCGCTCTAGCTCTTCTATGAACTTCACAGTGTGATTTCAGTAAAGACCTAATGTAGGTCTATGTGATTTCTATTCTTTTTGTTTTATCTGATTTCCAATCCATGTTAGACCATATTTTATTTTGTTTTCAGACCTTATTCTTCTATTCAGTTAGTCTTAGAGTGAATCTCCATTCACTCTAATCTATCCGAGAATATGTGGTTTGATTTTGGATGAAACTTAGTATAAAACTTGTTAGGTTTTCATTCCTTTGGCCTTGATTAATGTCTAAATCATACTAGATAGTGTCATACCATTATCTTAGGATTTTCTAATTAATTTAGGAGTGATTGGGAACCCAAACGATGAGTTTTTGACCGATTTTAGGTTTAATTGTTTGTACACAATAGCTTTAGTCAATTGGCTTGGCAGCCTTAGGCGACCAAAGGGTACAATGATAGTTTCAAGCCTTGGTCGATTGGCTTTGAATCCATCTTTTGATATACTCTTCAATGGCTTTAAGTCAACAACAAGGTGAGGACGTTCACTTACAAATAACATAAGTTACTTTCTTATTTTGTAATAGAACTTGAATGCCTGATCTATATTATTGTTTTAGGACTTATTCATGATAGATATGCCTCCATAATATTAGAATATTATTAGCAATGATGATATGCATCTTCATTGAATATGTGAATGTTGGAATATGAATGAATTATGATATAATGTTATGTTTGAAATCATATTGTAATGTGATTGCTTAGGTTGTGATTGTGGAATGGGAAATGCCAATTGGGTGTTTCTGTCATGGGACATCAGTGGAGGTGGTATGAGATGCATTCCTATGATGCCCCTTAGTGCTTTTCATGATTACTGGATGCCATAGTTAGGTTGTATAGAAATTTTTGGTTAGAAATCCCGTCATATCTCACCCTATCAGCGTGGGTATTGAGGTTGAGTGACCTGTGGCAGCAATGGGGATTGTGGGCCATCAAGACTGGTATCCAACCCGTGAGAGGACACAATTACATTGTGGGGGCCATTCATTAATTGGGTTGTATTATATTTAGCCTGGGCTTATGGGTGCTCAAGTTCGGTAGACAACCCATGAGAGGACATAAGAGCTTCCCACTTATTATATGTGGATGACCAATAGGGTTAAGAGTCCATAGTCTGAGTTGGTTGGAGCCATAGGATACAATGACTCTAGGGGGAAAGATACTGGAATGGATTGCAAGAGGCAAGGAAGGGAAGTAATCGACCCTAAGTTGATGTGACTTAATAGATGACTTGCATTGGGCTAAGTATTACCATAACATGTGCCAATACTCATACCAAATGGTGGAGTGATAGAGTTATGACCTAAACCCCAGCTATGGTGATAGTCTGAGATGGATGCCTTGACCTAACTACCGCGGGGAACCCAAAAGACATGCTTAAGAGTCATGAGGTAGAGTGACTGAGACCGCCCAAAGGAGTATGATGTTCTATCTTAATGTGTGTCTGCCACTAGGGACTAGCATATATGTTAGGGTTAGATGCATACATGCACATTGTCTCATCTCATATTGCATTATGTTTTGTACTTGAATATTGATTGTAATGGTTATTTGTACTTAAACTACTTGCTGAGTTCTTTTGAGCTCATCCTTTCGGGGATAACGTTTGTTAGATGACTATACAGGAAAGGATGAGATCCCGAGCTCTTGTGTGAAGGACCCTTCCCTATGTTATGCAGCTGAGGAAGTAGTGGGAGATGATAGTGACCTGTGGTACGACTCGAGTGCCAGTGTAGAATACTATCATGGCACCGATCAATAATGATAAACATTGTCTTGCCTACAGATGGGAGTATGAGCTTGATATGGATCCCAAGCTGTAAGAGCACAAGCCCACTTAGAAGAAGAAGAAGAAGAAGAAGAAGAGAAGAAGAAGAACCTTTTGAGGATATAGATTAGCTTGATAGACTTTTTTATTGTTCCAGTTGTAATACATTAGTTGACTATTCTTCCGCATTTGATTTAAAGTTTATTTCCGCTATACTCTTTTACTCGATTACATTGATATCATTTTTCTGCACTCTGATTATGTTCTCTGAGATCCATTCATTGATTATTTCTTTTTATATACATTAATACAATGATTATTTATTGCTCTTCATTATACTTTTGTGCTATATGGGAGGATGATTGATGAGACTTGATCTTTGGGGCTGTGGATCACACCTCTGGGTATTGGAGTTAGTGTACCTGGCTGGGGGGATGTGACATATAATCATAACGTTGCACTGGATATTGATGAGGCAAGTATGCGAGGGTGAGTTGGTGCAACCCGGTCCGACGGATTCTCCAAGAATTGTGTTGCCCTCAGCAGTATTTAGGAGAAGAAGGTGGGCCTCATATCTATGTTTGCATTAGAGGAGTGGTTCTCTTGGGTTTGGATCCAAGTAAAAAAAATTTCTCTCTACTATTTCATTTAACAAGTTCTTATACATTTATACTATGGATATCTAGTATGTAGTATCTATTACTAACTTAATGTGTTTAGATAATTTAGTACAAATAGTGGGTGCACAGCACAGATGACGATCTCGTCTGGTGAGTTTTGGAGGAGTGTGACTATTGTCTAGAGACCTTGGATTCCATAATCAAGGTCTTGCATATGGTTGACTCCTCCCTGAATGTGCTCATTATGCCCCACATCTATGTAGCCCTTGAGTGTATGAAGATAGCCATAGAAAGAGCTAACCCTAGAGGTCACATCGCTTACCTAAATATTGTGCACGCTCGATGGATTGCTCATCTAATGCATCCGATGCATAAGGGAGATAAGTAATTAGTGTGGGTTATTAATTTGTATTGTAGACTTGTATTAGATATTAGTAGTTCATTCAATGATAGGTTTAAGTCTCTAACTATGAGTTTGTGAATTTTGCAGCCTATTATCTCAATCCCAAATATCAGTATAGCGAAAATTTGGGATTGATGTCAAACCTGCTCAATGTCATAATGCAAATTATCTCGAAGTTGGAGCCGAACCCAGTGCTCCAGTCAAATTGTCACATGGAGGTGAGATATCAGGGACTTAGAACTTAGTACTTGCTTTTTATTTGTGAAAGAATTTAGTTAACCATAAATACAAATAATTGTAGATAAACATGTTTAGGGATGCACTGGGGGTCTTTAGTTCAAATGCTACTGTACATAATTGACAAAATTATAATCGAGGTTAAAGGGGTATTCTATAGTTATTATTATTATTACAGTTTACATATAACTATATAAGTATGATTTTTCATTAAAACATTAAAGTATTAACTTAATGTATTTCTGATAATGCAGCTGAGTAGTGGGTTTTGTATGGGGGCGATGGAGAGAAACTCTAGAGAGCGGCAATGAAGATCCTCTCCAAAACTTGCTCTACCTCTTTTTGCAAGAGGAACTGGAGTACATTTGCATGATTCACTCCAAGAGGAGGAACAAGTTGGGAAGTCAACACCTGAATGACCTTATGTATTGCCACTACAACATGAGGTTGAAGATAGAGCATGCTAGGATATGTGCTAACCATGACATGGATAGGGACATCCACCTCGACGATATCTTCGAGGTCATAGAAGATGAGCAGCATCCCCTCATTGATTGGTTGTTGGACAGGGATGAGCCGGTATTAGACCATCCTGGAGGTTGGAAACCCAGTCATTGCTCAAGTTACGGGAGTTAAATGTAGATGAGTACATGACATCTCAAGAGGGGCAGGCACATGCATAGGCAGTTGCCACTACCGTGGATGAGGATTGGATGATGGAGCCTTGCATGCACGAGGATGATCCAGATGACACCCTTGCTCCCAATCCTAGTCAAAATTAGAGGGATGATGATGATGATGACAATGGTCTTGGTGGTGGTGGAGGAATACATGAACGATTATATGTTCCATTATTAGAAACACAACATCCCCTGAAGAGATACATTGGAGAGACTCAGTCATGCTTGCCACCCATGATGATGATCATGGTGGTTAGCTTTATTGTGGTAGTCCTACGAGCTACACTCGGACAAGGGGGGGGGGGAGCAGCAACACATGCATGGCTATGGTTATAGTGATGAGACTTGATTGTATGGCTCATACGGTCATTTCAATCAAACGGACATCTTGTTGGGAGCAATGGGTTCCATATGCTTGGAGGAGTTTGTAGGCTCCACATCTGCTTATGGCTATATATGGGGCTTGTGGTTATGGTGTCCCTCTCGCTTATAGACACGATGGTACATTCTCGTCTTCTAAGAGTTCACGCTACTATGGGTATAATGATGGATCATCCATGAACTTGGGTTGTCAGGACGACAACACATCTACTTATCAGGATTATGATGGTTGGGGTCATCATCATCAAATTGTCCTAATTATCGCTTCCAGTGGCTCGAAGATAACTGCTATGTTGGAGGTAGTACACCAATATCATTTGGATGTAAACCTACCCCCACCATGGTTTCTTAACTCTCTTCTATATCTCTATTCACATTATCCCCTAATTGGAGTAGTTTTGCATCCATAGATGACACCAATTACAAAGGTCTAGTTTCTCTATACATCAACAACCATTAGCATGGTTTACCAAAAAAAAAAAAAACAACCATTAGTATGAAATGGCATGGAGTGACTTTAAAAAATAATGGAGGAGAAACTCAAACTTGTAGCCTTTGGGCCTTGTAGCATGGGATCACAAGACACACAGCAGATTGATCCACCGAGGCATAATACTTGGTATTGACATAATATATGTGGTGCCAACACATGTATATACTTAGTTGTATTTGTATACTTTTTATAATGATGTTTATTGTCCTTGTGTATATTTACTTTGGTTTAATTGTTTAAAATAATGTTATAGAATTCTAGTTTTACCCGTATACAATCCGATATGTGCCAATCGAGAGCACCAATTTGGGTGAGATTTTAGACAAAACTAACAATTTCAGTGTGTTTATTGGCATCAAATTAGGGCAGACATCAAATTTGGCCCAAAATGACCAAAAATACCTCCTGGAATGGGGGGGGGGGGGGTTGAAATCTGGCCGAAACACTCCAAAATCTCGCCCAAATTTTGACCTTGGTCCCAACTAGACTAACACCGTTAACACCCATTAAATGTTTATAGATTGTAAACCTAGAGGGACCAAAATACCCCTGAGGTTATTTAATAAAATGTGTTATGAAATATCATTTTTTCTCTTTTGTAGAAAAATACCCTTCAGTCTTTCACAATATATATTTTTCTTAAACCATATATTAATTAAGCAAATGACCAAAACACCCTCATTATAGATTTTTCCTTCTTCTTTCTAATGCCAACATTCCTATAGGTGACTGTGTGCAGGGGTAGGAACTTGCCACTTAAGTCATAGCTTGGGTTTCCAATTGAAAATGATTTAAAAAAAGAAAAGAAAAGGGCGCCAAATACAATTATTTAATCCCGATTTAAGATTAAGTTAATTAGAGGATATGTGGAGAAGGGCTTTAAGTGAGAACTTGATCCCGATTTGAAATTAAGAGAAAGCCCCACCAGATGGTGTCAAAGATATAACCTGTGTGACCTTCTGCATTCTCCTCATGATGCAGATGCTATGAAAGGCCTTTGGGAGGAATTGGAATAAGAACATAAATAGAGAGATAATCATGATCAATTTTATCTTGTCTTCCCTAATCAACTGGGGCACTACCAACCAGAAAATCACTTGCAACGAAATTATCAATTAAATATAACAGATTAAATAATTGAGACGATCAACGCAAATGGATTGATCCAAACGATTGAAAGCAATTGGAATTAGTGACTGTATCTTTGGGATCCATTAGGCTTGATTCAATTGTTGGTTGCTTTGAAATTTAGAAATAAAGCAAGGGGGTAGCGTAGGAATTCAATTTGGAGAAAGTGTTGAATCATAGTTAGACGTGTCAATTGGTAGGTTTGGTCTTGTTACAGTTCAATTTCATTAGTTTCGGTGTGTGAATTTGCAATGGCTTGGATCGATTTGGTATTGGTATCTTGTTATTAGGTTGAATTCAATTTGCTTAATTCCATTTTAAATATCATCAAAGAAATGCTTCCAACAAGAGTGTCAACTTTAGCACAATCACATTGCAACATAACTACGGAAGACGGTCAGCATTGAAATTTTATGATGGGGATTTTGGTTTGTTATGGTTTTTTATTGGGGTCGATCAGCTTGGTTTCAATTTTAGTTTTGGGGTTTGAGTCATTGGGTTCAACTTGAGCACCAATGGTTGTTAAATTTGGTTTGATTTGATTTGGGATAATAACCACTTAAGGGCTTTTTTGGTTACATGAATCTGGAGATTTCAAGATTCATGAATGCGAAATTTATACCCGTTTGGTTGTGAAAAATCATTGGATTAATGAAATCTAGAAATTCATCTTTTTACACTAAAAGCATGAATCTGTAGATTTATGGATATGAAAATCTTTGGATTTCACCCCTACTATAAAAGCACTAAACATATGCGCATTCAAAAAAATTACGTTGACCAAAGAATTTTTCAGCATATTTACCAAACAATTAATTTTATGAATTATGACTCCATAGATTTGATATCTCTAAATATTTGAAATCTTTGAATATTTGAAATCTCCAGACTCATGTAACCAAACAGGCCCTAAACCAACACTGTAAGATTTTGATTCTACTTGAATAATTTGGGTCTGGAGTCTAGACTACTTTTTTCGGTTCAACTTTTAGATTGATACCTTTTTTTTTTTGGTAACCTGATTGATACATTTAAAGGTAAAGTAAATGGGTAATTGGTAATTACGATGTAAAAGGGAATCTTAGCTATGCAAAATTCGATTGTTAATGAGGTAGGTGAACAAGGACATTATTGGAATTTCATTTTGGTTACCTTCTTTCTTTTTCTAGGTGGGGGTGGGGGGGGGGAGGGGAGAAATATAGTCATACATAGGGAACCCCTTTCTCATTTTGCTTTGTGCAGAAAAAGAGCCATAGAGTAAGCGGAGAAAAAGAGAGGAGAAAAGCGAGAGAGAAAAGAATCCGTGTCTGTGAAGGTCCTCTTGAAGGGGGATTTTGCATCACTGTAGATGAGACGGCGTTGGGAAGATCAAAAGGGAAAACAAAAGGAAAGAGGGTGGATTTGAGGGTGGGGAGGGGAATTAAATCCAAAGGGTGAAGCAAAGGAATCGGAAGAACTGAAGTCAAATTTGAAGGCGCAAGTAGATGAGAAGATCTTCTTCAATAGGTAGTTTCTCTCTTATATTGTGCTTCTGATTTGAGAATTCTTAGCCATTTTACTTTGTTTTCATTTTTGGGATTAGGGTTTCAAATCCGAACAAATTAATCTTTTTAAATAAGTAGTTTCTCTCTTATATTGTACTTTTGATTTGAGAATTCTTAGCCATTTTACTTTGTTTTTATTTTTGGGATTAGGGTTTCAAATCCGAACAAATTAAAAACTATTAAAAGAGAGAGGGGGAGAGAGAGAGAGAGAGAAGGGGAACTAAGATGGAAGGGTTAGAATTAGACCTGTAAATAGATAGCTGAAATCCGCCTCTGAATTTGCATTTGTATTCGTTTAAGGGAATCTGTATCCGGAATTTTTCTTACCGGAAAATATCCATATCCGTCTACTAAGTAACCAGATTTGAATTACGATAATTTCTTATCAAATCGATAATATCCGGATAAAAATTTACCCGTATAAAAAATTCAACATTTTTCTCTGAAAATGGATGATAATCGGATTCAAAAACCGGTAATCGATAATTCCGATTATCCAGTTAGAGTAAAGTATAAAACATTTTTCTCTAAAAAAGGGGCTAATAATAGGATTCAAAAACCGATAATCGGTAACCAGAAAATCAGAAATTAGATGTAAAAAAAAATATGACAATCATCAATCAATAATTGGATAGTTTATCGGATCGGATTATTATCCGATATCGGATAAAGTTCCGGATTCGAATCGGATTCGGATGCCTTCTTTAAATTTCTGCCAGATTCGGATTCTGATTCAGATGGCGGTTTCGCTAATTGGATTCTGATTCGGATACTAGTGTATTCGAGCCGAATCTGATTCGTCTACAAGTCTAGTTAGAATGGGAGAAACAAGAAGAATACAAGTAAAGGAAACAAAAGTTAGATCCTTAAAAGGGTGTATTGTGGCATTTTTGAACTAGGACTTTCCCCCTTATTTTGTTCGGATGGGACCAAATATAAATGTTCTGAATATATAATAAGAGGCCTAAGCTATAGCAAGATCTAAAATTATGTTTAGGTAAATCAGTTGGTTACATACCCATTTCTTACTTGGGGAATTGAAGTTTCATAATCAATGTTCATGTTAGGTAAGTGTAAATTTATAATATGTTAATATTTTATTTCACATGCTAGTAAGTTAATATGGAACTTCATATGATTTACTACCAACTTTAGCAAGGGAGACAATTTTGTCATCTAAAGGTAAATGCAAATAAAATTTTCCTTAATTTTTTTTTTTTTCTTTTCATCATCATTAAACTAGTCATAAGGACAGGGGACTCCTTGGCCAAGAGAATTGGGGGAGTGTGTGGAAGGTATGGAGGGACAATAGTGTAAACCCAAGACCTCATTGATCTTACTGCCTCTTGGCTACCACCATTTGCCAAAAGCATGTCCACTTATGTATTTGAATAGTATATATACATTAGATGATGATGATGATGTTTCTTGACTAGCTTTGGTTAAGGAAGATCTAGCTTGTGATGCCTCTGGATGACCTAGATTTTCCTTCTAAAGCTTGGTCCTCGTATTTGTAATCTATTGCACCGTGTTTTGCAAAGGGAATTGGTGAGATTGGGTGTAATGGGGGCAATTGCTGTTGTGGGTCAAGTGATGGTGGTTCCCTAACCTGGTGTGTATATTGTAGACTCTTTCGCTTCTTATTATAAATGATCTTTTAGAAAAGATTAACTGATGAAAATGCTGAAATATTGAGAATTGTATTTTGAAAATTGAGGACCAGAACAACAAGAAATTCAATGTTAGTATATGGTGTTATGAAAAGAATAGAAGTACAACAATTCAACCCTATAATAGTAAACCATTCCCAGTAGAGGGTAGGTACTCAATGAGGCACATAATAAATCCTTGCATGGCCTTCAGGAATATGTGGCTCATTGTTGCTTTCCCATTAGCTTTGGAGATTTTCTTTGGGGCGGGGGGATATTCCACCACAACAGTTAATGTTGGAGATGGCTTCCTATCCTAGCACATTCCATTTTCATTGACTAGCAAGCCTAGTCTTCCATGATTGTGATAAGTTGATGCTTGATATGTACCCACTAACCTTGTGATGGGGCACATGTGGCCACTATTGATGGTGTACATCACCTTTGTTATGTTAAAAAAAATTAGAAAGATGAACAGACCAAGTCATTTTGTTTAATGTTAAATTTAAATGTTTGTAATCATGTAAATTTATGTAGCTTGTTTCCTTTAAGTTTTTCAAATAAAATAAGCATAATTTTTGTTTATTATTCTTGTCATTACATATAAGTTCATCCCTCCTCCTCCCCCCCCCCCCCAAAAAAAAAATTGTTGGGCCCAATGACCTTCGAAGCAATAAAGCTTGATCAGGATACTCTGTAGTTGAGAATTTAGTAATGATTGAGTACTATCTTTTTTTTCTCTATATGTCATCAAAATTGAGTGTAAATACAATTCCTCTTGTATGGAGCTGAAACATTGTCATCTAAATATCTATTTTTGTTGAATTTAAAAACCTTTGAATTAATTCCTCCATGCACTTGATTTGTAATTTAGTATATTCATTGTATGTTGGGACCTATTACCCTTATTTGGGTTTTCACCATTACACAAAATCCTAAAAAATTGGCTTAGGTTAGCCATGTACATCATGATTTAAAACATGGTGGATCTCTGTGGGCTATTTATGTTATAGATCATGGAGTTATCAATTTAATCTAGTTTATAGTGGTTAATCCATTATTTGGCATATGATTGCTTAAAACATCCATTTTTAACATATTTAATTGTGGACTTTTTTTTAGAGTTGAAAATTACTTGAACAAAGAAAATGCTTAAGAGATTGAAGACCACTCTTTCCAAAGACATGAGATATAAAAAGCAGATACTAGAAGGATATACTATCGGATCAATGATTTACCAGGTATGTCCCATGAAGCTTCAGTCTTAAAAGTATTTTCTATTAGGGAAACATCCACCTTTGTTGTTTGTAGTTTCCATATATACCTGCTCGTTTTGTTGTTGGTGGCGGTCATCTTGGTTATAGTTATTTTGTTTTGGCTTAGATTGAATTCTTTCCTTTTTCATTTAAGCAATTTCCTTTGTAATAGATTCTTTTGGATATTTTTTCTTATATAAAGAAAGATACTAGTTTTTCTATTGCTCTTATGTTTGAACTTTGCACAAATTTTTCTTAATTGACCTCCTTGCATGTTTGTTGGAGCTTGCATGGGTTGTGGAATATATACATGGAATAATTTTTGGATACTACAATTCTTTTAAGGGCAACTCGAAGTTGAACACTCCAAGGTTTACCCTAGGTCAAGTTCTATTAAAAAAAAAATCACAGTTTGAATTTGGCTCCACTGCAATATCTAAACATGACTGACTGAGGACATATGCCGCTAGGTCATTAAAAGATTGCGCTTGGTAACACTAAGGATGTTTTAGGTTCAAGCCTCTATCTCTCCACATTCCCCCCCCCCCACCCATTCTTGGAACCTATTGGCTCTTGATCCTAGTGATTGGGTTGATGATGACAAAAAACAATAAACAGGTTCTGTTACATTTATTATTTATATGATAAAAATGCCCTCACTTGCCCATTCTTTCACATTTACCAATATCAGACCTATAGAGTAAATATTATCTGGAAAGAACTTATGAAGAATGATTTTGATTTTCATGTTTGGGAGGTGTTTTGCCAAATATTATTGAATTCAACTTTCAAGGGTTCAATAAGTATCTATTTGTTACCAAATATATATATATACAAAACCAAACTTTACCTAAAACAGAATATAAAACTCAAAGCCAGGAAGACTTTCAATGTTCTTCCAAACTTACTAGGCGAAACTTATTAGTCAAAAATACAAATAACTCTATTACATTCTAACAAACAAATTTTCCTTATAGCCCATGTAGATACAGGATGTACAAAAAACTTACTATCCCCACAATTCATTTCTGACGATGACCAGGAACCTATACAAAACCCTGAAACTACACTTAGTTAGGGGATTGACCAAATTCCTCATATATATATAAGGAAAATGAAATATGGTATTGAGGTTTTTGTTTAACAAGCTGGAATTCTTAATGAAATATGACAGATTCAAACAAAAAATTGGAGAAGAATAGAGTGAGCTAGAAGGGAACATCATCAGTTAAGAGGAAAGCTTTTCGTTGTCTCGATGAAGGTCAAGCAACATTGGGTTATGAGACTACTCAGGTGTCTAGACACGTTTTGATGGTCATTCTCCAATGATGGAGGTAGTCATGGAAATCCCTAATTTCTCGCTGGGCTTCTGTTATTATCTGGTGGACTGTTCAGATGATTTTGTTGGGGGTAATTGTATTACAATTCTACAGAATACAAAAAATGAAATCGCAACACAATTGAAAGATGAAAATCCTTAGTCAATCCGGAGAGCTTGTTGAACGAATCACCGATCAATGAGGTTAAGTCACACCTTGAGTGCTGTCTTTAAGGTAATTGATGCACCCTACTATCAAGGGTTTTTTGCACCACCTCCTCCAAGATAAAGCAACCTCCAACTAGAAGATGAGGTAGTTCTTCTAGTCCCTTCAAGTAGCCAAAAGCTAGAGCACAACACTTAGACAATTCAAAGAAAGAAATGAACTTTGTAAAACAAATAATGTGAGAGTGTGGTGTGTCTCTATTACACACCACATGCAAGGAAGGGTTGGGTTTATATAGGCCCAAGCCTCACCTTACACCCCTTAGGATTCTTAAAGCAATGAATTGGATTTAATCTATTCAATAACCTTAACTCCACTCATGGTAATGGTCATGAAGTTGAAATGAGAATTGATGGTCAAGAGTTAGAATTTAAGTAAATTCCACCCTTCAAGTAAGCCCACCACACCACCATGATCAAGACATTTAAGACCCATGACCAATGTCATGAAGAGCCTCATAACCAAGGTCATGAAGGGCCTTCTTTATTCATGGTGCCTCATTACCACCCTTACCTCATGGGTCCCACACACTAACAAAATAATTAAATAAAAGAAAAGTAAAGACTAATTTTGAAACTTAATATAGATTTTATAAAAAACCTAACAATCCCCCACAAGTTTCAAAATACCAAAAAAGGACACGTGTTGTGACTGTATTAGACACTAAAGGACACATCGTTATAGGTGTCTTTTGGACTTGAACCTACACTAGGTCTAATGAGACGCGCCATAAAGTATGGGTAGATTCAAACTCCTTGAACCTTTCCTTATTAGTGTAGCTGACGGTCCCATCATCCATGTCCTAATGGTCGACTTTTGGAGCTACCTTTTATATTACACATTGGACTTTTGAACCGGCCATGTCCCTTATCCTGGATTCATGAATGTTTAGAGAACTCACCTATAAGTTCTCATTGGCGGCGGCCAAACCACCTACATCCACTTAGGTTAGTCTTTGATGTGCACCACAACTAACACACGCCCACATTCCTTGGGATTAGACTAATTAAGAGCTTCGCTCAACCTTACCCTTGTGGTAGTACTATTACCTTCATCTACACCTTAGAATGAAATAATTATAAATATTAGTACTAAACCGGTCTTCCCATGACTTCCTTTTTACCCCTTGAACCTAATTAAGGTATTTAGCCTCTTCACATAGGTAGGGTATCCATCATGTGACCCGAGGATTAGGCATTAACCCCATTCTTGTAGATGAAATACATAAGTTTTTGACAGACATAGCCTTTGTAAACATGTCAACTTGATTCATTTCTAACTTCACATAATCGATAGTTATCATTCCTTCATCTATGTGCTATCACACAAGATTGTGTCTAAGGCATATATGCCTCCTTTTACCACTATACACCTTATTCTTTTTGAAAGATAATAAGATGTCAACATGGCTTCCCCCCACATATCAAGTGGTACATTAGAACTCAACCCATGGAGTTCATCATTTCTTTAAGAGATCTATTTTTCCTTTACGCTACCCCATTTGATTCCGGTTGGTAAGGAGCGATCGTTTCATGGATAATTCCATTTTCTTCACAAAACTTTTCAAGACTAAAATACTCAGTCCCTCTATCGGTTCCAAGTCTTTTAATCTTCTTGCCAAGTTGATTTTCAACTTCCGTTTTGTAAGATACAAATGCCTTTCCGACGTCATCCTTTGATTTGAGCAAATATACCATGGTATATCTAGAATAATCATCTATGAAGGTGATAACATAATTGTTTCCCCCTCTTGACTCATATGATTTATAGTCACTTGAGTCATTATGGATCAATTCCAAGAGATCACTCTTTCTATCCATAGTCTTGTGAGGCATTTTGGTTAATTTAGTCTCCACGCAAATTTTACACTTGTCCTTGGCAGATTCCACATTATCGGTAATCATCTCTGACTTGCATAGTTTGGTGATATATTTCACACTACTACGGCACAAATCATAAGTATTGAATGAAATATCAAAGTAAACAGAATAAGTTCTAGACTTTTCAATTACAACATTTGAAATACTAAGAACAAACAAACCCTCAGTATGGTATCCCTTTCCCACAAATACATTTTATAGGAAGAAAACATCTTTTCAGTTTTTTCCCTTCTTGAACCTACAATCTTTCTTGAAACGGCCAACCTTTCCACAAACAAAACAAGCCAATTTCTTCTTCTTAGAAGGCTCATCATAGTTTTGATGACTTTTCCTCTTATTGTTTTGCTTGTTGGTTTCCACCAAGTTTGTTTTTAAGCTTATTTCCCCAAGGTCTTTTTCACCCTTATCTTTGAACCGATTCCTTTCTTCAATCTTGATCCTTACAACCAATTGGTCTAAGGTCAATCCTGTCTTCTTATGTTTCATAGACATCTTGAAAGCATTCCATGAAGATGGAAGTTTCTCAATCAAGGCACCGGTTACAAATTCTTCAATTAGGACCATTTTCTCTTTTTCTAGCTTCCAACCACAATTTGAAATAAATCAATTTGGGTTGATATGGTGTCACTATCTTTCATAGAAAAATTTAGAAAGTTAGCCACCAAATATTTATTTGAACCAGCATCTTCAAGAGAATACTTCTTAACCAAAGCATCCCAAATCGAATAAGCATATTCTAATGAATTATACACATGGTATAAGTCATTAGATAATGCATTCAAAATTCGATTCTTGCATTGATAGTCCGCTTGAATCCAAGCCACCCTTTTGCCCTCCTTAATAGGATCAATATTTTTTTCTGGCATGGGTTCAGTCAAGGCAAATGCCACCCCAATTTAGGCTAAGGCAAACAACAACATTTGCCTCCACCGTTTGAAGTTTTGACCTCCAAACTGTTCGACTTTGTCAAACTCAGAGACAATCCTCATCTTACCCAAATTTGGGGTAAGATCTGTCACTAATGGAATTACATTAGTGGAAATTGAATCATGGGTAGAAAGGAATGGATATTTCATACCACCTATGGCAACAAATGTGTCGTCACTTTGTTTGTTGACATTGCCTTCAATGGTATTGTTTGAAGGATCTCCTTCCGGTGTTAACTCCAACAACAACCTCAATGGTGTTGTTCTCGTCTTTGTTGAAATTGCCATCTCCAATACTTGCCATTGGATCTTTTAGAAATCAATTGCCTTAAAACTTGTTGTGATAATTGTATTACAATTCTACAGAATACAATAAATGAAATCGCAACACAATTGAAAGATGAAGATCCTTAGCCAATCCGGAGAGTATGTTGTTGCAACCGAACGAATCACCGATCAATGAGGTTGAGTCACACCTTGAGTGCTATCTTTAAGGTAATTGATGCACCCTACTACCAAGGGTTCTTCGCACCACCACCTCCAAGATAAAACAACCTCCAACTAGAAGATGAGGTAGTTCTTCTAGTCCCTTCAAGGAGCCAAAAGCTAGAGCACAACACTTAGACAACTCAAAGAAAGAAATGAACTTTGTAAAACAAATAATGTGAGAGTGAGGTGTGTCTCTATTAAACACCACATGCAAGGAAGGGTTGGGTTTATATAAGCCCAAACCTCACCTTACACCCCTTAGGATTCTTAAGGCAATGAGTTGGATTTAATCTATTCAATAACCTTAACCCCACTCATGGTAATGGCCATGAATGGTCATGAAGTTGAAATGAGAATTGATGGTCAAGAGTTAGAATTTAAGTAAATTCCACCCTTCAAGTAAGCCCACCACATCACCATGATCAAGACCTTTAAGACCCATGACCAATGTCATGAAGAGCCTCATAACCAAGGTCATGAAGGGCCTTCTTACTCATGGTGCCTCATTACCACCCTTACCTCATGGGTTCCACACACTAACAAAATAACTAAATAAAAGAAAAGCAAAGACTAATTTTAAAATTTAATATAGTTTTTATAAAAAAAAAACCTAATAGATTTATTGCTGGTTCTAAGGAATTTTGGATGTGTACATGCAAGAAAGGCTTTTCACAATTGATAAGCTGGTTCTTGACCAAAAGAATTTGAGGGAGCTTCAAAACACATAGGCAACAATTGTCTGTTTGTTGACCTTAGAACTTTAGTATCTCTGGCTGCCTCTGATGTTACTGGATGTGATGTTAATCACATCAACTCTATTCTTAACATCTCCATCATTGTTTTAGGGAGCCATTCATGCATTATGAAGTGGGAGTATCCATCATTGAAAATCAAACTTGCGAACGTTTGAATTACTGCAATGATTGCAGTATAATTGCACAATGTTCCATTTCGTATCCAACATATCAGTGGAGCCGTAGATTGTGATTCAAGATCCTAAGTTTGGTGAAAGGTTTTATGTTTTGGAAGGGTTTTGGAGGTATCTTGATGCATGTTTATGTAAATGAAACATATTTATATGAGCTCGACTTCAGTACTGTGCAATAAATGCTTAGCACTATACTGTGAAGAGATTTCGATCTCGACCGTTCTTTTTTTTAAGTGTGAAAACAACATACTTTTTGGAATTGGCTACAGGTGTGCATTGTGCAGCACCCAAGTTTATATTTATATTGTCATTGGGAAGATTTCTTTTATTATACTGTAAAAGTCTCATATTTGTGGTACCTTACAGTGTAACTTTTTATTCATGTACATAATCATCTTCTTGATGAGCTGAGTTATGTAGTTTCTTAGTCAGCTGCAAATTTGTTTTGGAATGTGACCATTGTTGAAAAATTATATGTACATGTCAGTAGGAGGTAGTTGCTACAAATGAATGGCTTCATATTTATACATCTACCTGATCGAAAACGAATTCTTTTGTTAATGGGATGCTGCTATAGTTACATGTGAATGGATGATGATAGATTGTACTCCTTTTTCAACATGATTGTAGTTTAATACATGAACCTAGCCAATCTACCTGACATGTTCCATGATAGTAATTCTCGATCATAAAACTTTAGGTGATAAAATGTAAATAAAACTGCTTACCGAACAGTAAACATTTGTTGCTTTTTACACTGGTTTAGAGTATACATCAAGTAGAATAACGTAACAGCATCATGAGCTTCTACATATCAGCATTGGATACTAGAAAGAGGGAACTAAAGAAAGGTCCAGTTGGATACACAATTAGGCAACATTTTGACAGACTATTTAAGAACAAAGCTCAGCAGGGCTTTGCCCATACCCTAAAAAGCTTAAAAACTCCAAAAATTGAAAATAGAAAAAGAAGGGGCAGAGAGAGAGACCAAAATTTGAGAATAGAAAAAGAAGAGGCAGAGAGAGAGAGAGAGAGAATCCAAAAGGGAGGGTTCACTTGTGATAAGGGAGGGTTAACCCTAGTTATAGTAAATCTAGAGCCCCTCACCCTCCAAAAGGGTTCAATTGTGGACAATAGGGTTCAATAGTTATATTGGGATCCATTAGGCTTGATTCAATTGTTGGTTGCTTTGAAATTTAGAAATAAAGCAAGGGGGGTAGCGTAGGAATTCAATTTGGAGAAAATGTTGAATCATAATTAGATGTGCCAATTGATAGGTTTGGTCTTGTTACAGTTCAGTATCATTAGTTTTGGTGTGTGAATTTGCAACAGCTTGGGTCGATTTGGTATTGGTCTCTTGTTATTAGGTTAAATTTAATTTGCTTACTTCCAATTTAAATATCATCAAAGAAATGCTTCTGACAAAGTGTCAACTTTAGCACAATCACATAGCAACATAACTACGGAAGATTGTGAACATTGAAATTTTATAATGAGGATTTTCGGATGTTATGGTTTTTTACTGAGATAGATCAGCTTGGTTTCGGTTTTAGTTTTGGGGTTTGAGTCATGGGTTTCAACTTGAGCACCAATGGTTGTTCAATTTGGTATGATTGATTTGGGATAATAACTACTTAAGGGCCTGTTTTGATACATGAATCCAAAGATTTTAAGAATTCATGAATGCAAAATTTATACCAATTTGGTTGTGAAAATCCCTAGATTCATGAAATCTAGAGATTCATCTTTTTACACAAAAAACGTGAATTTGTAGATTTATAGGAGGTATGAAAATCTCTAGATTTCACCCCTACTATAAAAACGTTAAACAATTACGCATTCAGAAAAATCATGTTGACCAAATAATTTTTTAGGATCAATCAACATATTTACCAAATAGTTAATTTAATGAATTACGACTCCATAGATTTGAAATCTCCAGACTCATGTAACCAAACAGACCCTAAACCCAACCCTTTAGGATTTTGATTCAACTTGAATAATTAGGGTTTGCAGTCTAGGCTATTTTTCTTGGTTCAACTTTTAGATTGATACCTTTAAAGATAAAGTAAATGGGTAATTAGTAATTACAATGTAAAAGGGAATCATAGCTATGTAAAATTCGATTGTTAATGAGGTAGGTGAACAAGGACATTATAGGAATTTCATTTTGATTACCTTCTTTCTTTTTCTAGGTGGGGGTGGGGGGGGGGGGGGGGGGGAGGGGAGAACGATAGTCATACATAGGGAACCCCTTTTTCATTCTGCTTTGTGCAAAAAAAGAGCCATAGAGGAAGGGGAGAAAAAGAGAGGAGAAAAGAATCCGTGTCTATGAAGGTTCTCTTGTAGGGGGATTTTGCATCACTGTAGATGAGAGGGCGTTGGGAAGATCAAAAGTGAAAACAAACGGAATGAGGGTGGATTTGAAGGGGGGGGGGAATGAAATCCAAAGGGTGAAGCAAAGGAATCAGAAGAACTGAAGTCAAAATTTGAAGGTGCATGTAGAAGAGAAAATCTTCTTCAATAGGTAGTTTCTCTCTTATATTGTACTTCTGATTTGAGAGTTCTTAGCCATTTTACTTTGTTTTTATTTTTGGGATTAGGGTTTCAAATCCAAACAAATTAATCTCCTTCAATAGGTAGTTTCTCTCTTATATTGTACTTTTGATTTGAGAATTCTTAGCCATTTTACTTTGTTTTTATTTTTGGGATTAGGGTTTCAAATCCAAACAAATTAGAAACTATTAAAAGAGAAAGGGGGAGAGAGAGAGTGAGAGAGAAGGGGAGGAAGGGGAACTCAGATGGAAGTGTTAGAATGGGAGAAACAAGAAGAATACAGGTAAAGGAAAGAAAAGTTAGATCCTTCTATTGTGGCATTTTTGAACTAAGACTTTCCCCCTTATTTTGTTCGGATGGGACCAAATATAAATGTTCTAAAAATGTAATAAGAGGCCTAAGCTATGCAAGATCTAAAATTATGTTTAGATAGATCAGTTTTTTACATACCCATTTCTTACTTGAGGAATCGAAGTTTCATAATCAATGTTCATGTTAGGTATGTGTAAATTTATAATATGCTATCTTATTATTTCACATGCTAGTAAGTTAATATGGAACTTCATATGATTCACTACTAACACTAATATGATTTACTACCAACACTAGCAAGGGAGACATAGTTTTGTCATCTACTAGTAAGTGCAAGTACAATTATCTTCCTTAAGTATTTTCTTTCTTTTGATCATCATTAAATAACCAGTCACAAGGACGGGGGACTCATTGGCCGAGAGGACTGGGGGGGGGGGTGTGGAAGTATGGAGAGACAATAGCATAAACCCAATACCTCCTTGATCTTACTGCCTCTTGGCTGCCACAATTTGCCAAAAGCACATCTGCTTACAGTTCTGACAATAGAGAAGGAAGATTCTTGTCTTCTTTGTTTTTGAGATCTTAGGCATAAATATTTTCAGATTTGCTCTATTAGATTTCTTGCATCAGATGATAATTGTGACTTTGTTGTGTTCCGTGTGATTCAACACAGAGTCTACTATAGTGAACAGAAGCTTACATTGCCTGTTGAGGTGATAGAAGGGAGGTGTGAAGTTAGAAGAAAGATAGATGTACCTCCTTCACATGGCCTAGCTATCTTTGTACATATATTCTTTTGTGAACATTTATACGAACCTAATACAGGAGCCGTCAAGTGGGTAATTCATCTGTTGCTAACTTGTCTCAACAATACAATTCTTTTAGTTGGTACTAACCATTTATTAGATTTGACATACAAACTCATTTTGAACTATTTTGAAGTAGTTGATGGAAAGTTTGTGTTTTGTTTTTGCTATGGTCAAATTAGCATGTTACTGTTGATTTGATTATATTTATCTTTGTGGACAGTTGCCAACTAATATTAGACTAGACTCCTCAAAGGTTGATGAATCTACATCCAGAAAGATAAACGGCAAGAGTAAAGAAGGAGAAAGTGATCCTGGTGTCCTTGACAAACAAGTAGATGCATCTCAGAAAAGTCGCTTAGCCACACTAGATATTTTTGCTGGTTGTGGTGGCTTGTCCGAGGGTCTAGAGAAATCTGGTAACCTTCAATTTTGATCTCTTTCTTTTCCACCAAAAACTTCTTGGTGAGTTTCTGTTGGGATTCTTGCTGAATGATCATGCTGGTTTTAATAATTTTAGGGGTTTCGGTAACCAAGTGGGCCATCGAGTATGAAGAGCCTGCTGGAGAGGCATTCCGTCTCAACCACCCGAAGCTTTAACACTGATTAACAATTGCAATGTCATTCTAAGGTGGTTATTTTTTTCAATCGTAGTCCTCTTTTATTCATTGGTTGCTTGATAAATCGTTGGAAAAAGGAATAAACCATTGTTTGCATCCTTATTTGCTTTTCTTCTAATTATGTGCATTAGTTTCCAGATAGTTATGTTTCAATTTCATTTGTTGATTCAACCTGAAAATGGCCTGCAATGCAAGGCCATAATGGAAAGATGCGGACATATAGATGAGTGCATTTCAACTTCTGAGGTTGCGGAGTTGTCTAAACAGCTAGGTGATGAGATCAATAATTTGGCTCTGCTTGGTCAGGTGGACTTCATCAATGGAGGTCCTCCATGTCAGGTTTGTGTACCCTTTCCCCACTTGACCATGTTGTCTGGGACCAATAATGTTTATTTAACTTGTTATTATTGTTAATCAAGGCTCTCTTTTTTCCCCTCTTCTTTTGCAGGTTTTTTTTTTTTGGAATGAACAGGTTCAATCAGAGCACTTGGAGTAAAGTCCAATGTGAGATGATATTGGCATTCTTGTCCTTTGCTGACTACTTCATGCCAAGATTCTTCTTCCTGGAGAATGTGAGGAACTTTGTATCATTTAACAAGAGATTGTTGAACTCTGATCAAGAAATGTATTCTAGTTTGTTGGCATTGGAAACATTTTGGATTGTTGGTAGGTGTATTATTAAAAGTGGCACATAAACATTTGTAAAATTGAATTTGGATTGATGGAATTGAATCTTCATTTGTGAAATTGAATTTGGCATTTTGGAACCAAATTTTTTTTTTAATTAAAAAAATTTATCCCGCGCCCAGCATAGGTAACATAAGACAATGTTTATTAAAAATGCCGGTAATAAACTTAAAAGCCATAATAACGGCATTTATAAAAACTGCCGGCAAAAAATAATGCTAAAGTCTACAGCAGCGTTTCCTAAACGCCGCATTAAGTAACTTTTAATGGCGTTTGTAGAAAACACCGGCAAAAATAGCCTATAGCGGCGTTTAGGAAACGCCACAATAAATAACTTTTAATTGTATTTTTAGAAAACGCTAGTAAAAATAGCCTACTGCGGCATTTAGGAAACGCCACAATAAATAACTTTTAACGGCGTTTTTAGAAAACACTGGCAAAAATAGCCTACAGCGGTGTTTAGGAAATGCTGCAATAAATCACTTTTAATGGCATTTTTAAAAAATGCCGGTAAATGTGTCGTCGTAAGTCACCATTCTCAGCGTTTGCATTTAGTGTCGCGGTAACAATACGACAGTGCTTTTGCCGGCTTTTTTTGCGGCATATTTGAAATGCCGGGAAAGATTTATAGCAGCACTTTTAGAAGGCGCTTTGTGATTCAGATAATTGTGGGAATGTTAAAAAAGGTTAGAATTCTTAAAAAACTTTTCTCTCTAAACATAGTTTGTGGGAATTTCTCTTCTCTTATTTTGTGAGATCTTGAAAAGGAAGAGTGTTAGGTATCTTAAAACGCCACCTTAGGCCCTTTTAGTGAAGGATCCTATGGATACCTTCAATTTGATCCAATTTAATCTATATCAAAAAGCCCTAAATTTGGCTCTCTTAAATCACCCGTGGGCGACTCAGAGAATCAAAATGCGAAATCTTTCGCAAGGGATCGCTATATATCTCTTATACTCAAGGGAAACATTAATACAAGAAAACAAGAGCATCCAAGATACCTAACACTCTTCCTTTTCAAGATCTCACAAAATAAGAGAAGAGAAATTCCCATAAACTATGTTTAGAGAGAGGTTTTTAAAGAATTCTAACCTTTCTTAACGTTCCCGCAATCATCCAAATCACAAAGCACCTTTGATTGGTTGGGATCTAGTCTTCTCCTTGGTTTCTCCTCTTCCCAAAGCCTCCGCCTCATTCTAGCATATAAAAAATGTGTTTAGAGGTGAGTTACAACCTAAAATAGCATTTAAAAACCTGAAATCCCGATTCTGCCCCATAACTGAAAACTGGGTAGGGGGGGGGGTTGGGTCACTCAACTGGCCCAAATGATCAGTCAATGGTTGGACCCCCATCCGAACTCTGATTTCGATGATTTTTGGCTTGATGGAAAGGTCTTTCAATGATCTTCGTTTGGATACCTTAATCTCATCAATCGGACTCTCCATCGCCAGTCTATGGACATTCCAAAGTTCCAAAATCACCCTTTTACACCATCGTGATTGATCTTCTCTCTTCTCTTAACTTTTGGAGAGTTGTTGAGTCATCACAAGGGTCATCCAAAATCAGTGGGTCCATTTTCGAACCTTCATCCTGACTTGAATGGCCCACAGTTATCGCCATCTTGAGGTCCGGGTTCTCAGTCTTGAAACCATGGGTTAAAGGGGTAGAAATATGGGGGATTTCACATTCCTCCCCTCCTTAAAAGAAATTTCGTCCTCAAAATTGGCATACCTAAGGCACCAAAGAGGATAGGATACTTCGCTCACCTTTCATCCTTTTTCTCCCACGAGGTTTCTTCTACTTTGTGATTCTTCCACCTAATCTTCACCAAAGGAATGGTTCGATTTTGGAGTTGCTTGTCCTTTTGGTCCAATATCTCAGCAGCCTCTTCTTCATATGACAAATCCACACTCAATCCTTCGGGTTCTTGTGGTAATAGGTGTTCCGGGTTCTCTATGCATTGACGAAGCATAGGAATGTGGAACACTCTATGTACATCTACCAAAGATGTCAGAAGTGCCAACCGATATGCAATCTTCTCTATAATCTCAAAAGGACCAATATATCTTGAACTGAGCTTCCCCTTAATATTGAATCTCATCACACCTCTCATTGGTGAGACTTTAAAAAAAAAACCTTTCGCCTACTTGAAATTCAAGGTATGTCCTTCTTTTATCTACATAAGACTTCTGCCTAGATTGAGCTACCTTGATTCTTTCTCTAATCAAGTCAACCATAGCTCCAGTGGCTTCTATCAACTAAGGGCCCAAAACTCTTTATTCTTCATCTTCATCCCAACTTCCACTCATGTCAACTATACAAGCACTAAGCATGTCTTCCAAAATTTGAATGGTTCTTTTAGATTGTCCATCTGTTTGGGGATGATGAGCTATGCTCAAACTCAGCTGGGTACCCAAAGCTTTTTGCAGACTCTTCCAAAATCTCTTTTCTAAGATCTTCATCCACCGGGTACCTATATTCTTCCTCTGTACATTAGAGCATTATTGGAAGACAAAGAGAAATCAATCACCTCTTGAGAATCTGTAGAAATCTTCTCTAGCTTCTCCTACAACAATGGATCCAAAGGCTACAAGGTAATGATCCTGTCTCTTAGGGTAGGCCTTGCTGTCAAAGCGGCAAGGATCACATCAGAACCTTCTAGTACAATCTCCAAATCTAACTCCATGATAGAGTTCAACAAAGGCTTGCTAAGTGCATTAAGATCAATCACTCCTCAAGTGCTCTTCCTACTCAAGGCATCGGCCACTACATTTGCTTTGCCTGGATGGTACTGGATATCACAATTGTAGTCCTTTACTAGCTCTAACCACCGACGTTGTCTTATATTCAACTCCTTCTGAATTTTAAGCTCTTATGGTCGGTGAACAATGGCTATCTTTTCTCCATAAATGTAGTGGCACCATATTTTCAAAGCAAAGACCACCGCAACCAACTCAAGATCATGAGTGGGATAGTTGTGTTCATAATCCTTAAGTTGCTATGATGCACAAGCTACCACTTTCCCGTGTTGTATCAATACACAACCAAGACCGATCTTCGATGCATCATTGTAAACCATCAAGCCTCTATAGTTATCAAGTACAATCAAAACCGATGCATTAGTCAATCTCTTCTTCAACTCTTGGAAGTTCTTTTCACTTGATTCATTCCATACAAACTTCACACCTTTCTTTGTCAACCCTGACAGTGGGGCGGATAACCTAGAGAAATTCTCAATGAATCTCCTATAGTATTCCGCAAGTCCCAAGAAACTTCAATTTTGGTAACCGACTTGGGTTGATCCCAATCCGCCACTGCCTTGACCTTATCTAGATCCACTTTGATTCCATCCGCAGATACAACATAACCCAAGAACAATACTTGTGAAAGCCAAAACTCACACTTGGAAAACTTCGCATAAAACTTCTTCTCTCTCAACCTTTGCAAAGCAAACCTTAAGTGTTCGACATGCTCTTTCTCATCCTTAGAATAAATCAAGATGTCATCAATAAAACTATTATAAATTTTTCTAAGACATCATGAAATATCCTATTCATCAAATCCATGAAAGCAAGCTGGTGCATTAGTAAGGTGTCCAGGTGATGCTATTCGGCCTTACAATTTGCCGCGCGGCAGGGGGAGGCGGCCGCGGCCCCACGACACCCGAGGGGGCAGGGGGCCGCCCAACCCAGGAGCCAACCGACGAGGCCCCACGCGGGGCCGCCGGTTTGTGCCCGCGCCGGCGCGCCGGGGCCGGGGCGGCCGGTCTGGACAGACCCTACGCGCGGTACGTCCAGCTGCAAGTCAATTTTAGAGAATATCGAGGCTCCCTTCAGTCAAACAAATCATCAATCCTCGGTAGAGGATATCTATTCTTGATACTAAGCTTGTTCAACTCTCTGTCGATACACATCCTCATACTTCCATCCTACTTCTTCACGAACAACACCGGAGTTCCTCTAGGAGATACACTAGGTTGGATGAAACCCCTCCCTAGTAACTCTTTTAGTTGGCCTTAAAGTTCTTTCAACTCCATGGGTGCCATCCTGTATGGTGCTTTGGATACAGGTGCAGCTCCAGGTACCAGTTCAATGGCAATTTCCAACTCTCTTTCTGGGAGTATTCCTAGTAATTCGTCAGGAAAAACATCCTTGAAGTTCTTCACTACTTCAACGTCTTCAATGGACTTCACTTCCTTCTTTTCTTTTATGGAAGAACAAAATTTAGCCACCCCACTAGTTCCTTTGTTTGGAGTGCCACCACTATAGTCTTCTCATAGTGCTTTCCCAAATCACCTTGGAACTCGAAAACTGGGTCATCAACAGGATAAAATCGAACTTTCTCCTCAGAACATGAAATGACTGCCTTGTGAGTTGTCAGCCAATCCATGCCTAAGATTGCACTAAAGTCCTTCATATCCAATTTCACAAGTGCACAGGTCCAAGACATCCATCTCTTGTACCAAACTCCAGCAATCCAACCAATTGAGTTGAATATAAGCATGAAAACCAAATGAAGCACTTAAAGGATCCCAATTTTTTTTTCACGATCGAGGACCGAGGGGTTGGGTCAGTCATTTCACTCGACTGCCCACCCCACCGATGGGTCTCTTGAATCAAGGGCCCCAAATTTATTTATTTTTGGGAATCCTTTCCTGTGCACACACCCAAACCCAAAAGTCACCTTTTTCTTCACTTTCTTCACCTTCTCACCTCTCTCACCCTCTCTCTTGCCTTGGGGGTGAGTTCTACTACACTTCTAGGTTAGATCTAGCCATGTGAGACACTCGAACGCGAGATTTGACAGCATCTTCTCACGAAACCAAAAGTAAGCTCTCTCTATACACCATTTTCCCTTCATATGTGGGATATCCCATTGATCTCGCATATATCATTCAATGTGTAGCACCCGAGGTATCCAACCTTAGGTACAAGCATCTTTTGACCCCTATCTTTAGACACTTTGGGGTGGATCTCACCAACATAGAGAAATTGAGGGAGAAAATTGGGAGGACTTCCTTCATCCAAAATGCCTTCGCCTCCACCCAAGCATTAGTGACCTTGGCTCCACCTTCTCCTATCACAGATGCCCCGGGTTACTTCACTAGGCTTTATTGTTTGTCCATGCTCTTTCACTTGATATTGGGTTGTAATATTTTAGAACCTAAGTACTTTATCAATTATGCACTTTAGTGTTTCATATGTTTTATTGTGCTTTATGCTTTTGTTTAATTAATGACATTCATGACTTTGTGTTTCATATACCTATTGTATCTTGTTCAAGTTAGATTCATTATGCAACTGTTATGATAAATTTTTCCTAAGTTCATGTTGAGCTTATTATTCACTTCTATTTGATAGTCATTTATGGATCGATGACTCAAAATGCCCCTACTATATCACATAGAGTTAGGATTTGTATGAACTAAGGCTCTGATACCACTTTTGTCACACCCCACCCAGCCGGATCCGGTCAATACCCGAATACTTGTGGGGGTGATACAATGCAAGACCTAGGTTCAATGACAATTCCATACAACATATGATATAGTATAATCAAACGGATAAGAATAAATCAAGTTCAAGTATAAATTTATCAAATTTGAAATAATGATTACAATCATCGTTACTTCAAATCAGAAGTTATAACATCAGAGTTTTGAAAAGAAAAGGGGATATTTTTCTTCGCAGCGGGAAATAAACTAGACTAATTCTCTAATGGTATCCAACTCCATAACAACAGTGTTAACACTGGCATGAAGCTCCATGTGCGTCCACTTCTTCTTCGGGCACTCCTTCAAGAAGATATGTCGGCAACGAATCCTCCATTTGGAAGAAGTCCTCAAAACATGCAGTATAATCTAATAGAAAAAGACATATAAAAAAGAATGAGTTCAACAGAACTTAGTGAGGTCAACTCAACATCATATCATGTATTCCTTCACAAGATTTCACACCATACATATAGCATGAATATCCATAATGTAATTAATGATAATGATATGATATATGAATGATTATGATATTATGCTCCTAACTCTATCATGAAGTCTCTATGGTAGACACGCATTAAGTTATACATCAGTCTCCTTTGGGCGGTCTTAGTCACTCTTTCCTCAACAAGAGACGTCTATTGGTTTCTCCGCAGTTGTTGGGTAAAGTCCTGTCAAGCCATGGTTGGCGATTAGGTCACCACTCTCTCACATCACCATTGCTATAGGATCTGGTGTGTGCTAGGGATAATCCTAAGCCCACTGCAAAGTCATATGGTCTCGTACTACATATGGTCCGGATACCTCCTTTATGGCACCAACCCAACTCGATTCACTATCTTTTCCTACCTAGAGTCATCGTATCCTATGGCACCAACCAACTCAGTCTACGTTGACCCCTAACCCTATTGTCATCCACATATAATGGACATGATGCTCTCTATGTCCTCTCGTGGGTTGGTTACCGGTCTTGAGCGCCCATGAGCCCTTATCTATTATATGCAATCCTACCATCTCATGATGATAGTGTGCCTACTTGACACTCAGAACCCAGCCACTAACATCATGGGTTAACCGGCTTCAACACCCCTGCTGAAAGGGTAGTAGTACTCATAAAGTCACCTAGCCAAACATTTATAGACATGCCCTTGGTATGTTAACCCATAATCAGGGAAAGCACCAAGGACATCATAGGAATGCATCCCATACCACCTCCTCTGGTGTCCTATGACACAAACGCCAAAAGGGCATTCCCTCATTCCCCAATCACAACCTAAGCAATCACATAAAGTCACTAGGGCAATGGGCAAACCCACAACCCTAGTTAGCAACAGAAAGTAAAAGGAGAAATTTAATTCAACATCATCCATATATTTTCATATCAATAACTTAAGATTTAAAAATAAAAGAAAAACTCAATCCATCCAATCTCATCCATCTCATCCATTCTCATATTACCATTCAAAGAATATTGAAATTAGAAACAAACATATTTTCGTACCTTTCAACAATCACATATGTAACCATACAATAATACTAAAACAATGCAAGATATCGATAATGAAAATTAACTAACATCATTATACATGTAATATAAAGTTAAGTATATTCCTCACCTTTCACTTTGGTCCTGTTCTCCAAAGTCCCAAAATTCACTCCCACAGTTTGGTTACTAAAGATACATAAACCTATTCATGCAAGAGAATAAATAATCATAAATTTGAGTTTCAAAGGATTTCCCAAAATCTTCCCATGAAAACAGAATTCTGACCCCTAGTTTAAAAAAGGTAGTTCTCAACCTCATTAGTGAATGGTCTCTAATTCGCCACCAATTCGAAGTCTAATCGAAACAGAACTTTGGGAAAGTCTAATTGGAAGCAAAAGGATCCTATGGGTACCTTCAATTTGATCAAATTTAATCTAGATAAAAAAAAGCCCCAAATTTGGCTCTCCTAAATCACTTGTGGGCGACTCAGAGAGTCAAAATGTGAAATCTGTCGCAAGGGATGGCATCATTATCTCTTATACTCAAGAGAAACATTAATACAAGAAAACAAGAGCATCCAAGATACCTAACATTCTTCCGTTTCAAGATCTCACAAAAGAAGAGAAGAGAAATTCTCACAAACTATGTTTAGAGAGAAAGGTTTAAGAATTCTAACATTTCTTAACGTTCCCGCAATGATCCGAGTCACAAAGCGCCTTCGATTGGTTGGTATCTACTCTTCTCCTTGGTTACTCCTCTTCTCAAAGCCTCCGCCTCGTTCTATCATCAAAGAAATGTGTTTAGAGGTGAGTTACAACCTAAAATAGGGTTTAAAAACACGAAATCCCGATTCTGCCCTCTGTAACTAAAAACTCGGTGCGGGGTTGGGTCACCCAACTGGCCCAAACGACCGGTCCATGGTTGGACCCCCATTGAACTCCGTTTTTGATGATTTTTGGCTTGACGGAAAGGTCTTTCGACGATCTTCGTTTGGATGCCTTTATCTCATCAATCAAACTCTCCATCGCCAATCTACGGACATTCCAAAATCACAATTTTAACACCATCGTGATTGATCTTCTCTCTTCTCTTAAACTCTAGGAGAGTTGTTGAGTCATCACAAGAGTCATCCACAATCATTGGGTCCATTTCCAAACCTTTGGGCTTGACTTGAATGGTCCACAAAGTTGTCACCGTCTCGAGGTCCGGGTTCTCGGTCTTGAAACCACGGTTTAAAGGGGTAGAAATCTTGGGGATTTCATAGACGGAGTAATGGTTTAAACTAGGCACCAGCTCAATCAAATTTAGAAATCATAACACTGATATGGGCTTTTGGGAATCCAAATTTGTCCAACAGAAAAATAATGGCTCAAAATCGGATATCGGAAAGAGAGAACTAAAAACAAAGAGCCTTTGGAATAATGGGTTCTAGTGTTCCTCTTCTTCAAGTGTCTCCATCTTGCTTCTCCTCCTCCATCCTCCATGTGTATACTTTCCGACTGAGAGGCAAGGAGCTGGGTCTGTCATCAAATGTGAGTAGCTGGCCATTCAATGTGATTATCCTGCGGCAATAACCCTATTTTGTAGTTGGGTCCGTTCGTTCTCCTTCTTTCGAGTTTTGGAAACCCCTTTCTCTCCCCTATTTTTGAAAACCCCTCTTTGCTCTTGTCCTGTCTTTATGGTTAGTTCGATGAACCTCTGAAACCACCTACCTCATCAACTCTATTAATGGCATTCATCTCCTTATTCCTTTGTTAAACTCCCCCCCCCCCCTGAATTTATGCTCACCAAGTACTCACATTGCCTTAATATTTTTACTTCTGGTATAGATCTAACTGTGTTTCGGCTAGTTTTGTCTGGCTTGTTTTGTTGGTGTAGATGGGAAGATAATCAGATTGCCTCTCCCCTCACCACATTACAACTAGCAATACCACCATACAAACCCTTCAACGACAGTGCAAAACAGAGCTCACTCAAAAAATGCGAATAAAACCTCAACCCAAATGGACACTTGGAAGGCAATATAACCTTCAAGTGCTCCTCCCTTTGCTTCTGGAAGCTCATCGCAACAAAGCAAAAATAATGGGTATCCCCATTATGGATATGCCATCAGATATACAAGAGAGTGTATCACCATTATTTGTCCAAAGCTCTCTCAAGCATGGTCTCCTCTAGGAGTGGCTGATGTCAACAGTGTAGGCAGAGACACCTTTCGTGCTAATTTCCATTATGAAGATATGCAAAATGGTATGTGAATTTGCAACGGCTTGGATCCATGTGGTATTGGTCTCTTGTTATTAGGTTGAATTTAATTTGCTTAATTCCATTTTAAATATCATCAAAGAAATGCTTCTAAAAAAAATGTCAACTTTACACAATCACATAGCAACATAACTACGGAAGATTGTGAACATTGAAATTTTCCAATGGGGATTTTGGGTTGTTATGTTTTTTATTGTGGTAGATCAGCTTGGTTTCGGTTTTTGTTTTTGGATTTGAGTAAGTTTTGGGTTCTACTTGAGCACCAATGGTTGTTCAATTTGGTTCGATTTGATTTGGGATAATAACCACTTAAACCAACCTTTATGATTTTAATTCTACTTGAATAATTTGGGTCTGGACTCTAGAGTTTAGGCTACTTTTCTCGGTTCAACTTTTAGATTTATACCATTAATGGTAAAGTAAATGGGTAATTGGTAATTACGATGTAAAAGGGAACCATAGCTATACAAAATTCAATTGTTAATGAGGTAGGTGAACAAGGACAAGATAGGAATTTCATTTTGGTTACCTTCTTTCTTTTTCTAGGTTGGAGGGGGGGGGGAGAACTAAAGTCATACATAGGGAACCCCTTTCTCATTCTACTTTGTGCAGAAAAAGAGCCATAGAGGAAGGGGAGAAAAAGAGAGGAGAAAAGCGAGAGAGAAAAGAATCCGTGTATATGAAGGTTCTCTCAAAGGGGGATTTTGGAACACTGTAGATGAGAGGGCGCTGGGAAGATCAAAAGTGAAAACAAAAGGAAAGAAGGTGGATTTAAGGGGGGCTGGGGTGGGGAGGGGAATGAAATCCAAAGGGTGAAGCAAAGGAATTGGAAGAACTGAAGTCAAAATTTGAAGGCGCAAGTAGATGAGAAGATCTTCTTCAATAGGTAGTTTCTCTCTTATATTGTACTTCTGATTTGAGAATTCTTAGCCATTTTACTTTGTTTTTATTTTTGGGATTAGGGTTTCAAATCCGAACAAATTAATCTTTAAATTGGAGCCCATTAGATTGTACGATTTGAGAATTTTAGCCATTTACTTTGATTTTATTTTTGGGATTAGGGTTTCAAATCCGAACAAAGTAGAGAGAGAGAGAGAGAGAGAGAGAGAGAGAAGGGGAAGAAGGGGGAACTAAGATGGAAGGATTAGAATTAGACCTATAAATGGATAGCCAAACCTCCAAATTCGCATTCATATTCGTTTAAGGGAATCCGTATCCAGAATTTTTCTTACCGGAAAATATCCATATCCATTCTCTAAGTAACCGGAATCGGATTAGGATAATTGCTTATCGGATTGGATAATATTCGGATAAAAATTTACCCGTGTACGTATACAGTAAAGTATTCAACATTTTCTCTCTAAAAATGGATGATAATCGGATTCGGAAACCGGTAATTGGTAACTAGATAATCAGAAATTATCTGGTTAGAGTAAAGTATCAAACACTTTTCTCTAAAAAAGGGGCTAATAATCAGATTCGGAAACCGGTAATCGGTAACCGGATAATCAGAAATTAGATATAAAAAATAAAATAAAAATTTGACAATCACCAATCA
This sequence comes from Hakea prostrata, assembly GCF_041222555.1. Lineage (NCBI taxonomy): Eukaryota > Viridiplantae > Streptophyta > Magnoliopsida > Proteales > Proteaceae > Hakea > Hakea prostrata. The sequence continues at coordinate 19,847,261 of NC_142603.1, forward strand.
ACAATCGGATAGTTTATCGGATTGGATTATTATCGGATACCCGATAAAGTTCTGGATTCGAATTCGGATGCCTTCCTTAAATTTCTGCCATATTCGAATTCGAATTCAGATGGCAGTTTTACTAATTGGATTTGGATTCGGATACTGGTGTATCTGATCCGTTTACAGGTCTACTTAGAATGGGAGAAACAAGAAGAATACAGGTAAAGGAAACAAAAGTTAGATCATTAAAAGGGTCTATTGCGGCATTTTTGAACTAGGACTTTCCCCCTTATTTTGTTTAGATGGGACCAAATATAAATGTTCTGAATGTATAATTAAGAGGCCTAAGCTATAGCAAGATCTAAAATTATGTTTAGGTAAATCAATTGGTTACATGCCCATTTCTTACTTGAGGAATTGAAGTTTCATAATCAATGTTCATGTTAGGTAAGTGTAAATTTATAATATGCTAATATCTTATTTCACATGCTAGTAAGTTAATATGGAACTTAATATGATTTACTACTAACACTAGCAAGGGAGACATAGTTTTGTCATCTACTGGTAAGTGCAAGTACAATTATCTTCCTTAATTATTTTCTTTCTTCTGATCGTTAAATCAGTCACAAGGATAGGGGACTCCTTGGCCAAGAGGATTGGGGGGTGTGTGTGGAAGGTATGGAGGGACAATAGCGTAAACCCACAAACTCATTGATCTTACTGCCTCTTGGCTGCCACAATTTGCCAAAAGCACGTCCACTTATGTATTTGAATTAAGTTAATTATATATACATTAGATGATGATGATGTTTCTTGGCCAGCTTTGGTTAAGGAAGATCTAGCTTGTGATGGCACTGGATGACCCAGATTTTGCTTCTAAAACTTGGTCCTCGTATTTGTAACTATTCCACCGTGTTTTGCTTTAAAGGAAATTGGTGAGATTGGGTGTAATGGGGGCAACTGCTGTTGCTGGTCAAGTGATGGTGGTTCCCTAACCTACTGTGAATTGTAGACTCTTTCGCTTCTTAATATAAATGACCTTTTAGAAAAGATTAACTGATGAAAATGCTGAAATGAGAATTGTAATTTGAAAATTGAGGACTAGAACAATGAGAAATTCAATGTTAGTATATGGTTTTATGAAAAGAATAGAAGTATGGCAATTCAACCCTATAATAGTAAACCATTCCCAATAGAGGGTAGGTACTTGTTGAGGCACATAATAAATCCTTCCATGGTCTTCAAGGAATATGTGGCTCGTTGTTGCTTGCCCATTAGCTTTGGAGATTTTCTTTGGGGCAGGGGAATATTCCACCACACCAGTTGGTGTTGGAGATGGCTTCCTATCCTAGTACATTCCATTTTCATTGACTGGATGGCCTAGTCTTCCATGATTGTGATAAGCGGATGCTGGATACATACCCACTAACCTTGCGATGAGGCACATGTGGCCACTATTGATGGTGTACATCACCTTTGTTATCTTAAAGCATAATTTTTTTATTATTCTTGTCATTACATATAAGCTCATCTCCCCCCCCCCCCCCCCAAAAAAAAAAAAATTTGTTGTGCCCATTGGGCTTCCAAGCAATAGAGCTTGATCAGGATACTCTGTAGTTGAGAATTTAGTAATGATTGAGTTCTATCTTTTTTCTCTATATGTCATCAAAATTGAGTGTAAATACAATTCCTCTTGTATGGACATGAAACATTGTCATCTAATATCTATTTTTTGTCAAATTTAAAAACCTCTGAATTAATTCCTCCATGCACTTGATTTGTAATTTAGTATATTCATTGTATGTTGGGACCTGTTACCCTTATTTGGGTTTGCACCATTACACAAAAGCCTCAAAATTGGCTTGGGTTAGCCATGTACATCATGATCTAAAACATGGTGGATCTCTACGGGCTATTTATGTTATAGATCATGGAGTTATCAATTTAATCTAGTTTATAGTGGCTAATCCATTATTTGGCATATGATTTCTTAAAACATCCATTTTTAACATATTTAATTGTGTACTTTGTTTTAGAGTTGAAATTACTTGAACAAAGAAAATGCTGAAGAGAAGAGATGGAAGACCACTCTTTCCAAAGACATGAGATATATAAAGCAGATAATAGAAGAATATACTATCGGATCAATGATTTACCAGGTATGTCCCATGAAGCTTCAGTCTTAAAAGTGTTTTCTATTAGTGAAACATCCACCATTGTTGTTTGTAGTTTCTATATATACCTGTTCGTTTTGTTGTTGGTGGCAGTCATCTGGGTTATATTTATATTGTTCTGGCTTAGATTGAATTCTTTCCCTTTTTATTTAGGCAATTTCCTTTCTAATAGATTATTTTGGATATTTTTTCTTATATAACGGAAGATACTAGTTTTCTATTGCTCTTATGTTTGAACTTTGCACAAATTTTTCTTAATTGACCTCCTTGCATGTTTGTTGGAGCTTACAATGGGCTGTGGAATATATGCATGGAATAATTTTTGGATACTACAATTGTTTTAAGGCAACTCTCAGTTGAACACTCCGAGGTTTAGCCTAGGTCAGGTTCTATTAAAAAAAATCACAGTTTGCATTTGGTTCTGTTGCAATATCCAAATATGACTGACTAAGGACACACACCGCTAGGTCATTACAAGATTGTGCTTGGTAAGACTAAGGAGGTCTTAGGTTCAAGCCTCTATCTCTCCACACTCTCCCACCCGTCCTTGGAGCCTATAGGATTTTGATCCTAGTGACTGGGTTGATGATGACAGGGAAAAAAGAAGTACTGTTAGATTTATTATTTATTTGATAACAATGCTATCACTTGCCCTTTCTTTCACGTTTACCAATCTCAAATTTATAGAGTAAAAATTCGATATTGGAAAGAACTTACGAAGAAAGATTCTGATTTTCCGGTTTGAGAGGTGTATTGCAAAATATTATTGAATTCAACTTTCAAGGTTCAATAAGTATCTATTTGTTACCAAAAAAAATAATTATCTATTCTGAATTCTTTTAAGTTTGGATTGATGAAGATTGTGGTACTGAGGTTTTTGTTTAACAAGCTGGAATTCTTATTGAAATATGACAGATTCTAACGAAAAATTGGAGAAGAATAGAGAGAGCAGGAAGGGAACGTCATCAGTTAAGAGGAAAATTTTTCATTGTCTCGATGAAGATCAAGCAGCGTTGGGTTATGAGACTACTCAGGTGTGCAGACCAGTTCGTTGAAGCCAGGAGTTGTTTGGTCTATGGATCCTTCGGCTGGATGGCTCATCACTTGGATACCACACGGTTATGTTGACTCCTTCACTGAGCCCATATCGAGCTTCCACAGCTAACGCATGATGTGTTCCTGGATGTGATGCCAATCACATGCTCTATACTCAATGTCTCCATCATCTTTTTAGGGAGCCACTCATATCCAACGTATCAGTGGAGCTGTAGATTGTGATTCAGGATCCTGACTTTGGTGAAAGATTTGATGTTCTGAAAGGGTTTTGGAGGTATCTTGATGAATGTTTGTGTGTAAATGAAACATATTTATATGAGCTCGACTTCAGTAATGTGCAATTAATGCTCAACACTATGCTGTGAAGAGATTTCGATCTCGACCGTCCATTATTTAAAAGTGTGAAAACAACACACTCTTTGAAATGGCTACAGGTGCGCATTGCGCAGCACCCAAGCAATTTTATATTTATATTGTCATTCTGAAGATTTCTTCTATTATACTGTAAAAGTCTCATACTTGTGGTACCTTACAGTGTAACTTTTTATCCATGTACATAATCATCTTCTCGATGAGCTGAGTTGTGTAGTTTCTTAGTCAGCTGCAAATTTGTTTTTGAATGTTATCATTGTTGAAAACTTATATATACATGTTTGTAGTGGATAGTTGCCAAGAATGAATGGCTTCGTATTTATATATCTACTGATCAAAAATCAATTCTTTTGTTAATGGGATGCTGCTATAGTTACAATTGAATGGATGATGATACATCAGGTAGAATAACGTAACAGCATCGTGAGCTTCTACAGATCAGCATTTTTGTCTTGCAGATAGAATAACTTCTTGAAACTGGACTCTGGCTTTGTTAGAATCAGGAATTATAATGGCGTCATGGGCTTTTGGGAATCATTGTATTTGTCTTGTAGATGGAGTAATGGTTTAAACTAGGCACCAGCTCAATCAGACTTAGACATCATAACACTGATATGGGCTTTTAGGAATCCAAAATTTTCCAACAGAAAAAATAATGGCTCAAAATCGGATATCGGAAAGAGAGAACTGAAAACAAAGAGCCTTTAGAATAATGGGTTCAAGTGTTCTTCTTCTTCAAGTGTCTCCATCTTCTTCTTCTCCTCCTTCCGCCATGAGTGTACTTCCAACTGAGAGGCAAGGAGCTGGGTCTGTCATCAAATGTGAGTAGCGGGACATTCTGTGCGATTATTTGACAACAATAACCCTATTTCATAGTTGGGTCCATTCGTTCTCCTTCTTGTGAATTTTTGAAACCCAATTCTCTCCCTTGTTTTTGAAAACCCCTCTTTGCTCTTGCCCTGTCTTTATGACTAGTACCGTAGTACGATGAACCTCTGAAACCACCTACCTTGTTAGTTCTATTAATGGCATTCATCTTCTTATCCCTTTGTTAGACCTCACCCCCTGAATTTATGCTGACCAAATACTCACACTTCCTTAATTTTTCTACATCTAGTATAGATCTAACTACGATTCGGCTAGTTTTGTTTGGCTTGTTTTGTTGGTGCTGATGGGAAGACAATCGGATTGCCTCTGCCCCCACCACATTTACAACCAGCAATACCACCATGCAAACCCTTCAATGACAGTGCAAAACAGAGCTCACTCAAAAAATGCGGATAAAACCTCAACCTAAATGGACACTTGGAAGCCAATATACCCTTCAAGTGCTCCTCCCTCTGCTTTTGGAAGCTCGTTGCAACGAAGCAAGAATCATGGGTATCCCCTTTATGGATATGACATCAGATATATAGGAGAAGGTGTCACCATTACTTGTCAAAAGCTCTCTAAGGCATGGTCTTCTCTAGGAGTGGCCGAAGTCAACAGTGTAGGCTGAGACACCTTTTGTGCTAATTTCCATTATGAAGATATGCGAAATGGTGTGTGAATTTGCAACGGCTTGGATCGATCTGGTATTGGTCTCTTGTTATTAGGTTGGATTTAATTTGCTTGATTCCATTTTAAATATCATCAATGCTTCCAACAAAAATGTCAACTTTACACAATCACATAGGTCCATAACTACGGAAGATTGTGAACATTGAAATTTTCTAATGGGGATTTTGGGTTGCTATGGTTTTTTATTGCGGTAGATTAGCTTGGTTTCGGTTTTAGTTTTGGGGTTTGAATCAGTTTTGGTTCTACTTGAGCACCAGTGGTTGTTCAATTTGGCTCGATTTGATTTGGGATAATAACCACTTAAACCAACCTTGTAAGATTTTGATTCTACTTGAATAATTTGGTTTGGACTCTGGAGTCTAGGCTACTTTTCTTGGTTCAACTTTTAGATTGATATCTTTAAAGGTAAGGTAAATGGGTAATTGGTAATTACAATGTAAAAGGGAACCATAGCTATGCAAAATTCGATTGTTAATGAGGTAGGTGAACAAGGACATGATAGGAATTTCATTTTGGTTACCTTCTTTCTTTTTCTAGGTCGGGGTGGGGGGGAGGGGAGAACTAAAGCCATACATAAAGAACCCCTTTCTCATTTTTCTTTGTGCAGAAAAAGAGCCATAGAGGCAGGGGAGAAAAAGAGAGGAGAAAAGCGAGAGAGAAAAGAATCTGTGTATACGAAGGTTCTCTTGAAGGGGGATTTTGCATCACTTTGGATGAGAGGGCATTGGGAAGATCAAAAGTGAAACAAAAGGAAAGAGGGTGGATTTGAGGTGGGGGGGGGGAGATATTGAAATCCAAAGGGTGAAGCAAAGGAATCGGATGAACTGAAGTCAAAATTTGAAGGCACAAGTGGATGAGAAGATCTTCTTCAATAGGTAGTTTCTCTCTTATATTGTACTTCTGATTTGAGAATTCGTAGCCATTTTACTTTGTTTTTATTTTTGGGATTAGGGTTTCAAATCTGAACAAATTAATCTTCTTCGATAGGTAGTTTCTCTCTTATATTGTACTTCTAATTTGAGAATTCTTAGCCATTTACTTTGTTTTTATTTTTGGGATTAGGGTTTCAAGTCCAAAGAAATTAAAAACTGTAAAAAGAGAGTGTGTGTGTGTGTGTGTGTGTGTGTGTGTGTGTGTGAGAGAGAAGGGGAAGATGGGAGAAACAAGAAGAATACAGGTAAAGGAAAGAAAAGTTAGATCCTTAAGAGGGTCTATTGTGGCATGTTTGAACTAGGAATTTTCCCCTTATTTTGTTTGGATGTGACCAAATATAAATGTTCTGAATATGTAATAAGAGGCCTAAGCTATAGCAAGATCTAAAATTATGTTTAGGTAAATCAGTTGGTTACATACCCATTTCTTACTTGAGGAATCCAAGTTTCATAATCAATGTTCATGTTAGGTATGTTTAAATTTATAATATGCTAATATCTTATTTCACATGCTAGTAAGTTAATACGGAAGTTAATATGATTTACTACTAACACTAGCAAGGGGGACATAGATTTGTCATCTACTGGTAAGTGCAAATACAATTATCTTCCATAAGTATTTTCCTTCTTTTGTTCATCATTAAACCAGTCACAAGTACAAGGTACTTATTGGCCGAGAGGTTTTTTTTTTTTTTGGGGGGGGGGGGTGTGGAAGGTTTGGAGGACGAAGCGTCAACCCAAGACCTCCTTGATCTTACTGCCTCTTGGCTGCCACAATTTGCCAAAAGCACGTCCACTTATGTATTTGAATAGTTAATTATATATAGATTAGATGATGATGATGTTTCCTTGCCAGCTTTGGTTAAGGAAGATCTAGCTTGTGATGCCTCTGGATGACCCAAATTTTGCTTCTAAAGCTTGGTCCTTGTATTTGTAATCTATTGCACCATGTTTTGCTTTACAGGGAACCGGTGAGATTTGGTGTAATGAGGGTAACTGCTGTTGCAGGTCAAGTAATGGTGGTTCCCTAACTGGGTGTGTATTGTAGTCTCTTTTGCTTCTCAATATTGATGACCTTCTAAAAAAGATTAACTGATGAAAATGATGAAATGAGACTTGTATTTTGAAAATTGAGGACTAAAACAACACGAAATTCAATGTTAGTATATGGTGTGATGAAAAGAATAGAAATACGAAAATTCAACCCTATAATAGTAAATCATTCCCAATAGAGGGTAGGTACTTGCTGAGGCACATAATAAATCCTTGCATAGCCTTCAAGAATATGTGGCTCATTGTTGCTTGCCCGTTAGCTCTGGCGATTTTCTTTGTGGCGGGGGGATATTCCACCACACCTAGTTAGTGTTGGAGATGGCTTCCTATCCTAGCACATTCCCTTTTCATTGACTGGCAGGCCTAGTCGTTCATGATTGTGATAAGTTGATGCTTGATATATATTTATATATATGTACCCACTAACCTTGCGATGAGGCACATGTGGCCACTATTGATGGTGTACATCACCTTTGTTATGTTAAAGTAAATTAGAAAGATGAACGAACCAAGTCATTTTGTTTGAAATTTAGATGTTTTTAATCATGTAAATAATTTATGTAGCTTGTTTCCTTTAAGTTTTCATATAAAATGAGCATAATTTTTGTTTACTATTCTTGTCATTACATATAAGCTCATCCCTTCCCCCCCCCCCCCCCTACCCCACATTTTTATTTTGACAATTTTATCTGCCTTCCAAGCAATAGGGCTGGATTAGGATACTCTGTAGTTGAGAATTTAGAAATGATTGAGTACTATCTTTTTCTCTATATGTCATCAAAATTGAATGTAAATACAATTCCTCTTGTATGGAGATGAAACATTGTCATTTAATATATATATATATTTGTCAAATTTAAAATTTAGTATATTCATTTTATGTTGGAACCTATTACCCTTATTTGGGTTTGCACCATTACACAAGAGCCTCAAAAATTGGCTTGGGTTAGCCATGTACATCATGATCTAAAACATAGTGGATCTCTTTGGGTATTCATGTTATAGATCATGGAGTTATCAATTTAATCTAGTTTATAGTTGCTGATCCATTATTTGGCATATGATTTCTTAAAACATCCATTTTTAGCATATTTAATTGTGGACTTTTTTGTAGAGTCGAAAATTACTTGAACAAAGAAAATGCTTTAGAGAAGAGATGGAAGATCACTCTTTCCAAAGACATGAGATATATAAAGCAGATAATAGAAAACTATACTATCGGATCAATGATTTACCAGGTATGCCCCATGAATCTTCAGTCTGAAAAGTATTTTCTATTACAGAAACATCCACCATTGTTTTTTGTAGTTTCCATATATGTCTGCTCGTTTTGTTGTTGGTGGCAGTCATCTTGGTTACAGTTATTGTTCTAGCTTAGTTTGAATTCTTTCCCTTTTCATTTAGGCAATTACTTTTCTAATAGAATATTTTGGATATTTATTCTTATATAAAGAAAGATACTACTTTTCTATTGCCCTTATGTTTGAATTTTCCACAATTTTTTTCTTAATTGACCTCCTTGCATATTTGGTTGAGCTTACAATGGGCTATGGAATATATACATGGAATAATTGTTGGATACTACAATTGTTCTAAGGGCAACTCCCACTTGAACACCTTGATGTTTAGCTTAGCTCAGGGTTCTATTTACAAAAATCACATTTTGCATTTGGCTTCGTTGCAATATCCAAATATGGCTGACTAAGGACATGCCACTGGATCATTAACAAATTTTGCTTGGTAAAAGTTGTTCTAGTGGTGAAACCAACACTTCTTAGTGAAGAGGTCGTGGGTTCGACTCTTGCTGAGGCATATTAATATCCCCATCCCCAGGCTTAATAAGCCCCTTTGTAAAAAAAAAAAACACACCAAGGTGGTCTTAGATTCAAGCCTCTATCTCTCCACACTCCCTCCTTAAATCTCTTGAGCCTATAGGCCCTTGGTCCTAGTGACTGGGCTGATGATGACAAAAAAAAATAAGAGCAAATTGCATTGGCACCTCAAAATAAAGGTTTTAAAGCATTGACACCTTACTTTTTGTTTGAAAAACATAGACACCCCAATTCATTAAACACATAAGTCCATTTTGTTAGTGAAACAATTAACCTACTATTTATTTTTCTTTAATTCCAAAAATACCCTCACCAAAATCTGAGGAAAAAAATAAAAAATCCAACAACAATGTCTTCATCAAATAACCTTCGTAGGTGGAAGAATGTGTATTTTTTTTCTTTGTTTTTGGGAAATGAGAATAAGATTTCTTGGAAAGGTATAATATAGTCTTTGCGATAATATAACTAATCATTTTAACATAATATGATTTAAACAGGTGCCAGTGCTTTAAAGCCTTCATTTTGAGGTGCTAGTGCAATTTGCTCAAAAAATAAACAGGTGCTATTAGATTTGTTATTTATATGATAAAAATGCCCTCACTTTCCCTCTAAATCTCATTTGCCAATCTCAAACCTATTGGGTAAAAATTCCAAAACTGGAAAGAATTAACTTACGAAGAAAGATTCTGATTTTCCTGTTTTGAGGTGTATTGCCAAATAAATATTATTGAATTCAACTTTCAAGGATTCAATAAGTATCTATTCATTACCAAAACAAAAAAGTATCTATTCTGAATTCTTTTAAATTTGGATTGACAAAGATTGTGGTACTGAGGTTTTTGTTTAACAAGCTGGAATTCTTAATGAAATATGACAGATTATAACGAAAGAATGGAGAAGAATAGAGTGAGCAGGAAGGGAACGTCATCAGTTAGAGGAAAGCTTTTCGTTGTCTCGATGAAGTTCAAGTAGCATTGGGTTGGGAGACTACTCTGGTGTGCAGATCTGAAAACTCTTATTCTAACTTGGTTTTTCTTATTTGGGATCATATTTCTCTTCTATTCATTGAATGTTGGAATATGGGTGTTGTTGACCTTGTGTGAAGGAGTTTGTGAGGATGACAGAGGTGTCTAACGAGAAGAAGGGCAACCTAAGAAATTGGCTTATTATAAGCTTGAGAAGGATCAAAACTGGTCCAGCTTGGAAGGGTTTAGCAGAAGGTACAAAGACACCGTTTTCTACAAAGGCAGCATCTGGTTGTTCTCCAATGATGGAGGTAGTCATGGAAATCCCCAATTTCTGGCTGGGCTTCAGTTACTATCTGGTGGACTGTTCAGGTGATTTATTGCTGGTTCTAAGGAATCTTGGATGTGTACAAGAAAGGCTTTTCACAATTGCTAAGCTGGATCTTGACCAAAAGAATTTGGTGGAGCTTCAAGACACATAGGCAACAATTGCCTGTTTGATGACCGTAATACTTTAGTATATCTCTGGCTGCCTCTGATGTTCCTGGATGTGATGTTAATCACATCTACTCTATGCTTACCTTCTCCATCCTCTTTTTAGAGAGCCATTCGTGCATTATGAAGTGGGAGTATCCACCATTGAAAATCGAACTTGCGAACGTTTGAATTACTGCAATGATCGCAGTATAATTGCACAATCATCTTCCATTTGGTATCCAGCGTATCAGTGGAGCCGTAGATTGTGATTCAAGATCCTGATTTTGGTGAAAGATTTGATGTTTTGGAAGGGTTTTGGAGGTATCCTGATGCATTTTTGTGTAAATGAAACATATTTATGTGAGCTCGACTTCAGTACTGTGCAATCAATGTTCAGCACCATGCTGTGAAGAGATTTCGATCTCGACCGTTCTTTTTTTTAAAGTGAGAAAACAACATACTTTTTGGAAATGGCTACAGGTGCGCATTGCGCAGCACCCAAGTTTATATTTATATTGTCATTGTGAAGATTTCTTCTATTATACTGTAAAAGTCTCATACTTGTGGTACCTTGCAGTGTAACTTTTTATCCATGTAGGTAATCATTTTCTTGATGAGCTGACTTATGTAGTTTCTTAGTCAGCTGCAAATTTGTTTTGAAATGTGATCATTATTGAAAAATTATATATACATGTCAGTAGTAGGTAGTTGCCAAGAATGAATGGCTTCGTATTTATATATCTACCTGATCGAAAATGAATTCTTTTGTTAATGGGATGCTGCTATAGTTAAATGTGAATGGATGATGATAGATTGTACTCCTTTTTCCGCATGATTGTCGTTTAATAGATGAACCTAGCCAATCTTCCTAACAGGTTCCATGATAGTAATTATCAATCATAAAACTACTTACCGAACGTTAAACATGTGTTGCTTTTTACACTGGTTTAGAGTAGACATCAGGTAGAATAACATAACAGCGTCTTGAGCTTCTACAGATCAGCATTTTTGTCTTGTAGATAGAATAACATCTTGAAACTGGACTCTGGCTTTGTTAGGATCAGGAATTATAATGGCGTCACGGGCTTTTGGGAATCACTGTATTTGTCTTGTAGATGGAGTAATGGTTTAAACTAGGCACCAGCTCAATCAGATTTAGACATCATAACACTGATATGGGCTTTTGGAAATCCAAATTTGTCAAACAGATAAAATAATGGCTCAAAATCGGATAAAGGAAAGAGAGAACTGAAAACAAAGAGCCTTTGGAATAATGGGTTTCAGTATTCTTCTTCTTCAAGTGCCTCCATCTTGCTCCATCTCCTCTTCTCCTCCTCCTTTCGCCATGAGCATACTTTCCAACTGAGAGGCAAGGAGCTGGGTCTGTTATCAAATGTGAGTAGCTTCCATTCCGTGCGATTATCCAACAGCAATAACCCTATTTCATAGTTGGGTCCATTCATTCTCCTTCTTGTGAATTTTTGAAACCCATTTCTCTCCCTTGTCTTTGAAAACCCCTCTCTGCTCTTGCCCTGTCTTTATGACAAGTACGATGAACCTCTGAAACCACCTACCTTGTCAGTTCTATTAATGGCATTCATCTCTTGATTCCTTTGTTAGACCCCCTGAATTTATGCTGACCAAATACTCACACTTCCTTAATTTTTTTACTTCTAGTATAGATCTAACTGTGTTTCAGCTAGTTTTGTTTGGCTTGTTTTGCTGGTGCAGATGGGAAGACAATCAGATCACCTCTGGCCCCACCACATTTACAACCGGCAATACCACCATGCGAACCCTTCAATGACAACGCAAAACAGAGCTCACTCAAAAAATGCGGATAAAACCTCAACCCAAATGGACGCTTGGAAGGCAATATACCCTTCAAGTGCTCCCCCCTCTGCTTCTGGAAGCTCGTCGCAACGAAACAAGAATCATGGGTATCCCCTTTATGGATATGGCGCCATCAGATATACAAGAGAAGGTGTCACCATTACTTGTCAAAAGCTCTATGAGGCATGGTCTTCTCTAGGAGTGGCTGAAGTCAACAGTGTAGGCAAAGACACCTTTCGTGCTAATTTCCATTGTGAAGATATGCGAAACGGTGTGTGAATTTGCAATGGCTTGGATCGATCTGCTATTGGTCTCTTGTTATTAGGTTGAATTTAATTTGCTTAATTCCATTTTAAATATCATCAAAGAAATGCTTCCAACAAAAATGTCAACTTTACACAATGACATAGGTCCATAACTACGGAAGATTGTGAACATTGAAATTTTCTAATGGGGATTTTAGGTTGTTATGGTTTTTTATTTCGGTAGATTAGCTTGTTTTCAGCTCTAGTTTAGGGGTTTGAGTCAGTTTTGGTTCTACTTGAGCACCAATGGTTGTTCAATTTGGTTTAATTTGATTTGGGATAATAACCACTTAAACCAACCTTGTAAGATTTTGATTCTACTTGAATAATTTGGTTTGGACTCTGGAGTCTAGGCTACTTTTCTCGGTTCAACTTTTAGATTGATACCTTTAAAGGTAAAGTAAATGGGTAATTGGTAATTACGATGTAAAAGGGAACCCTAGCTATGCAAAATTCAATTGTTAATGAGGTAGGTGAACAAGGACATGATAGGAATTTCATTTTGGTTACCTTCTTTCTTTTTCTAGGTTGGGGGGGGGAGGGAGAACTAAAGTCATACATGGGGAACCCCTTTCTCATTTTTCTTTGTGCAGAAAAAGTGCCATAGAAGCAGGGGATCGAGAAAAAGAGAGGAGAAAAGTGAGAGAGAAAAGAATCCGTGTATACGAAGGTTCTCTTGAAGGGGGATTTTGCATCACTTTATATGAGAGGGCGTTGGGAAGATCAAAAGTGAAACAAAAGGAAAGAGGGTGGATTTGAGGGAGGGTATTGAAATCGAAAGGGTGAAGCAAAGGAATCGGAAGAACTGAAGTCAAAATTTGAAGGCGCAATTAGATGAGAAGATCTTCTTCAATAGGTAGTTTCTCTCTTATATTGTATTTCTGATTTGAGAATTCTTAGCCATTTTACTTTGTTTTTATTTTTGGGATTAGGGTTTCAAATCTGAACAAATTAATCTTCTTCAATAGGTAGGTTCTCTCTTATATTGTACTTCTGATTTGAGAATTCTTAGCGATTTACTTTGTTTTTATTTTTGGGATTAGGGTTTCAAATCCAAACAAGAGAGAGAGAGAGAGAGAGAGAGAGAGAGAGAGAGAGAGAGAGAGAGAGAGAGGGGAACTAAGATGGAAGGGTTGGAATGGGAGAAACAAGAAGAATACAAGTAAAGGAAAGAAAAGTTAGATCCTTAAAAGGGTCTATTGTGGCATTTTTGAACTAGGAATTTCCACCTTATTTTGTTTGGATGTGACCAAATATAAATGTTCTGAATATGTAATAAGTGGCCTAAGCTATAGCAAGATCTAAAATTATGTTTAGGTAAATCAGTTGGTTACATACACATTTCTTACTTGAGGAATCGAAGTTTCATAATCAATGTTCGTGTTAGGTATGTGTAAATTCATAATTTGCTAATATCTTATTTCACATGCTAGTAAATTAATACAGAACTTAATATGATTTACTACTAACACTAGCAAGGGGGACATAGATTTGTCATCTACTGGTAAGTGCAAATACAATTATCTTCCTTAAGTATTTTATTTCTTTTGATCATCATTAAACCAGAGTCCCTTGGCGGAGAGGTTTTTTTTTTTTTTGGGGGGGGGTGGTGGAAGGTATGGGGGGACGATAGCATCAACCCAAGACCTCCTTGATCTTACTGCCTCTTGGCTGCCACAATTTGCCAAAAGCACGTCCACTTATGTATTTGAATAGTTAATTATATATACATTAGATGATGATGATGTTTCCTTGCCAGCTTTGGTTAAGGAAGATCTAGCTTGGGATGCCTCTGGATGACTCAGATTTTGCTTCTAAAGCTTGGTCCTCGTATTTGTAATCTATTGCACCATGTTTTGCATTGTAGGGAACCAATGAGATTTGGATGTAATGGGGGCAACTGCTGTTGCAGGTCAAGTAATGGTGGTTCCCTAACCAGGTGTGTATTGTATTCTCTTTCGCTTCTCAATATAAATGACCTTTTAAAAAAGATTAACTAAAGAAATGATGAAATGAGAATTGTATTTTGAAAATTGAGGACTAAAACAACAAGAAATTCAATGTTAGTATATGTGTTATGAAAAGAATAGAAATACTAAAATTCAACCCTATAATAGTAAACCATTCCCAATAGAGGGTTGGTACTTGCTGAAGCACATAATAAATCCTTGCATGGCCTTCAGGAATATGTGGCTCACTGTTGCTTGCCCATTAGCTCTGGCGATTTTCTTTGGGGCGGGGGATGTTCCACCACACCTAGTTAGTGTTGGAGATGGCTTCCTATCCTAGCAAATCCCATTTTCATTGCTTGGCAGGCCTAGTCGTCCATGATTGTTATAAGTTGATGCTTGATATGTACCCACTAACCTTGCGATGAGGCACATGTGGCCACTATTGATGGTGTACATCACCTTTGTTATGTTAAAGAAAATTAGAAAGATGAACGGGCCAAGTATTTTGTTTGAAATTTAAATGTTTGTAATCATGTAAATCATTTATGTAACTTGTTTTGCTTCAAGTTTTCATATAAAATGAGCATAATTTTTTTTTACTATTCTTGTCATTTCATATAAGCTCATTCCTTCCCCCCCCTCCCCCCCCACCCCACATTTTTATTTTGACAATTATATATGTTAACTCAATGTTGTTGTGTCCAATGGCCTTTCAAGCAATAGGGCTGGATTAGGATACTCTGTAGTTGAGAATTTAGTAATGATTGAGTACTTTTTTTTTCTTTATATATATGTCATCAAAATTGAGTGTAAATACAATTCCTCTTGTATGGAGATGAAACATTGTCATTTAATATCTTTTCTTCTTCTTCTTCTTCTTTTTTTTTTGGGTCAAATTTAAAAACCTCTGAATTAATTCTTCCGTGCACTTGTTTTGTAATTTAGTATATTCATTTTATGTTGGGACCTATTACCCTAATTTGGGTTTGCACCATTACACAAGAGCCTCAAAAATTGGTTTGGGTTAGCCATGTACATCATGATCTAAAACATGGTGGATCTCTTTGGGCTACTCATGTTATAGATCATGGAGCTATCAATTTAATCTAGTTTATAGTGGCTGATCCATTATTTGGCATATGATTTCTTAAAACTTCCATTTTTAGCATATTTAATTGTGAACTTTTTTTTTTTTACAGTTTAAAATTACTTGAACAAAGAAAATGCTTTAGAGAAGCCATGGAAGAACACTCTTTCCAAAGACATGAGATATATAAAGCAGATAATAGAAGACTATACTATCGGATCAATGATTTACCAGGTATGTCCCGTGAAGCTTCAATCTTAAAAGTTTTTTCTATTAGGGAAACATCCACCATTGTTGTTTGTAGTTTCCATATATACCTGCTCATTTTGTTGTTGGTGGCAGTCGTCTTGGTTATAGGTACTATTCTGGCTTAGATTGTATTCTTTCCTTTTTCATTTAGGCAATTACCTATCTAATAGATTATTTTGGATATTTTTTCTTATATAAAGAAAGATACTAGTTTTCTATTGCTCTTATGTTTGAATTTTGCACAAATTTTTCTTAATTGACCTCCTCTTGCATATTTGTTGAAGCTTACATTGGGCTTTTGAATATATACATGGAATAATATTTGGATACTACAATTGTTCTAAGGGCAACTCTTAGTTGAACACCTTAAGGTTTAGCCTAGGTCAGGTTCTATTAAAAAAATCACGTTTTGCATTTGGCTCCGTTGCAATATCCAAATATGACCGACTTAGGACATACCGCTGGATCATTAACAGATTCCGCTTGGTAAAACCAAGGAGGTCTTAAGTTCAAGCCTCTATCTCTCCACATTCCCTCGTCTGATCCCTTGATCCTATAGGCCCTCGGTCCTAGTGACTAGGTTGATGATGACAAGAATAAGAGCAAATTGCAATGGCACCCCAAAATAGAGGTTTTAAAGCACTAACACCTTACTTTTTGTTTGAAAAACACAAACACCCCAATTCATTAAACACATAAGTCCATTTTGTTAGTGAATAGTTAACCCACTATTTATTTTTTTTAATTTCAAAAATACCCTCACCAAAATCTTAGGAAGAAAAATAAAAAAATAAAAAATTCCAACAACAATGTCCTCATCAAATAACCTTCGTAGGTGGAAGAATGTCCTTTTTTTCTTTGTTGTTGGGAAATGAGGATAAGATTTCTTGGAATTGTATAATAGTCTTTGCGATAATATAACTAATCATTCTACCATAATAGGATCTATGTATTTTTTAAAAAAAAAGTGGAGTGTCACTGCTTTAAAGCCTTCATTTTGGGGTGCTAGAGCAATTTGCTCAAAAAAATAAAAAGGTGCTATTAGATTTGTTATTTATATGATAAAAGTGCCCTCACTGGCTCACTTACCCTTTATTTCTCATTTACCAATCTCAAACCTACAGGTTAAAAATTCCATATCTGAAAAGAACTTACAAAGAAAGATTCTGATTTTCCTGTTTGAGGTGTATTGCCAAATATTATTGATTTCAAGGATTCAATAAGTATCTATTTGTTACCCAAAAAAAAAGTATCTATTCTAAATTCTTTTAAATTTGGATTGATGAAGATTGTGGTACTGAGGTTTTTGTTTAACAAGCTGGATTCTTATTAAAATATGACAGATTCTAACGAAAAAATGGAGAAGAATAGAGTGAGCAGGAAGGGAACATCATCAGTTAAGAGGAAACCACATCATGAGGTCCGTATGTTGTTTGCCTATGGATCCTTGGCTGGATGGCTCGTCACTTGGAAACCACACGGTTACGTTGACCCCTTCACTGAGCCCATATCGAGCTTCCTCAGCTAACGCATGATGTGTTCCTTGATCTGCCCAATTTGAAGGCAAACACATATATAAAGGAAAGGTCATCCTTGGATTCCCCACCTTGAATGCTGCTGCATCATCAGACTGATGGAGTGGTCATGGCAATGTGTTCAAGACCAAGAAATTGGCTTACGATAGGCTTGGGAAGGATCAAAACTGGTTCAGCTTCGAAGGGTTTAGCGGAAGGTACAAAGACATCATTTTCTACAAAGATCAGTTTCATGCCACAAGAAATAGATAGCATCTGGTTGTTGTTTCAGGCTTTGATGGTCCTTCTCCAATGATGAAGGTAGTCATGGAAATCCCCAATTTCTCGCTGGGCTTCAGTTACTATCTAGTGGACTGTTCAGGTGATTTATTGCTGATTCTAAGGAATTACAAGAAAGGCTTTTCACAATTGATAAGGTGGATCTTGACCAAAAGAATTTGGTGGAGCTTCAAGACATAGGCAACAATTGTCTGTTCGTTGAGCCTCTGATGTTCCTGGAGGTGAAGCTAATCACATCTACTCTATACATAACGTTTCCATCGTCTTTTTAGGGAGCCATTCCAGCATTATGAAACTTGCAAACTTTTGAATTGCTGCAATGATTGCAGTATAATTGCACAATCATCCATTTGGTATCTAACGTACGCATCAGTGGAGCCGTAGATTGTGATTCAGGATCCTTACTTTGGTGAAAGATTTGATGTTCTGGAAGGGTTTGGGAGGTATCTTGATGCATGTTTGTGTAAATGAAACATATTTATATGTGCTCGACTTCAGTGTTGTGCTTTAATTGGACAGCACTGTGCTGCAAAGAGATTTCGATCTTGACCGTCCTTTCTTAAAAGTGTGAAAACATCACACTGGCTGCAGGTGCGCATTACGCAGCACCCAAGCAATTTTATATTTATATTGTCATTGTGAAGACTTCTTCTATTATGCTGTAAAAGTCTCATATTTGTGGTACCTTACAGTGTAACTTTTTATCCATGTACATAATCATCTTCTTGATGAGCTGAGTTATGTAGTTTCTTAGTCAGCTGCAAATTTGTTTTGGAATGTAATCATTGTTGAAAAATTATATATACGTGTCAGTAGTAGGTAGTTGCCACGAATGAATGGCTGCATATTTATATATCTACCTGATCGAAAATGAATTCTTTTGTTAATGGGATGCTGCTATAGTTACATGTGAATGGATGATGATAGATTGTACTCCTTTTTCAGCATGATTGTAGTTTAATACATGAACTTAGCCAATCTATGTAGACTTTGGCTTTGCTAGGATCAAGAATTATAATGGTGTCATGGGCTTTTGGGAATCACTATATTTGACTTGTAGATGGAGCAATGGTTTAAACTAGGCACTGGCTCAATCAGATTTAGACATCATAACACTGATATGGGCTTTTGGGAATCCAAATTTGTCCAATAGAAAAAATAATTGCTCAAGTCAGATATCGGAAAGAGGGAACTGAAAACAAAGAGCCTTTGGAATAATGGGTTCCAGTGTTCTTCTTCTTCAAGTGTCTCCATCTTGCTCATCCATCTTCTTCTCCTCCTCCTTCCGCCATGAGTATACTTTTCGACTGAGAAGCAAGGAGCTGGGTCTGTCATCAAATGTGAGTAGCTGGCCATTCCGTGCGATTATCCAACGGCAATAACCCTATTTCATAGTTGGGTCCGTTCGTTCTCCTTCTTGCAAATTTTTGAAACCCCTTTCTCTCCCCTGTTTTTGAAAATCCCTCTTTGCTCTTGCCATGTCTTTACTAGTACGATGAACCTCTGAAACCACCTACCTCATCAGTTCTATTAATGCCATTCATCTCCTTATTCCTTTGTTAACCCCCCCCCCTTGAATTTATGCTGACCAAGTACTCACACTGCCTTAATTTTTCTACTTCTAGTATAGATCTAACTGTGTTTCGGCTAGTTTTGTCTGGCTTGTTTTGTTAGTGCAAATGGGAAGACAATCGGATCGCCTCTCCCCCCACCACATTTACAACCAGCAATACCACCATGTGAACCCTTCAATGACAGCGCAAAACAGAGCTCACTCAAAAAATGCGGATAAAACCTCAACCCAAATGGACGCTTGGAAGGCATTATACCCTTCAAGTGCTCCTCTCTCTACTTTTGGAAGCTTGTCGCAACGAAGCAATAATCATGGGTATCCCCTTTATGGATATGCCATCAGATACATAAGAGAACATATCACCATTACTTGTCAAAAGCTCTCTGAGACATGGTCTCCTCTAGGAGCAGCTGAAGTCAATAGTGTAGGCAGAGACACCTTTCATGCTGATTTCCATTATAAAGATATGTGAAATGGTGTGTGAATTTGCAATGGCTTGGATCAATCTGGTATTGGTCTCTTGTTATTAGGTTGAATTTAATTTGCTTAATTACATTTTAAATATCATCAAAGAAATACTTCCAACAAAAATGTCAACTTTACACAATCACATAGCAACATAACTACGGAAGATTGTGAACAATGAAATTTTATAATGGGGATTTTGGGTTGTTATGGTTTTTTATTGTGGTAGATCAGCTTGGTTTCAGTTTTAGTTTTGGGGTTTGAGTCAGTTTTGGGTTCTACTTGAGCACCAGTGGTTGTTCAATTTGGTTCGATTTGATTTGGGATAATAACCACTTAAACCAACCATGTAAGATTTTATTCAACTTGAATAATTTGGGTCTGGACTCTGGAGTCTACGCTACTTATTCGGATCAACTTTTAGATTGATACCTTTAAAGGTAAAGTAAACGGATAATTGGTAATTATGATGTAAAAGGGAACCATAGCTATGCAAAATTCGATTGTTAATGAGGTAGGTGAACAAGACATGATCATAGGAATTTCATTTTGGTTACCTTCTTTCTTTTTCTAGGTTGGGGGGGTGGAGGGGAGAACGATAGTCATACATAGGGAACCCCTTTCTCATTCTGCTTTGTGCAAAAAAAGAGCCATAGAAGAAGGGGAGAAAAAGAGAGGAGAAAAGAATCTGTGTCTACGAAAGTTCTCTTGATGGGGTATTCTGCATCACTTTAGATGAGAGGGTGCTGGGAAGATCAAAAGTGAAAACAAAAGGAAAGAGGGTGGATTTGAAGGGGGGGGGGGGAATGAAATCCAATGGGTGAAGCAAAAGAATCAGAAGAACTAAAGTCAAAATTTGAAGGCACAAGTAGATGAGAAGATTTTCTTCAGTATGTAGTTTCTCTCTTATATTGTACTTTTGATTTGAGAATTCATAGCCATTTTACTTTGTTTTTATTTTTGGGATTAGGGTTTCAAATCCGAACAAATTAATCTTCTTCAATAGGTAGTTTCTCTCTTATATTGTACTTCTAATTTGAGATTTCTTAGTCATTTTACTTCGTTTTTATTTTTGGGATTAGGGTTTCAAATCCAAACGAATTAAAAACTGTTGAGAGAGAGAGAGAGAGAGAGAGAGAGAGAGAGAGAGAGAGAGAGAGAGAGAGAGAGAGAAGGGGAGGAAGGGGAACTAAGATGGAAAGGTTAGAATGGGAGAAACAAGAAGAATACAGGTAAAGGAAAGAAAAGTTAGATCCTTAAAAGGGTCTATTATGGCATTTTTTAACTAGGACTTTCCCCCTTATTTTGTTTAGATGGGACAAAATATAAATGTTCCAAATATGACATAAGAAGCCTAAGCTATAGCAAGATCTAAAATTATGTTTAGGTAAATCAGTTGGTTACATACCCATTTCTTACTTGAGGAATCCAAGTTTCATAATCAATGTTCATGTTAGGTATGTGTAAACTTATAATGTGCTAATATCTTATTTCACATGCTAGTAAGTTAATACGGAACTTAAAATGATTTACTACTGACACTAGCAAGGGAGACATAGCTTTGTCATCTACCACATCACACCATGGTTGGGGATTTGGTCACCATTCTCTCACCACACCGTTTGCAATGAGTACTAACTCATGTTGGGATAAACCAAGCCCAATGCAACTGGCAGCCCTGTTGATCCATGTATCGTTTTCATTCTAGGAATGTTATTCCTCGAGGACGAATCCTCTATTAGATTAATATCTCGTAACCCTATGGTGGTTCGCATATGCTTCGATTGATGCTCTCATGTCTCCTCACAAAATGGTTTCCTTTGTTGGATGCCCACAAGCCTTAACACTCCACATACACAACTCCCCAATGCATGATAACAATGGGTATGTGTCTCTCCATGGAATGGTTACCTCGTGTTGGACTCCCACATGACCCAACCACTGCTATCACAGGTCACTTAGCTTCAATACTCATGCCTGGGTAGTAGCATGCAACAAGGGTAAAGTAGATAATGCATCTAGACACCTATTGACCATGTACATAGTTATCGAAGTGAATGCAAAGGCACTAGAGGTAATGGACGAAATTACGAACCCACAGGGTTAATATATAAGTAATGCATTACCACTCAATTTCTAACAACACGTTCACAATCATAATTTGAAATGAAATGAATGATGAATAACATAAGCAAATAAAGTCATATTACCATCTACCATGCAAAGTCTTACTACATCAATCATAAGAGTAAATACTACAATGATAATGGAATGAAATAGAACATGAGTCAAATACACAAATACATGAGGATGTTCCTCATTTGTCAACAACAAAAATGATCTCCAAGAATCCAAGAAATCCACAAATCAAGGTGCTAACAAGCTACACGAACCCTACAAAACATGTAGATCAAATTAGACTTAAGTTGGAGACAAGACTAAGCATCAATCAGACCAAAAACACACACTCGAGCAGGGACCGATTGGTCCAGACCTACAAGACCGGTTGACCGCCCCTTAGGCTGCAAACCAAGTTGGTCACAACTTGCTCATTTCAAAGCTCCAGGTTTTGGGGACTTTTGGGGAGGCTTCAATGGAATAATGTTTATGCCTCAAAACACCCAACAAAGTATCGACACAAAAAAGCCCAATTTGATTAGTAGAGTGTTGCCCACAGGCATCTCTGAGATGATGAATCCGTCTCAAATGGAAGAAATAACACAACCCATCACTCATTGGGGTTGGGAAACATGCTAGGAAACACAAACAAGCATTCAATTCCTTCCACTACCAACACCCAACACCATCAATGCAAACATTCATCATAAATACATCAAAGGAATAGTTGCAAAGAGGGTTTTAGAGGTTTCCTTACCTCAACACACGATTATCCTTGTGATTCGCACTCTGGCACTGTCAATCATGCAAAGATTCCACTAAATCCAAAGCTTTCCTCCTCTCCTAAGCTTTCAGCCTCCAAAGAATGTAAACAGTTTGTATGTGAGGCTAAGGAACAAAAAATAGGGTTTTAATACTTGAAAACCAGAAATTGCCCTTTTCTAAGTATGGGTTAGGTAGTCAATTTGATCAACCGCCCCCAGGAGACTGCCCTTAGAACTTCTTCAAATGAATGCGGTTTCCGACGGGCTTCGGAGGGTAGACTCCTCTAAACATGCTTGACTCAATGGTATACTTCACATTGGCATTGGGTTCTTCTTGCATCGATTTTTGTGTGTGCCAAAGTCATTCTAACCCATCTGGGTTGACTTTCTTTCTCCTTTTAATATCACCTAAGGTGGTTTGGTCATCTCCCACATCGTCCAAGTCCATAGATTCAATTTCCAAACTCCCCCAATCTGAACTCGAATAGTCCAAAACTGTCTTCTACTGGCACTTCGGGTATGTCGACCTAAAACGATGGGTTATCGAGTTAGGATTTTTACATGATTTTATAATTTACCTTTAAGATCTAAAAACCAACGATTGATCTGCAATAATAGATCTTCTCTTCACTTTCACATGCCCTCTAACTTCTTTTCAGTCCACAGTTGTCTTCACAATAAAATATTGCAAAAAAAGGGTTTATAACTTTATATGGCTTTAAATAGGGTGCCAAGGGAAAAAAAGGACAAAACTACCTGTACAGATTCAATCAACCACATGGGGTGGCAGTTGCTTGGTCAACCAACCGCCCCCTAGTACTTTGTAGTATAAGGATGGTTTGCCCTCTCAGCTGGTCCCAAACACTGGTACAAGCCTAGTGATTATTTAGAAGGCTCTTACCTTGCTCATTAGCATCTCCTAACTCTATCTCTCTTGAATCAGATATATCCACCTCCCGAAACCATCAGGATTTTGACTAGATCTTCTTCTCCCACTGGATGCTCGGGTTTTCAGACCTACAATTCAGGTTTTGGGTTAGGATCATGGGGATTACCACAAGTTGAACCTAACACACCCAACGTTAATGGTTCCACACATTTATCATATAAGATAATTAGGGAAAAATTAACTCCACAAGCAGCAACTACAACAGACAATGCGATATCTAGAACAACCAGATGCATCCTATTGGAGTTCTCTTCTAATCAAACTAGACCACTATATATCAACTTCTTAGGATGCTGACATTGCTGACAACCTAGCTAGGAAATCAACATCCATACTTGTTTCCTGGTAGCAATGTAAAACTTTCCATTGTATGTTGTCTAAGAAGCTTCAAGCCCTCTCCATCATTGAAGTATCCACCACGGGACGATTCTTCTTCGAAAAACACATACTGCAGCCGCAGAATTTATTTCTATCCAGAGCTTATTTATTCCCATATGCCTGGACCATTCGAGATCAAGGAGGATTGCTTCTATTTCTGCTTCAAAGTTTGTTTGAACACCCAAGTATAGTATATATGATATAAAGATTGTAGCTGCTCATTTCTGAACACACTTGTTGCTCCTGCACTCCCTAGGTTCCCAAGAGAGCTTCCATCAATGTTAAGTTTCACCCATTCCTTACTAGGTGGAGGCCAATAAATTTCAAATGGGGGGCGGAACTCAGTTTTTTCAGATTCAAGCCAATGGTCATTGCTTGTATGAGAGTGTTGTTATTTAACTATCTGCCCTTCACCTGAAACTCATGCACCCCCAAGTCAAAAATTGCTTGGTGAACCACCCAACATGGATATCAAATCACTCCATCATGCATCCTCTTGTTGTGGACCAACTAAATGTAATATAAAATTAGCAAGCATCCTCTCAACCAAGCCACTGCTAGTGGGCGATCTTAGTTTCTTATTGCGATAGATTAGCTTGGTTTCGATTTTAGTTTGGGGTTTGAGTCCATTTTGGCTTCAATTTATTTGAGCTCCACTAGTTGTTCAATTTGGTTCAATTTGATTTTAATAATTTCTCAATTTGGTCTAAAGTCTAGGCTACTTTTCTCGGTTGGGTAAAGTAAATGGATAGTTGGTAATTACAATGTAAAAGGGTACCATAGCTATGCAAAATGCAATATTTGTTAGTGAGGTATGTGAACAAGGACGTAATAGGATATTTATTGTGGATAACTTCTTCTTTTTTTCCGGTTGAATTGGGGGAGTGGGAAGAACTATAGTCATGTGTAGAAAATCCCTTTCTCATTTTGCTTTGTTCAGTACAAGAGCCTAAGAAGAAGGAAAAGAAGGAGAAAAGTGAGAGAAAATAATCAGTGTCTGTGAGGGTCCTCTTGAGGGGGATTTTGTACCACTATTGATGAGGGGGTGTTGGGAAGATGAAAAGTGAAAAACAAAGGGAAAGATGGCAGATTTGAGAAGAAAAAAATTGAAATAAAAAGAGTTAAGCAAGGAATTGGAAGAACTGAAGTCAAATTTGAAGGCGCAAGTTGAGGAGAAGATCTTCTTAAAAAGGTAGTTTCTCTTTTTATTATACTTCTGATTTGAGAATTCCTGGCCATTTTACTATGTTCTTATTTTTGGGCTTAGGGTTTCAGGTCCAAACAAAAAATGTAAAAAAAGAGAAGGGGAGGAAGGGGGACTAAGATGGGAGCGATAGAATGGGAGAAACCTCTATCACACTTAAAAGAAAAATGAAGAAGGATACAAGTAATAAAGGAAAGAAAAGTGAGATCCTTTAGAGGGTCTATTGTAGCAATTGTTGAACTAGGGCTTCCCCACCCCCACCTCCCCTATTTTGTTCAGATGGGACGTAATATAAATGTTTTGAATGTGTAATAAGGGGCCTAAGCTATAGCAGAATCTAAAATTATGTTTAGGTAAATCAGTTAGTTACATAAGCATTTTCTTACTTGAGGAATCAAAGTTCAATGATCAATGTTCATGTTGGGAATGTGGAAAGTTATAATATGCTAATATCCTATTTCACATGCTAATAAATTATATGGAGCTTAATGTGATCTACTAGTAGGACTAGCAAGGGAGGTATAGCTTTGTCATCTACTAGTAAATGCAAATACAATTATCTTCCTTCTTCCTTCTTCTTCTTCTTCTTCTTCTTCTTTTTTAAATCATCATTAAACTAGTCACAAGGACTAACACTCATAAGCCTATGGGATGGGAAGGGGGGGGGGGAAGGCATGGAGGGTCAAAATTGTAAACCCAAAACCTCTTTGATCTTACTGCCTCTACATAAGAGGCTGCCACAATTGTGCTAGAAGCACGTCCAATTATTTATTTGAATTGTTAAGTATATGTGAATTAGATGATGTGCATTGAGGTTTAGGAGTTTCATTAGTTCCAGATCTTCTCGTTGAATTTTAATTTTGGGCATTTTTGGTAGATGTTCATTCTTGACTTGGTTTCTAAATCCAATTGTTCTTTGTTAACTCATTTTCCAATTAAATAATTGATTAATCATTTTAGATGGAAGAGATGATCAATTAATTCAGTGGATTAACATGAAAACCTATGGTTGCTCTAGTTTTGCTCCCCCCACTGCCATATCTTATTCTACCCCATCGCAAAAGCAAAGCTTACCCAGAGCAATTAGGGTTTCTGGCAAGAGGCACTAGGATTTTGGATCTCCAATTAGGGCTTTTGAAATGCAAACCTAGAGTGGATGGATTCAAGGGTTTTCTTTTGTAAATATTTCAACTGTTAAACTTTCAATGTAAAATTAAAAAATTGTATTTACAATACAACCCCTGCCACTTAATTTCATACCGTCCAATGACTTTTTATACACATGGCAAAATCCCCACGATTGGTTGCAGGTTGCAGCTGTTGTAGTAAATAAAAATCCACTCGCCATCCTTAATAGTTGACGCCTGCATCGTCGAGGAGTTCCAAGAAGGCAATCACTGATCCAATGGCAAGGGTTACCCTTAGAGGAGGTTTCCTGGGAAGATTTGACCACACTACAATAGTTGTATCCTTCTTGAACCTTGAGGATAAGGTTTGTTAGGAAGATGGCAGCAATAATACGAACCAAGAGGACAATGGACCAACTACTTTGGGCATTCCAACAGGATCTGAACCAAACGAGCATGATATCACCCCAAATACCTTGTGTCACATGAAGAGGTCACGAAGGGAGCATAGAGAGCCTACAACACTCACTGATTATGTGTGATGGTTGGAGTAAGTGTGTGAGTTAATTAGGAAGTTCTCAAGTTGTTAGATAGTAGGGTTGGGGAAATTACTATTGTGGGTACATGAGTGGGATTATAAATATTATAAGGCACTCAGAGAAATGATATGGAAAGTATCTATCTTCTTTCCCAATCCTTCTTTCCTTTTCTGGAGGATACCCCCTTGAAGTGGTCATTGATCCCCCACCTTACCATTGGTGCTTTTGTTGACAGATCGTTCTTCCGCCGATGGCAAAACAAACTCGACTACGATTGTTGGATGAGGCTGTGAACAAGTTGTGTGACACCACCACAAAACAAGGATCATTACTCTCAACGTTCTAGACCTCTATGGAGGAGTAGTGGCAATCTCCAATGGAATTGATTCATCGGTTCACGACATTGGATGGAAAGGTATATCAGGAAATGAAGATGATGACGGTTGTGGTTGAGAATCGAGGTAACACTGGTGTGCTTGGAACTCCTTACAGCTCGTCTATGACCGGCAATGATGCATCAGAGTGTCCGGTGGGAGTCACTTCAATCCTTTCTCAATCTATGAGTAGTATTCAAACAAGGACTCTATGCTTGACTTTCCCTATTTTAATGGAACAGATCCGGTGGGATGGATCTTTAAAAGTAGAGAGGTTTTTCACTTACCACAGTACTACCGATGAGCAAAGGTTGTTGATTGCATCAGTTCATATGGAAGGATTGACTGTACAATGGTACCAATGGATGCACAGGGATGCTTAATACACTTTATTGGTGCAATTCATGCAAGCATTGAAGATCCAATTTGGCCCATCAGAATTTGAAGATTGAGAGGCAACAATTACAAAACTCAAGTAGACCAACACTGTTGCATAGTACAAAGGACATTTTGAGGCTTTAGCTAATAGGATTTGCACAATTGTAACAAAATTCTTGTTAGTTGCTTCCTCTTTGAATTCAAGGCGGAAATTTGTCAAAAGGTATCAGCCCTCCGACCTATAAATATGACACAAGCCATAGCTATGGCAAGTATCTAGGAAGCCAAACTCCATGAGACCCATTGGCTTCAATCCAGATTGTTGTATGGATGGAATTTTTCAACACTGGAACCACCGGCTTTGTTGCCAACTCCACTAGCTAAAACACCAATGCTGATCAATTGACCAACTCAATGGAAATGCAACAATGATGCAAGAAAGGCCTCTACTTGTGATGAGAAATATTCGTCGTTGCACCACTGTAAGTCGAAACAATTATTTGTGTTGGATTGCGATGATATTGATGACCAAGAGGTTTCACCAGAGACAGAACTGATCATTGACTTAGCCGAGACTCCACCAGCAAAACCAATGCAATTGGCCACTACAGAGTTCTCTTACTTGTCATTAACATGGGAATATCCCCCCCAACGACTTTGTGGTTTATGGGACATGTCACCAGTACGGCTATCCATATATCCGTCGATGGTAAAAGTACACACAACTTCCTGCAGAGTTGATTCACAAATCACTTGTCCCTTCAGGTGGAGATGGCACCAACAATGACATTTTTGGTGGGCAATGGAAATCGACTATCATGTGAAGGTATGATACGGGGGCTTACGGTAAGGTTACCTATACATACGATTCCAATTGACGTATTTTTCCTCCCTTTGTTTGGTGCAAATATGGTCCTAGGAGTATAGTGGCTAGCCCAGTTGGGTCCATTTTAGTTCGACTACAAACGGTTAACTCCAACCTATAACGATTAGCATTGCACCATCACACTCCAAGGTGACCTCACCACAACTCCAACTCAATTATATTATCAGGATGTATGCTGTTTGGAAAACACAGATGCTGTTGTAGCCCTTTATCATTTGGAACTCCAAACTATACCAACTCAACGAGTTGAGTCCAAAGATGCCACACTCACTCATCTCCTCTGCAAATTCAACTTGGTGTTTTCAGAACCTACGTCTTCCTCCTCACCAAGAGCATAATCACCACATCTACTTAATACCAAATGCAGAACCTATAATGTTTGTTTGTATCCCCATCATTGTTAAAATGCAAAAATAGAGTGACAAGTTTGTGAGATGTTGGCAATCAGAATCATCTGACAAAGCATGAGCCCCTTCTCTTCTCTAGTTTTGTTGGTGAAAAGGAAGAATTGAACCTAGAGGTTCTGTGTTGACTATAGAGCATTGAATGCGATTGCTATTCGTGATCGATATCCCATTCCGACGTTAGATGAGTCATTGGATGAGTCCAACGATGTCAGCATCTTCTTCAAGCTCACTCTCCATTTTGGTTATCGCTAGGTGTTGATTCATGAGCTAGATGTTCACAAAACTGCATTTCAAAACCACGACGACCCCTTTGAATTTTTAATGATGGCATTTGGCAACCCAAATGCTCCATCTACCTTCCAAAGCCTCATTAATTCAGTATTTCATCCCTTCCTTCGCTGATTCATGTTGGTCTTCTTTGATGATGTGCTTGTCTATAGTCCACAACAAAGAAACTTATTTACATCACTTATGCACAGTGCACCAAACCATGGTTCAATGTCAATTGTATGCCAATCAAGCAAAATGCTCTTTCGGTTAGCGTGTGATTGAATATTTGGGACATTAGGTTAGTGCCAATACCAATCCTTACTATTGTTTGGGAGGAATCTCCCTACATTTCATAGTCTTCCTGGGTCAGTCCCATGGAAAAACCACTATCCTCTCTGTGATTGATAGTTTCAGTAAATATGCTAAGTTTTGTGCGTGCCAGCCAAGTTTACTAGTCATAGTGTTGTTGAGGTATTTCTTACATAAATTGTTAAACTTCTAGCTTCCCTGGCTTAGTGATAAAGATGCGGTGTTTATAAGTAAATTTTGGCGTGAGTTGTTTCAGCTCCATGGACCACCTTGGCTATGAGCAGTGCCTACCATCAAGATCCGATGACCAAACTAAAGTTCTGAACAAGGTCGTGGAACTTTATCTTCGTTGCTGTGTAGCAGACAACCCTTGTGCATGGACTAGGTATTTGCCTTTAGCATAGCAGTGGTATAACACCGCCTTTTATTCGACAACATTGATCACTCCCTATCAGACCATTTACGATCGTCCCTCACCTCAATTGGTTACTTATGTTCTACACACGCCCCTCAATTTGGTAGCTTCTCAATTGGTCAGTGACATGGCAGTGGTCTTGACCCAATTGTGCAAAAATTTAAAGTGGGCCCAAGCACACATGAAGCTCTATGCCAAGAAGCATTGCATTGAAGTTTCTTATTATGTGGCAATTGGGTGTTTGTATGCCTGCGACCTTATCGCCAAACTTCTCTAGCCATTTGTCACAACTAGAAGCTTGGACAATGTTATTTTGGTCCTCATCAGGTGGTTAAACGCATTGGCACTATGGCTTGCAAGTTGGATTTATCCTCTGAAGCCCATATCTATCATGTGTTCCATGCTTCTCTTCTAAAAGCCTACAATGGTGATCCTTTGACTCAACATGTTCCTCTGTCTCTGACTATTTGTAATATCCAGCCCTATTCTAACCTTGACCCTGACTCGGATCCACTGTTATATTCAGGTCCGAAGACTCGAAGCGGTGGAAGAAGAGATTTATGGACCATTCTGATTGATGATCATGATTCAGAGACTGAGCCCATGGACATTGACAATGATACCCCTTGCTTAAATGCATTGTCAGTGTTTAAGGAAAGTCTGCGCATCGGAGAAGATTAATATAGTTGATGTACCAAATGACCTCCTGTGCACAATCCGAAGGTATTCCCCGAAACTAGACTCCTTGATTGAATTGTGGAAGAAAACCTCACTCAATTTGACCTTGTATAGCCTTTCAAATCCCTACTTGAAGTTGCTGTTCTAAACCTTAGTTTTCTGTTGGAAATATTTTGGTCGATCCTTTTGGTCTATACCATCAACCAAGGACCATCGACCAAAATATCCCAATCTGCCAAGTTAATGATTCCATGGAATATTCCTTTTCTATTTATTATAACATCGAGCCTTGAGCCCTTTTGCAATCATTTTCTCACCTGGAAACGTGGGGAGAGCTTCCCAAAGCAGCTCCTTGGCTAGTGTGAAGGGCACCTCATCAAAAACTCTTTGTTTATCATTGATTCTTGTCTTCATCTTCCACACTAAGGTATAAATCATCATTCCACTCTCTACCCTACCATTTTCTACTCTTTTCTATTGCCACCTTGCTAATGAGACATTGGAAATGGTGCTGCAACCTTGCAACCACCACTCCAAGTGTCTACTCATGTTCAATCCATGATTTCCTTAACTATTCATTGAGGCTATGCCTCTATCTCATGTCTAGCATATGTATTCTATGATTTATCTATTAACATCATGCCATTTGGTACCAAACTGAGTTGTAGGGCATGCTATGTTCATGTTTATCACTTCTGTATGATTCCAATCGAATTTCTATTAGTTCCTCTAACTATTACATGACATTCCTCATCAATGCAATCAATTCCAAGTCATGCCATGATGTTTATCACTTTAACTTGATAGCTCAAATTGGGGCTTTTTGTTTAGACCATTGGATTGGGTAAATTTCTTGATTTATAGTGTCCTACTACTATTGTTAAGTATGCCTCCAAGTTCTAGATTGATCCGAACACCAGAAGACTCATTTCGGATGAAAACCCCCAAAATCCACATTTCTGTCTTGAAGGAAATTTTGGTCGATCCCTTTTGGTCGATACCATCGACCAAAGACCATCGACCAAAATGTTGGCAAACAGCAACCTTGGCCAATTTTGATCCAATTAACATCCGATCTTCCGGACTTCTTTTCTAACTTATTATTGATGTTTGTTTAAGGCCTTAACAATTCTATTGGACTATTCTTGGTATTCTCAATTCATCATCAATTCATCCAAGGTAATGATGGTTATCTCCATAAACATATAAGTCATCAAATATTGAATTGTGTTTTATTTAAAGAATGAAATCTCTTAATTTTCTTTCAATCATTATAAGACTGTTACATATGTGTTAGAACAGTAGCATTTAAATCTTTATACTCTTGTTGTGTTACTTTATCATTTTGATTTGCTTCTGTTTATAATGATTCGTTTCAATATCATGATTTGATTACTATTATGGATATGCATTGGATGCATGAGAAATGATGAGATTGGATATGTGATTGCTTACGCATGACTTGGGATTGGGGGGTGTCCTACTGACACTTCTGTCCTTGGGCATTGGAGGGAATAGTATGGGATGTTCTCCGATGGTGCCTATCGACACTCTCCTGGGTTATTGGATGACATACATAGGACTGTCTAGTTGGGTGGCTAGGTTTATCCTTGTCGTGTCAGACCCGAATCGGAAGGGCATTGAGACCGAACAACCCGTGGTAGTGTATGGTTGGATGGGCGCTCTAGGCCGGTAACCAATCCGGTAGGGGACATAAACCATGCTACACATACCTGAAAGGGGCCATTTATTGGTAGAGTTGCATATGGATAGACTTGGGCTCACGGGCACTCAAGACCGGTAACCAATCCGTGAGAGGACGTGAGAGCTTCCCGTTTACTATATGTGGATGACCAATAGGGTTGATGAGTCCGAAATCCGGGATTTCGCTGACTCTAGTGTGAAGGATACCGGAAAGGATCGCCGGGGGCGAGGAATGGACGTATCTGAATCTGACTTGACCGACTGAGTAGATGACTTGCAATGGGCTAGGCTTTACTGTGACATGTGCCAGTACTTGACCAAACGGTGATGTGAGAGAGCGGTGACCGATCCCCTTACCACGTTTTTTTGATGACTTTACCGATCTTCCCCGGGCATTCCTAAGATATGGAAATGGGAGAGTGACTGACGACCCAAAGAAGTACGGTGCTATGACTTAAAGCATGTCTACCCTAGAGACTAGCATTCATAGAGTTAGACTCATATTTGCATCATATGTTCCATATCGCATTGCATTATTATATGTTCTGAATGTGTATGATTTCTAATTATGGAATAACTTCCTTGCTGAGTTCTTCGAACTCATTCCTTTTTGTGCAAATGTTTTAGATTATATTCCAGGTACCGAAGACTACGATAGCACCTCCTTTGAGGTGGACTATGATTCCACATACTGGCGTCGGTGAGGATCCGTATATTGGAGCCGAGGAGGATTACTATCAGCACCAAGGTTAGCCCCACAGTTGTGCGGGAGCGGCAGCGTTGGGTTTACTTCATCTGTACTGTTGAGGAGACTACCATTAGTATAGAAGAAACCCTAGCATAGTGCCCCATTCCCCTGATGTATTTATGGAACCTTTGGTCTTGTAACTAACTTATCTTTGAGATTATCTTTTGACACTTGGACATGTAATTGACGTTATCACACTTCTTTTCCCACGCTCTCTGAGAGAGTGGTTATCATACCTTCTCTCACCCTTATGATTATGCTTATACTTTAATGTTATTGTCTTCCGCACTCTGATTTATTTAATCTTATCTTATTTATGATACTTAGTATTAACTATTTTTACCATTGATTATTACTGTTCATGATTATGTTACCGTGTATGTGGGAGGCATGGACCTCAGATCATTGATCCTTGGACTGTGGATCACATCCCGGGCATTCCAAATGGGGTACCGGCTGGGTGGATGTGACACTATTGATCATGCCAATTCCACACACCATCCTAAATACCCAAGTCCTGTGTTGTCAAGGAGTTTCGAGAACACAATTGCTGAACTAGTGGTAGGGTTACCCTTAGAGGATGCTTCTTGGGAAGATTTGACCACACTGCAACAGTTGTATCCTTCTTTGAACCTTGAGGACAAGGTTCATTTGGAAGATGGCGGCAATAATACAAACTAGGAGGACAATGGACCAACTACTTTGGGCACTCCAACAAGCTATGAACCAAACAAGCATGATATCACCCCAGATACCTTGTGTCACAAGAAGAGGTCATGAAGGCTGCGTAGAAAGCTTGCAACACTCACCGATTATGTGTGATGGTTGTAGTAAGTGCGTGAGTCAGTTAGGAAGTTCTCAAGTTGTTAGATAGTAGGTTTGGGGAAATTACTATTGTGGGTATATGAGTGGGATTATAAATACTGTAAGGCACTCAAAGAAATGATATGCAAAGTATTTGTCCTCTTTCCCAATCCTTCTTTCCTTTTCTGGAGGAGACCCCCTCGAAGCGGTCATTGATCTTTAACCTTACTAGTCTCCCCTCTCAACTTGGAAGGCTCCATTGGTAGGAATTGGAACAAACATAGCGCCATAATAGAAAATTCATGCTTCGACAATAGGAACTCGTGGTGCTTGATCACTCAACAGTTTTTGGGTGAATGGATCACTCAACCTTGTCTATGCCATATGGAGAGCGAAATTGCTTCAGTCCTGTGCAATTAAGAGCAACACCGTGTGTCACACCCCTCCACCGGTATTGGTCTTGCCCGACAACCTTCCTTCATTTGTTATTTTTTTTTTTTCACGGACAGTGATCTTCTCTTCTAATTTCTTGATGAGGGGGGGGGTCATCCAACCTTCCTTCATTGACTTATCAAAATGGCGAGCCACCTGGATTCTTTTGCCATCAATAGGAGCTATAAGCGCACTCCACGCATAGACATGTGGCTTCGTGTTGTGCAATGCTATCTCCCACTGACGCCTCTAGAGTTTCTTCATAGGGGTCCTCCCAATCATACAGAATTTCTCCCGTTTCAATATTGCCATCTGGATAATATAACAGTAGTCCACAAAAATAATGAGTTCTAACGAACTTAGTAAGACAACATATTTCATGTACATGTCAACATTATATCCTGGTAAGTAACATAAGTTAAAGATGATATGCATAAGTATGGATGCATCTAGTAGCTAACCATGCAAGTTTCTAGTATGGAAAACATGCTTTAAGATATAACACCAGACCTACCTAGCTAACCCCTCATAGACTGGTTATCTTTGTTGGGATCCTGGGCAAGGGGTACAGTCCTCGTCAAATAACCATAGCTGGGGTTTAGATCCACACTCTCTCACCACGACGTTGGCATGAGTACTGGTGCATGTTAGGGATTCTAATCCAATGCAAGGTCCTACAGTAATATACTACATGTGGTCCAGATACTTCCCCTATGGCACCAACCAACTTGGTTTGGTATCCTTCTCCATCTAGGAATGAGAATCCTCATGGATTGTCTACCTCTGTTGGACTCCATTCCCTAACCCTATAGTCATCCACATATTATTGGGGCGGATGCTCTCATGTCCCATCACAACTCCCAAACCGCTTATTGGACGCCCATGAGCCAAACTCCAACATATGCAACCTTACCAATGCATGATCAACAATAGATTACTAAGTCTCCGCACGGATTGGCTACCACTATTGGATGAAACAGAGTCACATCACAGTTATCACGGTCATTCAGCTTTAATACCCCTACCGAAAGGGAAGTAGCATGTATGGGTTTCTAACTATGCAATCTAGACCTCCTAGGTATGTAATCCAACCACCATGATAATGCTAGGGACATCAGAGAACAATGTCCCATACCATAGTCCCAGATATCCCAAGCTAAGGATACCCTCAATTATAGTTACAACATCCCATCATTCAACACCATATAGTAATTCAAGTACATTTAATCATCATACACAACATATTATCATCAATGAATCATTCAAACTACTATAACAACAAGTTATATGATCACTTATGCATTCAAAGTTATACACAGTTCATCACATTACATAACATATCATATATGCATAATTGTAACCTTTCCTGTTCGAAGTAGAAAAACTACTGAAAGTGCAGTCATACTTCACAGATAACAAGTCTAGTAAACCTCAGTGATCACTTAGATTAGTGTTACAAAGATTCGTTAAGAACAGATGTCAAAACAGAGCAAAGACCAGGCTGATAGGGCCACTGTGACCCAATCTGTTGCTTATGGTAGTTGGTTGGGTCAATCAACTGCCATGACTGACCATCCCCTTTTTCAGGAAGACTCTCAAGTCCAAAATTTCAACTTTTGATCACCCATCCTCGATCTGATTTTGGGATGATCCAAATCCAAATTTCATCCTTAACATACTAAAGAGTCTATCTTAATTCAAAACCACAAAGAAGGAAGGTTTAGAATCCACTTCATCTCCTTCAATTGAATTAACCCTTTATCCCGATATGAGAATCCATCTTCGTGTGTGATACAGTTGCGACCATTGATGGAAAGATTTTAACCATCAAACTCACTATCTATAGAATCATGGAGAGAAGAAAAGTGCCTTACTACTCAAGAGAGATAAGTAAGGAGAGCATGTGATCAACTAACCTCCAATTGATTTGCAAGACATATTAAGAATCGAAGCTTCATTGTGATTCCATCATTCTTCCCCACCGAACACATGTACTTTGCCTTCTAACTGTCCACAATAGCCTCCACAAATAAAATAATACGAAATTAGGTCATGGATGGCAAATTAGGGTTTAGTCCCGCAATTGGACTTGGCCGGTCACTTGGGGTGGTTGGTTGGGTCAATCAACCGCCTTAGCAACCGCACCCTAATACTTTTCAATACGTGGGTGCTTTGCTCAACCGGTTGATCCCTAACACTAACCTAACTTAAACCAACATGTGGGGCATCCTTACCTTGATCTCAGACATCTTCAAAATCAACTTGACTCAAGCTAGAATCCACCATCCCAGTCCATCAGGGTTTCTACTAGATCTCTTTTAGTTTCCCAGTATGGCAGGTCCTTCATCATTAGAATCCAGATCCATAGGCTTAGAGTATGGATCATGGGCTTCAATTCGGGTAGTCCACAACTTATTTCGGCTGGAACTTCAGGTACTCAGACCTGTAATATGGATCCCGGGTTAGAATTATAGGGGTTGTTACACCGTGTAACCTACGGTCTAGATCAAAACTTGTGGTTGGCGTAAGTTTTTTTTTTTTTTTTGGCGTAAAGTTTAGGTGCGAAACAAGTGGTCGGGATTTCACCTCAACCACAAGTTTCGATTTGGATCATAGGCTACATGGTACTGCACAATAAAAGTAGAACTCCATGAAGAGTATTTGTAGAGGATTTTTTTTGGGAACTGAGGTTCATCCTCAGGGGAGACGCCTCGACAAGAGTCGAACCCACAACCTCTTCACTAAGAGGTGTGGGTCTTATCGCTAGATCAACTTTGCATTGGCAATTTGTAGAGGATTTGATTTCCATATATTTGAATGAATGAATTACAAGTACAATGAAGTATTCATAGTAATAGCGTATGTAATAGAATACAAGATGATACTAGAATACGACTGACTAGTCAAAGCCTACGTGGCAAATGATGCTAATGGAGACTGAGAGGTAATTTCCTCAACACACCCCCTCAAGCGAGATGAATCAAGGACCTTGAGCTTGTCTTGTAGAAGAAGAAATTGTGATCGTGGCAATTCTTTAGTCAATAGGTCAATTGGTCGATAATAGACTCATATCAAACAGGAAACTAGCGAGAAGCAACTACGTTTCTAACAAATTGAAAATCTATTTCAACATACTTGGTGTGAGCATGAAAGGCAGATTCATTGTCATGTAGGTGGCTTCAATATTGTTAGACCAAAGCTGAGAAACTATAGGAAGAAAGACATGAAGCCTTCTAAGTAAGGATCGTTTCCAAATAGATTCGGTAGCAATTGAAGCCAAAATCCTATGCTCAAACTTTCTAGAAGATTTGGAGATAGTTCATTGCTTTTGAGAGCTCCAGGAGACAAGATGATCTCGAAGAGTATTCTCTTTCCATCTCCACAATATTACCCTTAATTTGTTATGTCTTGCCCAAATTCTTTACCCAACTTTAAAGATGGACTCTAATGATCTGATTCATGAGATATCTGATGGAAGCACATGCTTGCTCTTGGTTTGGTGGGCCAATCCGTTTACCTGATTAAAATCTATAAATATGTTCCTATGTTCTCTTATTAGGTCATCTAAAATTTTCCTTATTCAATAGTTTAACAACTTGCGAGTTCTGTTTACTTGTACCCCGTTACCTGAGTTTCAACCGGAGCTCTACCTATTTCACGGTCCAAGATATCAGGTTGATTTTTTCATTTTTTTCTCATTCTTTTTGGTAAGACTGATTTTTTCATTTTTGGTAATAGAGATTAGAGATACCAAGATGATTCAGCGGCAGTTTTCTTTATGCTCTTCACTTTTATATTTGTGCCTCGGTTTGGAGTTGAGATGCCCAAAAGTTAGCAGTGAAATGCAATCAAATGTTTTACCTAGAAAATAAAAAACGAAATCAAATGGAGGGTTTAGATGGAAAATCACCATCTAAACTTGGAACACAACCTTTCCAATTTCCATACGTTTGAGCCTAGAACACTTCTCTTTTCTGGGTAAAGAGCGTAGAACATCGATGAGCATCCTGTTCGCTACGTGAACCTCTGCAACTGACCTTTGTCGAACTCCAAAGGTTGAAATCCAATACAATATTGCAGATAGCCGGTTTCACCTTCCGCCATTTCGGGTAATTTCATTTCCTTATCACTTTTGCAATTCAGCAGTCCAGGTTTTGAGTGATCTCTTGTAATCTTTCACCCTTTTTATCCGGGATCACCATTTGTCAACCCTAGAACTGGCAATCAAATCCTTTCCCAAAGCTGAGTACGACAGCTTCAATGGTGAGGAGGGAAGTCGCAGAGCACATGGTATTTTACCGAACGAAATTTAAGAGCCATGGTGCTCTCCAGCACACGCCCAAGTTCTTGCCCAAACAGTTACAATCTCTCTTTCTCCCCATACACACGCACACACACCCTCATTTTCGCATGGAACTACATCATTAGAGCGAGCTTCGCACTCTCCTTTAGTCCTATGCCATTCTCATATACAATTACTTCATCACAGCAATTCTGCCAGTTTTGACAAGCACACCTATCCTGTTTGTCTCAAGGTTTGCATTCATTTGCTTTTAATCCTAAAAGGAAAATAGATCCATGCCCATGTCTCTAAAACTTACCTTGGTTCTAATATATATGTACATAATCCTCTTATCCATTTTCATGGGTAGAGAGTACACATCAAATGGGCACGCTAACTTTTTGGCAAATGCCTCAGAGAGACTCAGCAAGCGTCACTCTACCTAGTTATACCGAGGAGTCTAGGTTTGCAAGTTGTGGCTTTGGTTTTGTTCAAGGCAATTGTGTTTGATGGTGTTCTAGTCGACGCTGTCACTTTATTCATTTTGTTGTTGGCTTTACTCAGGAAGAGGAAACCATGCAGTTTTGGTAAAAGAAGCGGTTGTTGTTTAGATCTGTAGCATGCTTTATTGAGTATATATGCTAGGTAATATGGACATTATGTTTCTATTTTTCTTGCAATGAAGGATAAAGATGATGTTGGTCCCACTCAAGATTAGGTTAATGCCAATTGTCTGAGCCTTAGAAATTTTTAAGAAGATGGAAATAGAGAATGTAATGGAAACAATGATTAAATGGCGGCTGGCCAATTTGTGGGTGGAAGTAAACCATTATCCCTCTTTGAGCGGATAGAGAAGAAAGGAATTGAGCAAATTGAAACTACTTCCATTATTGCCTTCGACTGTATCTAGCTAATCAGTACTACTCGAGAAAGGTCAGCCTCTCTTTTGATAGGATGACTGGGATTTACAATATGAAACCAAAATTTAAGCACTTGGGGTTGCCTGACTGATCTGTCAAGTAGAACAGTTTTGCCATAAAAAGCTGAAGATCTCACGAAAACCACTGCCAACAGAAGAAAGAATCATAGCGTACAAGACTAGGTGCTTGCATGGATTAAAATTTCTAGAGACTGATCTTGGAATGAAGCTTGCATAATAACTGATCATTTTGAGTCGACAAAGCCATGGAGTCTACATCTTATTCGACATAGAATCATAACTTGAAAGTTGGACTGTAATAATTTGATATCCCAGGGACATGTTCCTAGTAGTTTAAAAATTTTAATGGACTTTTTATAATTTTAATTTGTTAGATGTGAAATATTGACAATGGTAGGCTAACAGGGCTCCAATTGCAAACACTTGGACACTTTTTCCAGAAGCAGGTTTTATCACACACCATTTGTGTTCTGGAAACGTTTCTAGAAACAGGTTTATCTTTTAAACTGTCCTCATAATTTAAGCATCAAAAAGTGTTTCTGGTGTTTCTCAGAGCAGAACCACTGGTAACTTTATCAAATGGATCCTCAGTAATCTGATGAACAAAGCTGAAGAAATGCATGTTCCAAAATCAGTAGGGATTGGTTGAATCATTTTAAAAGAAGAAGCTTGGACAACCTCGTCTCAATTATCGTATGATATATTGCTGGCAGTACCTGCTGTACACAACAAAATTGGGGGAGGAAAAGTTATTAATAGTTATAGCTGTTATATTGTTGTTCTTTTGTCTCCCCCCCCCCCCAAAAAAAAAAAAAAAAAAAAAAACTCCTTTAATGAAGAGTTTCTATTTGTGGCTTATTTCTCACAGTGACAGAAAGAGGTCTTGGGGTCCTATTGATTTCAAAAGAAGTCATCAGAGATGATACTGTTGCAGTCACCATCGAGATTTCTACTTCAGACGTTATCAAATCGAGTACAAAAGTATGCCCTCCTTTATTGTGATCAGTTTCCATTGAAAGTTTGCTCATGTTTCAGTTCTCACTATCTTCCCCTAAATCATTTTGTTTTCATTCTGACTTTTGTAGGTATTAGTTTCCCTCTGAATTAAGTACCTTCCGCCTTTCTCTTATCAGCTTTGGTTTATGTACAAAAACTTTTGATGTAACCAGAGAGGACCCCTGCCCAATTTCCTGCGGTCCTCCAAGAAGGCCGTATCTGACCAGGGGCAAATTGGTCACTTTGCTCTCTTTTGGGGGTCCTAAAGGGTTCTTATTGGATGCAGAGTACTGTTAGTAATCCATATCTACTAATATTTTCCTGTTTTGAGTTTCTCTATGATTAGTTATAAAGGAGTCCCTGTCCCATTAGGAAAGGTCTAGTTGGAAACCCATCCTTAAACTGGTTTCCTCTTAAGTCAGGAGTCTTTTAATTCTGCAGTTTCTATTTAATTAGGAGTTCCTTAAAATAAAATTCTTCATTTGATTTGTTAGAGTCATGAGTTAAGTAGGAGTCCAAGTTTGATTTGCTTTTAAGTTGGAGTCCTACTAGGAAACCCCCCCCCCCACTTGTAAGCTAAATGGTTGATGATATTTGAAGAAAGAATTGATTGAAGGAATTGGTTGGAGTCGTGGGTTCATATGGAGGGAAGCCCATGGCTGTTGGAGTTTGCTAATTTCTGCAAATTCCAACCTTTCTCCCTTTCTCTTACTTGCAGCAGCCATTACTTTAAGAACTACTACAGAATTGTGAAGAAACCCTAGCATCCTTGCATCTCCAAGTAAGTACTGAAACCCACCCCTACACTAGCCCCCTTCACTCTTCTTCTTCTCCCATTTGCAGGCCTTTCCCATCCCCCTAACCCTAATTCTACCATGGCAGCCTCCTCCTCCATTGCAAACCATTCCCAAACCCTACCCAACCTTGCAGCAGCCCCTTATCCCATCCCCCTATCCTAATAACACCCCCCCTTCCCCAGCCCCAGCCCCTCCTCTTTTCTTCCTCTTCTTCCTCATTCAAAGCTCCAGAATATTAAAAACCAGAAAACCTAATCTAGACACTAACGTTGCCGTACCCAAGAGCTATCCCTATTATGAATTAGCTTCCCCTCCCATACCCTACCTTCGATCCTAGGTTTCAGCCCTCCCCTCCCCTCTAAACCCTAGAACATTCTTCAGCTCATCTTCTTCGTTAGAAACCCTAAAACCATAAAGCTTCAAAACCCTAAATCTCCTTAACCCCTCATCCAAACCTAAAACCCTTTTAGGATTAGCATCCCTATCACCTATTGAACACTCAACCTAACCCTAGACCCGTAGTCAAACCAAGGAAAAATTGTGACCCGGATCACTCAAGGAAAGGGCAGTTAAACATGATTTTTTTTTTTTTTTGAAACTTTGACCCTAGGTTTTGGGCCTTATATGACATCCATTTCATCTGATTTCTTGCCTCCTACCTATTTAAAGCATAATAAACACAATGGAACTAGTATTTTGCGGGAAAAAAAACCATTGAAAATTTATCAATCAAGTATGCTAACAAATGACTAGTTCCAACAAGTACAAACTGTATTGTATAGAGACATAGAATCATCAACATACATGAATTGTTTGATAGAATGGTTACATATACAACAAGTCAACAAAATAAGATGACCAACTAGATCAAGTGATGGTGTCTCACATATATCAAGTTGAAGCCCATATATCATATAATCATATATACATAAAATAAAAATATGTAATTTAGAAAATAATTATTAAAATCAGATAATGAAAAAATGGTAGCAAATAATAAGGAAATAAGTTTAACAAAACACAATCATAGATCATAAACCTAGGCTAAACATAAATTAATTCAAGGCAATACAAGATCATTAAAGGCATGAACAAAACAAAAATTAAAAAAAGGGGAAGTTTGGAACTGTTGGGTATGGCTCGTGCTTCACATTCTATTGCTGCCAGAGTTTCCTTTGTAGCTGTTGTAGCTTAGGAGGTGTTTGGAGGGAAAAG
Organism: Hakea prostrata; assembly: GCF_041222555.1. NCBI lineage: Eukaryota > Viridiplantae > Streptophyta > Magnoliopsida > Proteales > Proteaceae > Hakea > Hakea prostrata. Next base: position 19,889,656 of record NC_142603.1, read on the forward strand.
ACAAGCAAAAGAGGTGCTTGAAGGCAAAAGAGTTGTGGAAATTAGGTGAAAATGGGATAGAAATCAACAAAAACTGAGGAAAAACAAGTTGGAATGTTGAAATGGTCGAAATTTCGGTCGAGATGGTCGAAATCTGTAACTTTTCCGAAATAATTGGAATTTCATTTCGGTTTTAAAAAATGCAAGCATTTCGGTCGAAATTTCTACTTTGGTAGAAACCCTAAACTATCAAAAACACTAATTTCCCAAACCCTAGCCTTTTGATTCCAGTCTGAAAATAAAATTGCAGCAAAGGAACAACATTGGAGTTCAAACTCCTAGCCTCCAAAACCTAGCTGATACCATCCCTACCCCTTTCCAAGGTTCAAAATTTCGATAATCTCGGTTACTATGGAGATGACCGAAATTCTGAAATTTCAGAATCCTCTTTTTTTTATATATATAAATTTTGACACTTCATCTTGGTGGGTTTTTGTGGTCATTTTGCCTTGGTTTTTGGTGTCTAATCTAATTTGAGGCTAATAAACACACACTGCGAGTGTTATTTTTGCCTAAAACCTAACCTAAGGTGGTGTTCTTGATCGGCACATGCCTGGTTGTATGCGGGTGAAACTAGAAGGCTGGAACTTGAATTTTAATCAATGTAGATATGGATATGATGCAAGAGAACACTAATATTTTCATTAAAATGCAACAAAAAAGACAACTAAAATTTAATGTATAAGTAGTCAAGTGCAAGTGTAGAAGTCAGTAGTCAATAGTATACGGTTAAAATAGTGTAAGTGTTTAACATAACAATATATAAATGAACTACAAATTACAATTTACAATACACTTCACACCTATGAATAACCTAATAATAGATGTTGTGTCGTGGTGGCTCCATCATCTCAACCCCGTAGGCTTGCCTTTGTGCAGGGTGGGCATACTTAGCCATGTCATCAAACCCATATAGTGCTCTCTATAGTTAGACACTGTTCTTTTGTAGGTAGCATCATCCTTATAAAGCAACCATCTTAAAGAAAGTGTCATAAGAGCAAGGACAGCTGTGATGAAATTTTTCGGAAATTTGGCCAAAATTTTGACCAAAATTTCAAACTTTTTAGTTTCAGACTCCATTGGAATGCCAAAATCTCACCTCCTTTTCTAACCGTAGAACCCCTTAACCAGCCTATTTTCTTCGACCCTGGGGTGTTCTAAACCCTGACTGGCTGCTGATTCGCTTGAAGAGGATCTTGTGGGTGGACCTCAATCTAGGGCTTTTCTTCAATGGACTAAACCCTTGATCCTGGTTCACATAAACTTTATAGTCAAAATTTCAGCTATCGACTTAGTGTTTAACTTTGGTGGCTGAAAAGAATATGGTCTTTATCTGTTTGTTATTTTACTATTGAAAGGGTGGGTGTAGTAAACTAGTAATGACCTTTCTCAATCGGATGTACATTTATTTTATGATGATGTGATTATGCAAGTGCTTTAAGATCCTGTGAGAAAGAAAATTATCAGTTTAATGCTATTTTAATCCCCTTTTTATGGGTTGAACGAAAATTCGTTATCAAAGGGAAGGAGATATAAGGGATCCTTTACATGGGGAAGAATGAATAACTATAAAACAACAATACTAAGGAATCAAAACCCAATCTTCTATGAGCAAAGGGAGGAAGTAGTACTTAGGGCACAACAATATGCATGCTCCTTGTGGAATCAATAGGAAAATGGGACTGAAGATAACTTGATTGAGAGATCACATGATGCTTTTTCCAAGCATCAGTGGTTTTCCACATATTATGCCTACGGATGGGTCATGTATGTTCAAAACTCGAGCTATTCCCTTCCGTATATTATGGACCATGCACAATTTCAATAGATAGGAAACTTTTAGCAACTGCCAAGGGTTTCCTAGTTGAACTGAGAAGTTGTTCCATTGAATTTATGCCATTTGGGCTTTAGGTGACAAATTGTTTGGGGTGGTTATAGGGACTCTGGGAGTGCATTTTTGTAGTATGAGAGTCCTTCGTGGAAGGATATGTTTCTGTATTATGAATCTCCATCCTACCGTTAATGAGGTCTAACATGTAATGATGACTCAACATCCAACTGATTTAGGTTTGGGGAAGCAATGAAAGGGTAGTATTGTCCTTGCGCTTGTACTGAATCCTAGATTATTTATTTATTTTTTGATGATGAAACCATAGATTAGGGAATCACCCACTTCATTAGCAGCATTTTTTTTTTTTTTTTTTTTTTAAATCTTCTAACATCAAGCCTATGCCACTGTACATAATTTCCTAGAGGATACAAGCAAGGTTATTCTTGAGAGAGTTTTTGGGGTGGGTGGGGCAAGTGCCAAGAAACTGCCCTACCAATGTAGATTGTCAATAGGTGATTCCAAGTTCAAGAGCAGAAGATGGATAGTGAGCAATGGAGGGGCATCTGTCAGTGAGGGAGGGATGTATGAGAGGGTCAAGCAAAAGGATTGGGAATGGTCCGTGGTTGATAAAAGAGAGGACCAGGATCTCGAGTTAGCACTGGTCAAGGGCTGAGAAGGGTCAGGGGAGAGGGGGAGAAGGAGAGGAGAAGGGTTTATCAAAGATGGTGGAGATTACAGAGCTAAGTAGTTTACTGTTTCGTTTACTGTTTCTGGCAGTGAGGTCAATTTCTGGTAAAGTGGTAAGTGGGCAGTCTCTGATTGTAAGGTCAGTATCCTCCATTCTCTCTCTGGTTTTCTGTTCTTATCCTTTAACATCCTTTGTTAAAACTTATAACTATCTCCATTGATGTGGATTGGTCACAAGGACATCCCAAGAGAGGTCACCGTTAGATCCCCTGTTTTGAACCTTATTATCCCTCCATTCGTACAGCTTTTGATCTGATCGGCAGCCACATCACATCTGTTAAAACCCCAAACTCCCATTATGATGTGTTCACATTGACCCACCCTGGCTGAAAACTCAACTGAGGTCTCCAGGATGGCTGCAAGAAGCCACCCTAAGCTGTCCGAATCCCTTGTGAGGGGTATTTTAGCCCTTAATTTATTTTCTGAATTTACTTTTAGTACTTTCCAGAATTTTCGTGGAGTCCAGATTGTTAATTTGAGTGAGGTTTGGATTTGTTTAAAGAGTCCAGTTTGATTTTAAAGTTGTTTTTGAATGAGTCCTATTTAGTAGTCTTGTTGTATCTATTAGGAGTTTTGGATAAGAGTCCAGTCCAATTTAGTAAATGAGATCCTGTCAGATTTAGGTAAGGGGTGAATCCGAGATTTCAAAAAGCTATACATTTGCACATTCACAAAAATCAACATCGATCAAAATAGTTTTTTAGGATCACATATTTCATTCCACAACCAAACACTTAATTTTATAAATTATGAGGCCATAGTTTGAAGTCATAGGACCTCTAGATATTTGAATCTTCAGACCTTGTTATTTTCAGTCCAGTTTGTTTTTTGTATGAATTGATGGATCTGAGTGTCGAGAGGTCTAATAGGACCTCTTTTGCATTGTTATTTTCAGTTTTGGATGAATTGATGAATTGATCATTTGAGGATCAGGGTCTCCTGTGTGGGTAGGCCTTGATTGAGTAAAAGCTTTCAAGTTCTTCATTATCTTCTTCAATTCTGCAGCTCTCAAGAGATCACTAAAGCATCCAAGCAACATTCCAGCAAGCATCCCCAATCCCCAAGTCCCAAGTACAGCAGCCTTCCCACACTTCCCCCTCTCTTGTGCAAACCCTAGAAGCCCTCCCCTAGCAACCGGAGCATCCCCAGACCCCTTTCCTCTTGTTTGACCTAGGAAACTATCCCCACTCGATTGCAACTAACCCCTGGCCCTTCCCCTTCGATTCCAGTTAACCCAAACCCTCCCCCTTAGCATTCGTTGGCCCTCCCTTTTCCCCCTCTTCCTCACGGCAGGCTCATCCCATTCCCATTAGGAATCTCTCATTCCCAGCCCTTTTCATTCCCGTTGGAGTTGCATAAACCCCAAGGAGCCATCCCTATTTTTATTTTCTTCCAAACAGCCCTACAACCCTAACCTTAGAAAAACCTGCACTTCTTCTTCAGCCTTAGAATTCTGCAGAAATTTTAATTTTCCAGAAATCTGATTTTGCTAAAGTCTGATCAATTGGAACTCAATCTAATTGAAAGGACAACAATAGAGTCAGTTCTGGCCAGCGAAACCAGCAAAGAAGAACCTTCTCCCACCCTAGCTGAAACCCTAGTTTGACTGTTGAGTTCAAATTTCAAAATCTGAAATTCTGTTTGCAATAGAATTCAGTTCTGGTTATCAGTCTCAGCAGGCCTTAAACCATCCTAGAAATCCTAAACCTTCCCCCTTTTGCTCAAATTTCCTGGGTAAACCCTAAGTCTAGGGAGATTACCTGATTACTCTTTAGCCTTAAGCCTAGTTTACATCACATTAAGCCCTAACTTCCTTTGAAGTCCTGAAATCTGCAGCTCCTAATTCCCCTCAACAACTTTATATATATATTTTTTATTGGGGTGCGGGGTTGGGGTGGGGTTTGGTGTTCAAGAACTTCGTCATAGCTGTAGACTGAATCCAAAGCTAGCCATCAGTTAAGGTTCTAATACGGATTGAACCCTTTCCTGGGATCCTTTACAATTGAACCTGTCTTCTGCCCTCTACTGAAATCTAGGAACCCTAAAGTCCCGGTTTCCTTAGACCCTAATGCCCTCCCCCATCTGCCCCCCCCCCCCCCCAAAAAAAAAAAAATCATAATAATAAATAAATAAATAAGGAAAAAAGGACAAAAGAAAGGAGAAAAATCTGGGAGATTATGATAACATACTTGGCCCTTAATTCTATTGAGGCTACATGAGACTGGATATTTTTTTACTCTTACCACATGGACTCTGAAGGGGCTAGTTTATGGGAAGTCACCCATTTAACATAACCCCATGATGTCCCTTGCTGAAAGTAGGGTTGGTAGGTTGGGATCTGTAGGGTTGAATACTTATAGTTCTAACCATCTATGGCCTCCTTATGTTAAGTAAAGATCCAGAAACATAAAGAGTAACAAAATAGGATTTGAAAAAGTGAGATGTGATCCCAGTCCTATCTTCAAAGCATAGTGAATCAGTGATTACCATGCCTTGGGAGACTTACTTTCACGACTTCTATGGAAGTTGATATAATTTTGAACCAAGAGTTAGTGAGAAAAGAATTCAGAATAATCAACCAGGGAGAAAGTAGAAGATGTTCTTTCAATGACAAAAGTCTAAAAGCCAGTTCAATGCTTATTACAAACTGTTGGTCATAACCCAAACTGACAAATTTTGTCTCAAGTCTGGTGCTTCGGACAGTGGACCCATAAAGTGCTTTTGAGATTTACTCTCCCAAGTGTGTAGGTGCACTGTCCAATGGCCCATGTGGGTCAGTGGGTACACTGGGCAGTGTGCCGGACTGGATAGGATAAAGATCCCAAAGTTACAAACCACCCCCCCCCCCCCCCCCCCAAAAAAAAAAAAAAAAAAAACCCACCAAATAATGAAAAATTTTAAGTGATGAAAGGATTGTCATGCGAAACAAATTTGGTATCAAAATGCTTGTACTCCTTCCTCGTACAAGGAGTCTGAGAATCTCCAGAAATAACAAACCACAAAATCAGTTAATATAACTGATCCAATGATTTTTTTGCAGGTGCCTGTAACCTGTCTGGTCCCTGTTAGTTCCATTTGAGACATTGACCTTACCTGCTAGTGTCTTAAGACTTGATGTATGGCACTTCATTTCTTGTATTGGATTTGGCTGCTGAATCCTATCACCTATTCTTCTCATCTGAAGTATATGATTCTCTCCATGCAATGCTTAGTTCAGTTCATTAAGGGAGAGGATGCCTCTTGATTTTCTGCCCTTTCATTACTACAAAGCAGAATATGCTCTTCATGAATTATCAGAATGGTGTATGTTTCTGTCACGTATGCACTATTTTCTCCAGTGGATGCCACAAAATAACATATCGCAGTTTCCCATTTTAAATGGTCTTTGTCATTGTCCTGAGCTAGCTCTGCAGTCTGATATTCTTGATTTTGATTCCACAGTTTAGAGAAGGGTGTTGAACTGGATTGTCAATCGGTTGAATTTGATGACGTTCGCTACCATATTCAGGTGATTTACCAGCTCTTCTATCTTTATTCATTTGTGAGGGAACCCTACAACCCATTTTTGTAAATATGACTATATGAGGATACACAAATTTCATGTTAATTTCTGAGTTAGTGCTCACTTTTCTGTCACATGCATGCTTGGCTTATTGCAGGTGTCTACGAGGTATCCTCAATTTTTTCTGCTATCCATGTCTCTACCCACCCCTCCTCCAGAAACTGGTTTTTTTGGTGGGCTTCCTTTTGGAGCCATAGAAGCTATAAAAGCAGCATATGGTGTGCTCGTGCAGATTCTTGACCCTCCCAGGGATGGATTTAATTTGACGATGAAATTAAATTTGTCAAAGCTTCCACCAGATGAAGGTCCTTCAAGTTTCTTTCTCAATGTCATTTTAATTTATGAGCTTGCAATAGCATACAGAAGCCCATAGGATCAGTCAGTTATACCTCTAGTCTACTGGAACTGCTTCTATTATGCTTCTGTCTTGACATCCTCTGGCCTGTAATGACTGTAAGGATCACTGTGGGTGATTCTCTAAAACTGCTTTATCAAATTCTCTCTTGCCTTTCACATTTCGGCCTGCTTCAGTCTTCCTCCCTGTAAGTGCTTAGCCATGGCCTGCTGCAGCTCATAAGGAACATGGTCATATTTGGGTACATCCTTATACCCACCAGCCAAATGCCACTTCAGTGCAGTGACATCCTCTGACAGTGCCTACACTGAATTTTGCTTATTGTTTCATTTAGGGTCTCTGCCCTTATACCCACCAGCATGCATTATAATCTATTCTACAGTGTTTCAAAGTTCTAAATCAATTACATTTTGATTTCTTTTAATTTTCTTATAGATCAAAACAAATTGTAATGTAGTTCATCTAGAACCATAATGGAATTAAACATGATGAAAATATGAAATACAATCACAATACTTTCATCAATTTCAAAGTTTTTTCAAATTAAAGAGTATTTCCTTATGTTTTGAAATTTCTGTAATTTTCAAAAAGTTATAAATTTTGTAAATCAAACTAATTAATCTTTGGACGAACAGAACAGCTCTGTGAGGCTGTAAATTGGTCAACAATGTCCCACTTATATAAAAATGACCCCCATATCCTAAGAATTTTTTAACATTTAAGAAAAAGAAAAGTTGGTAGAAATGTCCAGAAGTAGACCTTCTATATGAAATGGATCTATACCAATTTGCATCCATGAAGCCTTCCACAATCTGCATTGTCTGCCTCTCATAAATGTGCAATATCCAGAATTAGACTGATATGGAATGGGTCTATTGTATTCTCCATCTATGAAGCCTTCTATTTTCAAGTGATTGTGTTTGACTTTGACATACAAGAGTTCTTTTTCTGGGGAGGGCTTGTGAGCATATCAGAGTATGGTATATTGCATCTAGGTATGCTCACTCTTTGGAGCATGCATAAATTAACTCACCATTCCTACTACATAAGAAAAGCATGTGCGTGAGTCATAGACAGATAAATGAATTTGCTTACTTGCCTTAGGTGCTTTTCAGCATCAACAAGAGGATCACAACCTTTTCCTAGTTTCTGATTCTGTTTAATAGGAGAAATGACTGGTTTGCAGCCTAACATGCTTGTCTCTTTCAACAAATCAAGGACATACTTCCTTTCACTTATTTTTATTCCCTTAGATCTCAAACTTCAATTCCCAAGAAACACTTCAAGGGACCATAGTACAAAATTCCCTCAAAACATGCAAAATTTTGAGTGAAATTTTCCATGTTGAAAAGCTCGAAACAAAACTTGTATATACTGAATTGTAATCACAGGTTTCCCTTGAAACCTGCAAAATTTTGTTGAAATTGCTTGAAACATGAGAAATTTCCTCAGTTGGGTCGAAACCTGATTCGAACGGTTTGATCAGGCAATTTTTTTTACTTAGAATCATCTATTTTGCACGAAACTAAGGCGGAACCACATAGTCAAAACTAGCATTTCCCCTCTATTTTGTGCCTTCTAAGTTGATTTGACCTCATTTTTTAAACATTTTGCTTCACTCCTTTGGTGATTTCGACACTTTTTTGTGGCTATTTCAAGGTTTTTCAAGCTTTTTTGCAAGGTAACCGAAATTTTCCCAAATTTTTTATTTTTCTTTGTTTCATGGTCAAATGATGTTGGATTCTTTTGAATTTAATATACCAGTTGTCTCTGGTAGCTAGATCTACAAATGTATGTTGTTGGATTTTCTTTTTGAAGTGTGCTAGTATTTTTTTATTTTTCTGATTTTACAAAATACCTAGAAAATTATATTTTTCTTTGTTTCGTGATCAAATAATGTCGCATTCTTTTGAATTTAATATAGTTGTCTCTGGTAGCTAGATTTACAAATATATGTCATTGGATTTGATTTTTGAAGTGTGCTACTATTTTTTTTCCTAAACTTTTAATTACCTAGAAAATTATATATTTTTTTGTTTGTTTCATGATCAAATGATGTCAAATTTAATATATGTTGCCTCTAGTAGCCATATTTACAAATGTTTGTTGTTGGATTTGATTTTTGAAGTGTGCTACTGTTTTTTCTGATTTTTCATGTATTTAATAATTACTAATAATAATTATTTTAATTATTAAAAATATTTTAATCAGGAAAAATTCTCCAAAATACTCCCTAAAACTTGCCAATGTGTTCTTTATGGTCCAATTAACTTATATGTAGAGTCTCACCCCAATATACTCTCTAAAACCTATTGAAACTTGTAGGAAAAAGTACTAAGTTTCCACAAAGTTTCCCAAGTTTTGACATAAAATTCCCATTTTCATAGGGTCAAAACTTGAGTTTCCTTCGGAACTTGGACCATGCAAGGGACCCAAATCGTTGATTTCAAACTATGGAGCTGGGAAGGTCTTCAGCCTAGCTATCTCAGTTTTAGGAATCCCCATTCACAATGGTATCATCAACAAAGACAACAACAGCTGTTATTGTACCATAACCTCATCTGTTAAATGGAGTGTGGTTAGCTTGACTTTGGGAATGCCTATTCTTTAGAATAGCTTGCCTGAACCGGTCAAACCATGCTTTTGGGGACTACAGCTATATAATGCCATTTTGATCAGACACACTTTCCCTTCAGCTGAAGGGGTTTGAAGTTGAGAGGAGTTTGCATGTACACTTTCTTCTCCATTCTTCATAACTGATAAAGATTAAGCAATTAATAATAGGACTCACATAGAATTGTTTAGCCACAGAAGCAAAAGATTCCTGATTTAATGTCACACTTTGACTATGGCCTTTGGCCACCATCCTTGCCTTGTATTTCTCAATCTCGTCCATCAGATCCTTGATTGTGTAGACCCTCCTGCATCCAACTAGAATTCTTCCCATTCAAAGATGTACCAATTTCCAATCATTCTTTTCTTGAGTCATCTTTTCCTCGGACATTGGTTTTTGCAACTTTGGGTTAGACATGGCCTCAGTGACACTGTTGGGAATAAAAATAGAAGAGAAATCAAAAGTAAAGGCAAGACCTGCAGGAGAAAGGGCATCATCAGAAACAAACTGGGAGGATTAGTACAAACTCTCTTTCATTTCTTGACAGGAATAAGATCTAAATCAGGTGGAAGAAAAGGGATATCACCTAATTCAGGATGTTGGATTTCAAAACGGATCCAAAGAGGTTCTTGGCAGGTCTTCTTCTCCAAAACAGCCCCTTGTGTTACATTTTTTTTATACATTTATTTCCTTTGCGCCACCTGATTGCTCTTCAATATCAACCTCTACAGCTGATCTCAGACGGGAGACAGAGAACTCCACGGCTATGACCTGCTTATCTTCTCTATGATGCTTGAGATTTGGAGAAGATTCATGGGAAAAGAAACTGCCAATGATATTTGGGATAGTGTTACCATGACCTTTGACTTTGTTGGTGATACAGCCTAAGTGTATCAACTACTCCAGCAGATAATTACGATGAATCAAGGATAAATCTCTTTCTAAGATTTACAATACCATAATTGGTCTTTAATAGTTTGGTCATTATAAAGACCTTCATCAAACCAGCTCAAAAGATGGAGCAATGATTTATTATGGTCTTGAGAAAGAGTGAGGTCTTATTCTCCATAGAGCTTTGAACCCCAAGCATGAGCCTTTGTTTTGAAATATTGGACAGGTTTCTTTCTTTCATCCTTAGATGAGGTGTGTAGTTATTTGCATTGTGAGGAGACTGAAAGACAGCCATGGAGCCTGGTTCCTCCCTTGAGTCATTGGCCCTCTCCTTAGCTTTCTTTTAGATTGGCGTAGTGCTGGCAGAGGCTGGTATTCTGGAGGTCATGAAGAGAAAACCCAATGCACCCATTTTTGGAATTATTGGCAATTCAAAGAGTTAGTATTAGGTTCTTCCTGACTCCTGGTACACGTGATGAATCTGCTGGTGTTTGTAGAGGGGGAGTTGAAGCACATTTGGTGCTGATTGATACTGATATTCATGAGGTTACACCTAGTTCACTGACCTCCAGCTCATTTACCAAGGAGGATATGGCAGCATATTGTAGAGTTATGTCACACGTGGGTAGTTCACCCTCAATAACTATAGTTGCAGACTCACTCATCATCCTTTGCTATGTGGGCTTCCACATCTACTCTTGCCATAGCCCCATCTTGGGTCACTGGCTCTGATACCAATTTGGAATTAACAAACCCTAAGAACAATGAGATGGAGGAGAAGAGAGGAGTAGAGAGGAGTAGAGTAAAGAGAATGATGGAATGTTATGTATTGAAGGAGTGGGTCTCCATACACTTATATTGCTTCACTAATTAAAAGAAAAGGACTCTCATACAAGGAAATAAAAGATTAAGAACATAACTTACAATATAAGGCAATGAGTCAACACACTAGTCCTAAGCTCTGCTTACTAAAACTCTAATGAAGCAGTGGTGATATGGCTGTCACTCTTAGCTCTTCCATTGATCATATTCAGCTCTGCCCGTGAATAGCTTCTGAAATTGGGGATTCACTCTCTCTTGCACCTGCTTACACTTGCTTGTCTTTTATTCTTCCAAGATAAGGAAGGACAGGAGGGGCAGGTGAGTAGCAGCCACCAAGTGAAGGAAAAATGTATCTCGGGGTTTGTATGCCAAAACAGATGGTGGATCAAAGTAGGACGGAAACACCATTAGACAGTTTTCTTCCTCTTAAGTATCATCAGGTGAGTCACCTTCTGGGGATGCAATACTTTTCCTTAAAGAACCTATAACCGAATTGAGAACATTAATAATTGAGAAGAATTAAGCCAGAGTGGAACGAAATTAGGTGCAAGTATATGCATCAGTTTCGGTCAATATTTTGGTTGCTTGAACCTCCTTATATTATGATCAGATAATAAGGTTGAGCTTCATTTGAATAATGTTGAAATTATTTCCATGTAGAGCAACACCAGGCTATTCTGGTGAAGATTGCATCTGTGAGAGAAGTGGTACTCGGGGCCCCTTTAAAATTCATCCTAAAGCATCTTGCTTCAAAGACAGTTGCTCCAAATGTAGATCGACTTGTTGCTATTGTTCATAGGCCAATGGAGTCATTCTTCCTTGTCCCCCAGGTACCTTCTTTTTTTTTATTATTCTATTCTTAATCAATTTCCCGCTTACATTTTTGTGAAGTATTTTATGCTTGTCAATATCTTTCTGTTTCATCATGCATATTGAATTGACCAATTGTGTTTTTTCTGTTTAACAAATGAAAAGAAATAGGTTCTTGGTCTCCGAGGTTCTCTCCTTTGATGTGCTACATAGTCATGTCTGTATTTGGCATGCTCAAAATTCTGCATCAGAATTGTTTTATTTGGATCCATGTAATTTTGAAAGTCTGTACATATAAGCTCTGAATAATGATGGTTCTTTTCTTTCTTCATATAGAAATATTTGCTTGGACTGGTTACTTTATTTTTGAGTCCTCTCCAAATCTCCACCTTTGAACAATAATCACTAAATCACAGGCCTTACCAACTGATTAGCATCCACAGCAGCATTTTGTACTTATTTTTGTGTCAACAACCTGAACCTAAGGAAGTTGGAAAGGGACTAGTGGGGTAGGGATTCAACGTAGTTCTTTATCCAAATGGAAGAACACTTTTTTATAATTAAACCTATTGTTACAGGTTTGGTTTGGCCTTTCCCAATTCGACTGTTTAGGAAGCTTCCTTGTTAGAAATTTTGATTCAAGTCCTCTAGATTCGATCGTATGTCACACCTCTACCTAGTTGACGACATTGGAATTTTTTTGGGGCTTTCACATCCCAATTGAGCAGAATAGACTGAGCTTCTTTGGTACTCAAGTATTGTTTGTAACATCTATGATCATATAGCCTAACTGCCTAAGCTGTCATTGACTAAAAACAGCTCTGGTGAGACATGTACTTGTACCAACTTTAATTTGAAAAATTCTCTATTCCAGGGGCACTCAAATCTATATAGACCCTTCTCCTAGCACGTGTTTAAATAGTCAAATGGTGTTGGCTGGGGATGGTGGGAGTTAACAGGCACAGAAACTGGACTTTTGGCATGATTGACTAGTCGTTAGAAGTGTCTTGTAAAGCACCTTTGATGTTACTAGGCCCAGCCCCCTCCAAGAACCAGAACAGGTTGGCCCAGGAACCAACCCCAATTGGCACATCAAGGAACTAGCTGAACCTTCTCAAGGGTATTTTGGTCATTTTGACAAATTTTGGGTGTCTTAGGTGTGGGTCCCATTGAGTACAGTGTCTTGTCTGGACCCTAGATCTATTCTTATTATATTTTTCTAATTATTATTTTGCTAGATATTTGAGAGTCCTTGGTTAGGTTGGTCCCACAATTTGAGTCCACTTTAATCTCCTTATTTTTAGGACTCTATATCTACTTTTAGAATTTGGATTGGAGTCCTCTAAAGTTAGTCATAAAGTTTTTTGATGTCAAAGTAGTTTAGTTTGTTGGATAAGCCAATTAGAGTTCCTAGTTGGTTTCCAACTTAGAGTCCTTTTCTATTTCTTATTTGAGGTTAAAAATAAAGACCTCCAGCTATGTAATTTTTGAGTTGAATTGAATACAAATTTGAGTTTGGAGGAAATCCATGTCGTGGTCTTCTTGGGAGGGCCATGGCAGAATTAGTGTGCTGTTCAACTTTGTTCAAAGCCATATCTGGTATCAGACCTAGTCTTTTTATGTCTTTCTCTACTTCTCTCATTGTCGATTCACACCTACCCTTTGCTCCTGTGATCTGAGTCATATAACTCATTTTTTGTTGTATTTTAGCTGGACATTACCATTCCGTCTGAAATGATACCCTTTTATCTTGCATTTGAGCTATGTTTGAGTCCTTTTTCTATTTCTTCTAGACCCTTTTATTATTTTTCTTTCTTCCTTTTTTGGGCTTTTTGTTCTGTAGTTGCTGCCTCCTCAGATCTGTTGGTTGCATATATGAATGTCTGAGAAGGGTTTCAGAAGTGACTGAGACCTTCATTGGAACGGTATATTCTCTTCTTGTTCTATTTTTGCTTCCTCTTTTACAAGTCTTATTCGAAAGTTATTGGATTACCTTTCTAACAGGACAAAGATCTTGTGACCGAGAATTTGATCAGGAGAGCTAAGACCATATTCCCAGATGCAAGTGTTAATTTGCGCCAAGTGTCTTGGTCCATTGTATCTTCTGTGTCAGGATAATGATGAATCATCTCAGCCTAACTTTATTTGTTTTCCGTTCTCATCTACAAATAATGTGGGCTGGCTTCAGTCTCTTTGATCAACCATGAAAGATTGAACATGAGACAATGCCTCGACCAACTGGCATGACTGCTAACTTTGCTGATTGGTGCAGGTCACACCACCACTGTCACTTTGTGCTCTACCACCAGGCTCGATGATGTGGTCTCAGTAGGATAGAGGGCGAGGTACCAGATCTTGAACCAAAACTAGCTCAAATTTGGACTCCTTAGGGTTTCAAGAAGAGGAATTGGGGAAATAAGGTTTATAGGTATCAGGTTGGGCTTGATTTGACTGTAGTGTTGGCTGGAGGTTGGGGGTTGACCAGAATTGGGATAACTGTGATGGATGAACTTCAACAAGAAGAAGAAGAAGAAGAAGAAGAAGAAGAAGTTGTTTCCCAACTAAATTGGGTCAGCTACATGGGTCCTTGCCTTCCAATCAGCTCTATTTGAGGCCATACTAGATACAAGGCCTAAGTTGTGTATACTCTTTTGGTGAGTGAACTTCAATTTTCCTAAAATCTAGGGCAATTGAGAAGACCTAGGACTTGTTGGTTAATGGGGGTTTTGATGGGTGTTAGTGCTGGGATTTTGATGGAGTCTAGGGGCTATGATGGCACTGCTGTCCTCCATAATTTAATGAATTCAAATGGGTAGAATGAGAGGAAACAAGAGTTGTAGGTTTTAGGTTTTAGGTTTTGTAGGAAGTGAGGATTTAATAGAATTAAGGGTTTTGTTAGAATTTCAGCACGTGTAATCAACTTAGGGACTGAAAGGAAATTCCAGAAGAATAGATGAAGACTAAAAAAAGGATAAGAGAAGAGGCAGAGAGCTTGCGCATGAATGTTTTGGCTCTCCCCTGGTACTTTATCTATTATAATGTAGAATCAAGTCTTAGTTTAGGAAAATTTCCTAAACTGAGTTACAACAAAAAGGAAAATTACATATTACATCGAATCTTCCAAATCTGCTAAAAAGAACACTATCCTTGGGAGATCACTTGTCAGCCAAGCAACAAAAAAAATAAAAGTAACCAAAATAGAATCCTAAGGTAAGATAGAAAGTGATATTCTAACATTCCCCCTAAAACTGGAGTATACATATCAAAGGCTCCAGCTTGAAAATACAAGAACATATCATGGAACTTCATTACACTCGAGCATATGTGGCAATAATAGATGCTGATAGTGCTTCGCTTAGGAGATATCAATGGCAACTTAAGTAACAATCTTCATTTCGAACAAACCATCCAACAACAAGAATAATAAGTGGTGGTGAGATGAACCCTATCCATAAGTATAGCACCAACAATTACATCTGGGGCACTATCCAAATAATGCAAGTAGTGAGGAGGAATCTTCACACAAGAAGATAAAATTTGAGCCAAAAGTCGCATATCATAAAAGGGAAGTAATAGGTAAACATATGGGTAGGTAAAAGGCAGTATGGGTTATTGCGAACCACATACATAGACAAAAGATAGTATGGGTTACTAGAGACCAAGTATGTAGACAAAAGGTAGTATATGTTAACAACGAATCAAGTAAGTAGATAAAGGTAATATAGATTACTACAAGCCAAGTAGGCAGATAAAGGTAACCAAGTAGTTAGACATTGTTGTAGAATATCATCTTAGGAGGATAAAGATCTTCACCAATAATAGTCTTCAATAAATCCTAAGTAGATATAGAAAGAATCTCCAATTTACTCCTCACGTGTAGCATTACATGTGGACAAATAATGATGACCAATTATCAGCATCTCAAAGTATGAGCACAAAAGAAATCCAAGAGGGAAAAGTAGCAGCCACCGAGCAGTATATTATTCACCAATAAAGCTGACCAAGCAGCAGTAAATTGTCTCACAGGACAAATCTTGTTTACCAGAAAAAGAAATTCTGAACCACCGATAACACTCAACCGGGCAGAAGTAAATTAAATCAGAAGAAATTACTAAACCAACTTTGACTCTCAGACAATAGTAGCTCAGCAGAATTGCACTAATAGTTCCCGCAGTAGCAGATAATAACAGATCTATTTACTCCCCCCCCCCCCCCCCCCCAAAAAAAAAAAAAAAAAAAAAGCCAATGTAGTGCAGATTGGATTAAATTCATCATTCATAATAAATAAATAAAATCCCAGAGGTTTCTTGCTAGTGCAGTTTGATCTTCAGAAGAAAAGAGACATTTTGCGCTGTACTTGGGACCATAGCAGCAAACTTTCACTAGATTTGAAACTCTTAACAAATCTCAATATGAAAGAAAAGTAGTCGTTCAGGTCATTGTAGAAGTATTAGATAAAGGGGAGGCTGAGCTTGATTCTGAAATAAACAATGGAAATAGTAGTAACGCAATACGATTAACAGGAGAATTTTGTAGAGCAGAAAATTCAATGAAACTGGGGCAGCCGTATACAACTTGCAGCAGAACTTATAGCACAAACAATGGATGATGCTACTTAGGTCTTTAGGTCTTTCAATCCAAATAGTGGTCCTATCATTGCAAAAAATCAAGAGGAATCCCAGGATATGAGTATGGTGCAGATCTAACTTCAGATTTGTACCAAAAAAACAGGGTAGAGGCAGCAATAACACCAACCAGAATATGGGATTGAGGTTTCTAATTGAAGAGCAGTAGCAGTTGGAAGAAAAAAAATTGTCCAGGAAATTGATGCAGTCCAGAGAACCAAATTAGAGTCAATCAATAGCAGAATAAATGTTGTTTAGGCTGGTGCAGGGCTGTAGCAAGTTCGATTGGCCCTCCTACATATAAAATTCTTCACTGATCTCTGGATTCTGCAGTATTGGTAATTGCAGGTACATAGATCACTTTATAAATTGTGAAGAAAGATCTAATGTATCATTAATGCAGCAAGGGGTGGATGCGTAGCAGGTACAAAGGAAAAACAGAGAAAGCTGATCAAAATTGAGAGAAGAAGGAACCCTGGGTTGGTTATACCCGCTCTGTAACATGTTAGAATTTCAGCACTTGTAATCAGCCTATGGACTGAAAGGAAATCCAAAAAGAAAAGAAGAATGGAAGAAGACTGAAGAAGAAGAAGGAGAAGAAGAGAAGAGGGAGAAAGCTTGTGCATGTATGTTTTCACTCTCCCCTGGTACTTTATTTATAATGTAAAATCAAGTCTTAGTTTAGGAAAGTTTCCTAAATTGAGTTACGGGAAAAAGGAAAACTATATATTGCATATAATCTCCCAATTCTACTAAAAAGGACACTATCCTAGGTAGATTACTTGTCAACCAAGCAATAAGAAAGATAGAAAGTGATATTCTAACAGGTCCCAATGTTTAGAAGAGGTGATAAAGGGGATTGAGTGTAGCTCACTGAAGGGGCTTATATGGTTGAATTTTACGAGGCTAATTGAGGGGTAATAAATCTGGAATTTGAGTTTCAAATCCCCAAATTTGGGAAATTCAAATTTCAGTGAAGGGGAAATTTCTAGGGTTTGATAGAGGCAGGGGGGGGGGGAGGGGGGAGTGTTTTCTGTTTCAGATTGTCAGTGGGGTTGGGGGTGCTTCAATGGAAGTTTGTTGTCTTTAAATGGAGGGATAAAGGGAATGGGCTGGGGCCTGTGGTGATTGATTAGGATTTAGGGGGGGGGATATAGAAAAACTCAAAAAGGGGGAAGGAGGGGGGCTATGGTTGGATAGATCTTATTTTTTGTTACAGTTCTGTACTGGCAGCAGCTTGTATGCAATCTTCATACCAAAGTTTGAGATCTTGATCTCGATTGGCCAAACAACTAAGATCTCATCAAGATTGAGGAAAAAATTCCTCCTATGTTGACCCAACTTGGTGATCCATCTCCATAGGTTTTAGGGCTCAAAAGTCTGGAAATTGGTATCCAGCCTATTTTGTGCCTTCCAAATACACTGGTGGCCTTGGATTTATGAGAAAACTGAAAATGTTTGTTTCAAGATAACCCTAATTTTGAAACTGCTGTGCTGAAGAGGTGAAGATGCATATTTATAAAACATAAAATACACAACCAGATTTAATATATATGAATACATTAAGGTCTGAGCTTAAACAACTATGATACATTGTACCATGGTAGAAGATCTCGCTCTCAAGAGAGATCTCGCCACCTTGAAAAAGAGAGATCTCGACCATCTCGGTGAGATCTCGGACGAGATATGCAACTTCCTCGGCAACCGGTGGACCACGGGGGTTTAGGGCCCAATGGGTTGAAACTTGGTATTTAGCTTATTTAAGGCCTTTTGAACATGTTGGTGGCCTTGGATTTGTTAGAAACAACCCTATGTATGATTTCTAAGTCTATCCATAGTGTGAAACCAAAATGTAGTAGGATTAGGGAATGCAATGTTATACAACATGAATATAGAACCTTTAAGGCATAAAAGAAAACAAGAATCAAAGCTTCAACAACTAAATGTTAAAAATTCCATCCAAGAGTATCAAAATCTCAATTTCAAGAAAAAATAATTATACAACCATAGAAGCTATATAAGTCACAAATCAAAATCATAAGACAAGAAAGAAGATGACTTCCGCGAGATGTGCAAAGAGTAGTTGCAAGTGAAAATTCAGCCAAAATCCACAAAAAAAAAGGAGAAAATTGAGAGTTCCAGCGAGATCCAAGGCAAAATATGGCGAGATATAGCGAGATATAGCGAGATATGGCGAGATCTCGAGCGAGATATCCCAACTCGCTGCTCTCGCCCTCCATCTCGCCTCGCCAAGCTGAAAAAACGAGATATCTCGCCAAATCTCAGCGAGATCTCGCGAGACCTCCCACCATGCATTTTACATCAAACATGTTCACATCACAAGATCAGCATAGTTATAAGAAAAAAAAAATTGTTACAATGAAAGTGTAGATTAAACCAAACTCTTCGACATATATTTAATCCCATCGATGGAACAAGTTTAGATCATGGAATTTTTTTTTGGGGGGGGGGGGGGGAAATCAAATTTGGGATGAAATTTTATCTTTCCTTAGGATTTGGTTGAAAACCTCTTCACTCTTTGCTGTACATGTTGTTGGAAGGTTGTTGATGAAGGCTAGGAGGTGTTCCGGCCAAAAACCCAGGCAAAACTTCCAGCAAGGTAAGAAAAGGGGGAGGAGAGCGAACGCACCGAGTTCTCACCTAGATCGAGTTGAGATATTTCAACTTGATTGAGGTCTACTGTTTTAAAAATAGTGGTTGGAGTGAGATTTCAGTCGAACTAAGATCTCAGTTCAAGATCTCGGCTGAGATATTGAAATTTTCAGGTTTCACTTCCCATCTTGTCTTGTTGGCTTTTTGGAGAAAACGAGATATCTTGTGAGATAATCGCATCCACTTGAAACATGCTTCATACAGAAGACTTATTCCAAAGTTAGTTCAGGGGCTTGACTTTGAACACAAACTCCAATCCAGCAACTTGGACTTTAAGCACCAAGAAGCATGCAACCTGAATTTAGCACCAGGCTATAATCTCAGTCTAGATTTTAAGCTTAGACAAGTTTCACTCGAGAGAGAAGCAACAGCAGCTTGCTCAAGCAATTTCATTAATTCTAGTCTAATTGTATTCTTCCATGATGGGGACCATGGGGTATTAAGTAGGGGCTCAACAGGCTTGATTGAAAAGTCTCTATTAAAAATGAAAGTTGGGAACCAACTCACAATGGAACATAACTTCCTTTTGTTTGGTGCTGCTTGATGCTTCTGATCTATTTTTTTTTTTGGGGGGGGGGGGGGGGGGGGAATAAAAATGTTCACTCTATTTGAGTCAATTGTTTCCAGTGTCTATTTTATCTTGCTTGGTCCCAGGCATGTTTTCTAACTATTTGAGGGAATCATTTTTCACTGTACATAACTGGTGACACCCCTCTGCCTACTGAAGGAACTGGATGAAATACTTGGTTGGTCAATGATGCACTCATCAGGTTTTTTTGTCTTTCTCTGCCAGTGAGACCAACAATTATTGCTAGCTTTGTTTTTATGAATTCTGAAAAGGAATTATGGGATGCAGTGCAACAAACATGAAACATATGCCTAGACCAGTAACTATGCACAAATCTATGAGCTGTCAACAG
This sequence comes from Hakea prostrata, assembly GCF_041222555.1. NCBI lineage: Eukaryota > Viridiplantae > Streptophyta > Magnoliopsida > Proteales > Proteaceae > Hakea > Hakea prostrata. The sequence continues at coordinate 19,909,545 of NC_142603.1, forward strand.
GTTATTGAGGCCACTTGGCTTTCTCTTACATCCTTTTGGGCTGCTGTGAATGCTGTCTAGCAACAGTTGAATTTCTATCACCTTATTACCATGCCATGTGCTAGTGATGCCACTAACTTTCAGAATGTGTGAAATAGAATGGGTGTATGCATTCCTTGCTGGCCTGAATCCATGACCAGTTTTGCATTCAGATTCTTGGTGGGAATAAGTTTCCCACCCTTCTTCAGGCTTATAATCTGCTTCAGGATGAATAAATAAAGATACATAGTCTAATTATATTGTAAATAGAGATACATAGTGCATGGTAGAACAGTTCATTCCTCCATTATTCTCTCTTTTAATCTCTACCATTTGAGTATATTGTTTCCAAGAACAGTTCTCTTCTACTTTGCAGGGACTGTTTCCAGTTCTGATATGCTACAGTTATGAAGAAACTTGCTGCTGTTGTCTTCACTTCTTTATCCAGAGACTTTGACAACATTTAATGGAAGAATTTACACTGTTGGCTGAATGTTATTTTGGCACTATCAAGCATGAGGAGTTGTGATTCATCCATCAGAATCTGATTGTTTGCATTTCAAGAGAGTTTGACCTGGAAACAGTACCTGCAAAATCTTATTTGTTGCCACTCTTTCATACATTTTTTGCTTAAGGCCTACCCCCTTATACTATTTTCTTCTCCTTCCTTCATCCAATTTACCGTACACAATAAATCAGTTCCTTATTTGTTTTCCTTTTAGTTCCTTCCTGATATGCTATTCCTATTCCACTTCCTGTTCCTTGTAGTTTGTCCTTGTAATGAATCTTTACTAAATATGAAGTCTCTTCAGTTGATGGAAAAGGAAGGAGATCAACCATGGATTTACCATTCCATTTTACCTTATTAGATCACCTTGATCCGACCTCATCCTGCTTTTTGCCTTGTTTTCAAAAAATACAAAGAGCTACAATCCTTTCTCAGAGAATGAATAAGAGCTGGTGTATGCAATTCTTATTTCTGTATGATCACTCTTTTGTTGCCATCAGTATGCGATAAGGTCAACTAGTCTATTAACTGAACATTTCTAGAAGTGGAGGAAAGATTTACAACCTTTGACCCCCCCCCTTTCTCCGGGTTGGACCCTGATAATCCTGTAACATCTTAACCAGTCAATGAAGCACCTGTCCTCTTAAACATGAATATTTCTCCTATTTTACTCGTTTAGTAGTTTTTAATACATAGTCAAATTTTGCATACACTAAACAAGTGAAAATGAGCTAGTGCCTCCTTGCAGATATTTCTAGTCTGATGCCTCAGGGGGTTCTTTTTCTTTTTCTTTTTCTTTTATTAATTAATATTTCATTCTAAGAGAAGGGTTGCTCTTGAAAGTTAAATAGCACTGTTTTATTGCAGGCAGAAAAAGTGACTGTAGTTTTTCCTATGAGATTCAAGGACTCTGTAGATACCGTACTTGCAACTTCCTTTTTACAGGTAAAATTGGTCCCTCACTTGTTAAAATTTTAATTAAAATCTTAAATAGAAAGATCATGCATCCAAAGTCTGATGCTGGAAGAACTCCTTTGGGTATGAAACTGCTGATCATGTCCAAAATGAATAGGTTAGATTCAGCTAGTGCTTGGGTAGTTTATTTTGGCAATCTAAGTAATGCTGAATGTATGACAATTACATCCTACAGGAATTTGTGGAGGCAAGGCGCACTGCTGGACTCAACAATGCCCCTCCTTGTTTATGGTCTCCTTCTCCTCCTCTAGAACTGAAGGGAGCTCCAGAGCAAGCGTTATCTGTGAATGCAGGATTTGTTACATTCGGTAAAGTTCAAAACAAAGTCAAGAATATGTTTTGCTATTTTCTTTCTCATTGGACTCTTATCTGTTTTCCTGTTCTTCAGTTATATTCCCTCGCCATGTGGAAGGCAAAAAGTTGGACAGAACTGTATGGAGTTTATCAACATTTCATGCCTATGTTAGTTACCATGTAAAAGTGAGTTTTCCTTCTCAACCCTAAACAGCTTAACAAATGAAACCTCTGTCATCTTGGATGAATATTTAGAGAACCTGACTTGTGTTGGAGAGACACAGCCAGCCTTTATTTATAGACTAAATTGCTTTGACACCCCAAAATAGAGGTCTTTAAACATTGACACCCCATTTTATCTTTGGATAGTAGAGACACCCCAAAGTTAGACTTTCATTGAACACATTAGTCCAATCGATTACTGAATGCTGTTAAATCACTGTAACTTGTTAGTTTTTTGAAAATACCCAAACTACCCATTGAATCATATGAGATCACCTGAATGCCCTTATGAAAAATAAAGAGAGATTTTCTTCAAGAGGGGTTTTCTTCTCTCAAGTACTTTGTGTTTCCCTTAGGATGATGGACGTCTGGTCTATTTTACTCCTGCGGTGACCCGCCTCCCAACACTAAACTGTAGTTTAATCTGTCTCATCCTCATAACCCTAGTCCCCCTTCCCTCCTCTCTTAATCCAGTTGATCTGGATTGCAATCACTTGTGTGGCTTCAGTTGGCAAGAAAGCTCTTGGTTTAGTAATCATAGAAGAATTTTCTGATGTCTACTTCATTATCAGGTCTAAACAACAACCAAGGCTAAGGCCATAAACAGAATCAGCAAGTTCCAGACCTTCTACAGCAGAAGAGTAGTGATGTCAAGAGCTAGAATCTAGGATTGTCATTGTTTACAGCCTAGAATTTGGAGGAAACAAACAGAATCCTAAAATCACTAGCTCAGCATAATTATGATCAAGGAGTTGCTAGAGTTCCGTCCACATCCAAGCAACTACATAATTTAAAAAAAAGGCACTATGAATAAAATGAAATGAGAAAGAGAAGAAGAATATGGGAAATGGAAAAGGAGAAATTGGGGAATCGCAATCGCAAGGAACTAAAAGCATATCCTTTGCAATTAGGGGATAGTTACCGGGTTGTGATAATCCAAATTTCATCCAGTCAACAGAATTTTAAAGAAACAAAGAGAAGGGGAAAATGGAAAATTCCGTAAGCAAGATGATACCGTACCATATCTTCTTCGATTCTAAGAATTTAAAGAGATTAGTTATTGCTCTTGAGATGGGTAGTGGCAAGCACTGGTGGAAGATCTCCTCCCAGCGTTCTTTGCCCAGTGTGTTGGAACCATTTTGGAAACAACCTCCTTAGGAATTTGTCTGTTTTACTTTTGGGTCATTAATGGCGGATCTAGTGATTGTTGCTTCAGATCATACTCCTCAGTGAGAAAGTGATGGTGGTGGTGCCAATGCTAGAGCTGATGATGAAGAAGCGGCAAGGTTGAAGAGAAGAGAGAGTAAACCATGGTTAAAGATTGGAGATATATGAACCTTAGGATTAGAATAAGATATTTGCCAACATCTAATGATGCACTTTGATGAAACATAAGCATGTCAATACGTGAGTTACAAAAATCCAACGAAGAAGGGTAGATGAGTTCTCTTCACCCCTTTATACATGAGGGTATAATGGTCTTTACAGCTATGTCACTAATTATTCTAACGGAACAGGAGCCGTTTTGCTTTCAAAGATAAAGTGGGGTGTTAGTGTTTAAAGGCCTTTGTTTTGGGGTGTTGGAGCAATTTGCTCTTATTATTCTAAGGTTATCTTTGGTCTGCCCTTAGTTCTTCTAATTCCTTCAATTTAGATTGTATCACTTCTCCTTACAGGGGCAATTATAGCCCTCTGCTGAACATGGTTGTGCCACCTCAAACGACTTTCTCGTAGTTTATCATTTATCGGAGCTACCCTAGACCAGCTCTAATATGATCGTTTATTATCTTATCCAACTTAATTTTGCCACTTCCATCCTAGCATCTTCATTTTTGCTATATTGGGTTTATCTATATGGTGCTTTTTAACAATCCAAAACTCTGCACCATGCACCAAAGTTGGTCGAATGACGGTTCTATAAAATTTTCCTTTGAGCTTTAATAGAATACGTTGATCACATAAAACCCGGACGCACCTCCCCACTTCATCCACCCTATCTTAATTCTTTAGGACACATCATCATCTATATCATCTTTTTTCTTTTTTCTTTTTTTTTATTTGTGATTGAACATGGTACCTAATGCAATCAATTTGAGGAATCTTCTTATCATCAAGTTTCACCACCTCATTGTCCACCCACTCGTGACCGTAGTTACAAATTAGATATTTTTTCTTTGTTCTACTAAGTTTAAAGCCTTTTGATTCCAAAGTTGCTCTCCATGTTTCTAAGTTGGTATTAATCCCTACATGTATCTCACTATCAATGCAATATCATCAGGTTGGGATAAATACCAAGTTAGAATCATGAGAGCAACTTTAGAATCAAAAGGCTAAAAACATTAGTGCTAAGACACTTGGTAAATATATCAGTCAGCTGACTCCGTGAAGAAATGTTAATAAGACCAGACTCAAGCTTCTCTTTGATGAAGTGTTGGGTCAATTATTCATCCAAAAATGATGTTGGTCAATCTCCACATGCTTAATTTTCTCTTGATGAACTGGTTTGTGAGCAATGCTGATAGCTGACTTACTATCTTAATATTGCTACATGGGAACCTTTGCATCTACATATAGATCCTGAATTTACTCCTTTATCCACAATGGCTCACATATTCCATGAGTCATTGCTGTACATTCAGTTTTAGCACTAGATCTGGTCACATCAACTTGCTTTTTACTTCTCCAAGTAACCAAGTTTCCACCGGCATAAGTACAATAACCTGAAGCAGACTTTTAATGATCTGGACATCCAGTCCAATTTGTATCCATATAAGCTTCAATATTGAGGTGTCCATGGGAATAAATTAGAATTCTCTTTCCAGAGGCTGGCTTTAAGTACCTTAAGATTCTATGAACAACATCTAGATGAGAAGAAAATGGATCATGCATGTGTTGGCTCACCAAATTGACTGCAAAAGCTACATCTGGTCTAGTGTGTGAGACAAGTAAATTTGTCTCCCTACTAACTGTTGGTAGCTGGTTTCATCAATAGGTTCACTGTCTTGACTCTTAGGAGGTGAGTTGGGTTCAACTAGAGTATCGGCTGGCTTACAGCCTAAGTCCAGAGTATATTTTCTCCAAGGTGAGTTGGTTCAACTATATGTGTAGGAAATATCTCAACTTCCCCATGTCCTTGATTTCAAGCTCTATTCTCAAGAATGTCTTTGGGGAAGAAATTTCAGTTGCACTACTTCCAGTGATAACATAATCCACATATACTATCAACACTGTGATGTGTGCATTGGTCTTCTTAATGAACAAAGTGTGATCTGCATTGATTTGATTGTAGCTAATGGAAACCATAGTTATATGGCATCTTCTAGACCATGCTTTTGACGACTGCTTTAATCCATATAGAACACTCTTTAGTTTGCACACTTTTCCATGAGTTTCTACAGTAGTGAACCTAGGTGGGTTGTCCATGCATGCATCCTCTCAAATTTCTCCATGAAGAAAATAATTCTTGACATCAAGTTGTTGAAGATCCCAACCTTGATTTACTACACATTAAAGAATGACCCGTACTGTATTCATCTTGGCTATAGGTGCAAAAGTCTCCAGGTAGTCAATAATAGAGGTTTGTCTAAATCCCTTAGCCACTAACTAACCTTATATCTGTTCTCAATACCATTAGATTTATGCTTAATCACGAATACCCATTTGCAACCAGCAACCCTCTTTCCTGCTGGAAAGACGACCAGATCCCACATTTTTTTTCCTTGAGCCTTTGTTTCTTCATTCGTTGTTTTTTTTTTCCTTCTTTCTAGTAGGACTAAGCTAGTGCTTCCTACTAGTGGATAGGAGTACAAGCAAAGGGCAAGGAAGAAACAGAGGAGTAAAAGCAGGTGACAGCGAATCATACCATAGGATGTTGAGTACATGTTCTTCGTTGTTTACATACTAGAATTGGTAATTCGAGGGGTTAGAGATAGGATTAGGGATGGACTCATTAGTAGACCCACCAGGATGAACAGCCATAGGACCTGGAGTTGCTGCTTTTGTTGACCCGGTAGAACTGTGGGAGGGCTTTCCTTGTTGTGCTTCCTTCTTTCTAGTGCAAATAGATGCCTTTAGAGCTGATTGTTAAGTAGGTTGCTTCCCCTACATACCAAGTTCCTGCCCTTGAACCAATAGCTGCTGTTCTTGTCCAGTCAACTCCTCTTTAAGAGGGGCATCATCAGCAGGATTATCCATAGGAATTTTGTAGGAGGAACAATGACCATAACCTCTTCACTAGACCTGATCTCCCCCTGAAGAGGTGTAGGGGTAAAATAGGGAACAATTTCTTAGAAGATCATCTTCATAGTAACAAACAACTTACGGGAAGGTGGGTGGTAGCACGTATACCTTTGTGGGCGGTAGAGTATCCAAGAAAATACAACATAGCCTGCAAGGGTTAAGTTTACCGTGGACACCATTGTGTGCAAAGGCAACACACCTGAAATCCAACGGTGGAACATTGAAGGATGCAAAATCCAAAAGAAGGTCGAGGGGGAGCCACTGCTGCAGCATTCAGGATGGCATCTGATTGATGGGGAATGCAGCCCAGAAGAATTGCATCTTGCACAAAAACAAGGAGGGACATTCATAGAGAACATCAAAGAACAAGCAACAAAGGAGATGGTGACTTTCACATTCAACCACCTCATTTTGGGCAGTGTATCCACCAACTTCTGATGGATCATGATTAGTTAGTTAAAACTGGAGTTCTCCAACAGTGTACTTGATTCCATCATCAGTGGAAAGTATTGTAATGGAGGCATCAAATTGGGTTGTCACCGGCTTGTGAAAAATCTGAAAACAAATGAAAACATCAATTTTTTTTTTTTTTTTTTTTTTTTTTTGGTGTAGTAAATAAATCGAAGTGGTCTGTGTACAACTACCAATGAAAGTAACAAACCATTGAAATCCGGAAGAAGACACACAGCAAGAAGGGTCCTAAACATCAGAATGAATAACAGTGAAAACAATACTTTAGTTATCAAAAATAGGATAAATATGTCTAGTTTGAGTTTCTAAAATGCAGGCATCAGAATTGAAATCCTTCAAATTTTTTTGCTAACCAAATCAAGAAAAAGTCTAGATTAAGAAGCTAATGCAGCATGACGGAGATGATGATCAAATGATGCCACTAAAGTAAATAAGGCAAGAGTAGGAGAACCGGAAGAGGTGAGTGCAATCAACAGCAAAGGAGAACAGCCAGGCAACTGCAGCCCACAATCTCGTCTACTGGTGTGAGTTGTATGCCTCACTTCTAGGTCCTAAAAGGCTAAAACACACAATATATTGGAAGTAGGTTGTTTTGCAGTTCAAGTCCCATGTAAGGCTACTAACAGATAAATTCTAGAAGAAAAATTAGGAATTGAACACAAATGATAATTGTAAAGAGGGAGAACAATTAACATATCCCTTTCTGGAGAGAAAAACCATCAATAATATGGACTTTTCATTATTAGAAACAAAAGATTAGGAATAGAAAAAGGATTGAGAACCAATTATGTGATTGGTTGCACTGGAGCATGGTTTGAGATCTCGATCTTGATAGGGATCTCAGTCTCTCAAAAAATCGAGATCTCGTTTGAGATTTGGTAAAAATCCTTTGTCAATGGAACCCAACTCGAGGGTCCATTGGGTGGGTATTAGGGCTGGAATTTGGTATTTACCCTATTATAGGCCTTTTAGATGGAGTGTTGGCCCTATATTTGTGAGGAAGCAAGTGTATATATGAGTTCCAACTCGACCCTAACTTTAAAGTTGATACACTAAAGGAGTGAACATGCAGAGTTGTAAAACATGCAATCATGGTTCAAGATCTTGCTCTCGAGGGCAACCTCACCCTTGAGAAAAACCAAGATTTGGTAATTTTTTAGGGCCCAACTCTATTGAACTTGAGTGCCCATCTCAAGGGGTTTTAAGGGTCAAGTTGAGCTCAAAGTTGGTTTTTAGCCTATGTTAGGCCTTCTAAACACATTGGTGGCTTTATATTTGTGAGAAAACGGCCCTATGTGTGAGTTCTAACTCGACCCGAAGTTTAAAACTGAAATGCTACATGAATGAACATCGATGGTTATTAAATATGAAATATTGAACCATTAGGATATATACATGAAAATCAAGTGATAAGATATATCAAATAACTTAAATTGTTTAAAATTCCATCCATAGAGTACAATTATGGTACAAAATTCGATTGAAACCATTGAATTTTCGATCGAAATTTTGCATTTTGAGAACCTCAAAATGAAACATTGATGGAGCAAAAACAAAAGTCCCAAGGTTTCAATAGAAACCTGGGAAATTTCAATGAAATCATGCGAAACTGGGAAATTTCCCCCAAGTGGGTTGAAACTTTGTGTGACCCGGCTGGACCAGTTCATGAGAAAAAATTCATAGGAAACTTGGGAAAATTCGTGGAAAACCTGGAACTTTTTCCTACAAGTTTCGTGGTTTCCCCAAATTTTCAATTTTTTTCTTCCATCCATGTTTCCCCAAATCCCACGACCAATACCCCCTCCATCAGGACTTCCCTATCCTAATTGTGTATTCCCTCAGACTGGTAATCTTAGGCATGTTGATGACCAGACTTATAAAGTTGCATTTGTCGATTACGTTGACAACCATAGGCATAACATGTCATAGGATGTTTATATTTGTTGGTCAGAGGATAGGATGTTATAGGCACAATTCTACTCGGCTCACGGGATGGATCCACCGAGGCACTCCTCTTGGCACTGAATTGTACTTCCCTTTAATTGTCAATTACTTTGTATTTGATGTTTTGAAGTTAGAAGTTATATATTGAATGTTTTGTACTTAAGTAGTTAAGTCTATAGTGTACTTCTGGGACAACTTTGCATTGATGTTATGTATATTGAATGACTTTTTTAGCAAAATGCATGTGCCAATGTGTTCTTTATACTTTATACTCTAATTAGCTTAAATGTAAAGTCCCAAGTTTTCTTGATGTAGATGTGCTAAAACTTGCTTAGGAGTGTTGCAGGTGAAGATCCGACGAGAATCAGGCAAAAAATCTTGTCAAAATCTACTTCGAACCTCACTACGAGATGGGAGGTGAGAGGAGGGAGACATGGTCGAGACGAGACGAAATCTTGACCTATCTTGCTCGAGTTATGTAAAAACAAACCTGGTTGGCCCGAGATCTCTGTTGATTTGTTTAACTTTTATGGGACTTGCCTGGGATCTCGTCTCACCTAGCAAAAAAGAGAGACCTCGAGCGAGATCTCTAACCATGCATGCAATTCACAACCATTGCTTGACATAAATGAAAGCATAAATGTTTAAGGTCAAATAATACATCAAACATCAAGGCATCAACCAACTTTGTGGTGAAAAATCCGGACAAAACATCAAAACCAGTAAAGGGGGAAGGAGCTTCAAGACAGGTCAAGATCAAGGCATCTCTACTCATCTCGACTGAGATGAGGATTTTTTAAAGACTGGGTAGAACTGAGATCTTGAGTCAACCCAGATCTTGGCTGAGATATTGTATTTTCTTTGGGTATCGACTCACGTGAGATCTCGTCTTGAGGTCTCAAGAAGAAAAGAATCTCGGAGAGATCTCATGGGACCTCAAACTATGCATGGGAGTCAATAGTCCAGGAAGATGTACTTGTTGATGCATTATGACAACCCAAAAGAGTATCTGAAAGTGAGGTAGAGGAATTCTCAAAAGAAGTAACCGTTGTATTAGCAACACTAGTGGAAGTTGGTCCAAATGAAGTTAACTTAAGCTTGGTCGTCAGCTAATGTAGGTGCTAGAGGTCATCTGAAGAGAGTCGTGTACTAAGATGGTCATCAACAGTGGCTTGATGGGTTCATCCCATGATCAGCCCTACCACCCCCCCTTGGGGGGGGGGGGGGGGCCCAAGGAAGGGGGGGGGGTTTTTGCGTGGGGGGGGGGGGGGGGGAAAAGGAGGGGGGAGGGAGGAAAAAAAAAAAAAAAAAAAAAAAAAAAAAAAGGGAGAGAAGGAGGGGGGGGGGGGGGGGGGGGGGGGGGACGAAACAAAAAAAAAAAAAAAAAAAAAAAGAAAAGGCGAGAAACAACCAGGAAGAACCTGAGCAGAAGAATCTAACACAAAGTTTATCCCCCACTCTGTAGCGGCACTACACAGGTAGGAAAAAACTCCCATGAAATCCAATGTCTGGTATTACCAATGAAAGTGTAATAATACGGAGAGAAGGTTGAGATCCTTTTGCTGCAATTGATGAATCTTTCTACAGATATCAAAACATTGAGCTTCATTACCAACCTTTGAATATGTCATTTTCTCAATTTTCCAGACGGCAGTAGCACTCTCAAGAAGGAGGTATCCCTTAGCAATAGTAGATTCAATTAGGTCGAGTAGATAACCCCTCACGAGGCATTCATTAGTTTCCCATTTGTCTTGAGCCAGACTAGGAGTTTAGGTTTCACAAGATTGCCGTGAGGATGGCCAGCAAGATGGCGTAGACCAATCACAAGTGTAACAGATTGAGACCATTGCAGATATTTGGTCCCATTAAGCTTGATAGAATTCATCTGAAACGAGGGAAGTTGCTCTCAAGTATAACCTAGTACATCCCAGACATCCGATAGACATAGTTGTCAAACCGAAAAATATGGAAAACCAAAAAAACATGAAAAAAACCTTAGAGATCCTTCGTCACTAGCTATAATTAGATAAAAAGGACCCTTGGTGGTAGAAAGGGTACTCACTGCCAAATGGAATAAGCCACAGAGGCAGTTGAAGGCCTAAATAGCCAACAGAATAGAGGTGGGAGGGAGGTGGAGGCTTTGGTAGTGTGACAGTAGGGTGGCGGTGCTATGGGGTTGAGGTACTGATGTAAAGCCAACTTTAGGGTTAGGGTTTCTTGGAGGAATTCCCTGAAATTTAGGGTTTGCTCAGGATTATCTTCTTTTGAACCAGAAAATAATGCCATCAGTGGAAATGAAATGGTATTTTGGGAGCGTTTTTGAGAATGATAAGGATAAATGTTACCATAATTTAAGGCTCCTATGAGTGTAATTAAGATACCCAAATATCTAAGGGTAAAGTTATTGATAATGGGTAGTTGGAAGTGAGTCTTGGATGACAAAGGAAGGGACTGGGATGTTTGTGGATCTCTAAAAAATTTATGGGAGGGTCCTGGGAAGGGTTAGGATTTTAACAAAATTATTAGGGGAGTGGTGGGGTGACCTGAATTTTCTGCGGTTGAATATGGGAGGGTTTGGGGTAAATCTTTTGGATGAAACAATTGATAAAGGGAATTTTAAGGTTTTGAGGATGGATCTAAATAGGGTTGTGAAGATCTTGGGAAATCTTTGTAGAAGATGAAGGCTGCTGGTTCTTGAAGTTTGGTTGTTGCAAATTGAATCAACTCTCTTAAAAATCCACCGTGGCCCTCCCAAGAGAACCACGACGAGTTTCCCACTGGTTTTCTTCAATCTTTATTCAATGCAGACTGTCTTTACAAAGAATAGCATGGCTTATTTATAGCCTTACATCAAGAAAGAAAGAATCTTACTCTAATTGGGAAACTTACCTAGACTCAGCTAGGACTTAGACTCTAACTCAACTGGGGTTCCTTTCATAAGTTAGGATACCCCTTTACAATGAAATAACAACCACATAAAATAAAAGACCTAATTATCTATAAAGAGTTCTACTTAAAAGAAAGACTCCCCATGACACAAGAACTCAACTACTAAGTCAAATTAAGACTTCAAAGCATAACTGGACTCCGGAAATAAAAACTAAGATTTAGAAATTAAAATCAGCAGCTAATTACGGCTGGAAAAATGACCAAAATGCCCCTTTTAGGGGTTTGGCCACCCCTTGTGCACCACTTGGGTGGGAACTTGGGGCCCATACCAGGGTTTCAGCCAGGAGGTGGGGCCTTGTTCATATCAGGCAGAAGTGGTGGTGGTGGTTTGGCGGTGAGAGAGAGAGAGAGAGAGAGAGAGTGGTGGTGGGTGCATTGGGTGGTCTTGTTACTGGAAAAAGAAGAGATAGAGGGAGGTTATGAGGTTTAGGGGCAGTTTGTTTCTTAGACATCTCCAATATCGTCTCACAAAACCATCAATGCTGATACCTTGATGACTTTTAATTTTCCACCTGTAAGTTTAAACCAGAATCCTGCCAATCGTAAGAGTTTCCAACTCTTAACTGAGCTTGATAGTAGCATCGAAGGCAATAACCATTCTCATTGATAAAATCATTTGTGAGGCAAAATAGGCTACAAGCTTTTTATTTAAAAGGAAGAATCCCTAGCTAAGTAAAATTTTGTCTAACCAACTTACATAGCCAATAGAAACTTAAAACAAAAGGGACTCTTAAAAGGTAACCTTCTACGATAGGTAAAGTTCTCTAAAATAAAACAACTTAAATTAATGTGATAAATTAAATCCCATATTCCTACATTCTACCCTAAATTTATCCCCCCCATTGGATTAAAGGCCCAACCCATAGATATACTAACCTTAGGCTTTTCTTTCACCAAAACAAGCTGTTGAAAGAAACGATTGTAGTAGAATGGCTTATTGATCCATAATCTCAAGCCCTTTATTTATAATAAAGTGGAAAGTAGACTATTACAAGGAATAGAAGTTTACATGAATGCAAACTCTAATTTAACTCCTATACAAACTCTTATTAGACTCCTAATAGAATCCAACACTCCCCCTCAGTGAGGCATGGATATCACATATGTCCAACTTGACCAAAAAGTATAAAACATCGTCGTAAACATCGCAATTTGATCTTCAAACTTATAGATTACGTCTACCTTATAGACTTCCATTTGATTTGTCCTCATCTTTCGCAACTTTATGTCTCCAAGGAAGAACGCCCAGTAAAAAGTAGAATCTTCAAATGTTGAGAAGACTAAATTTCCGCACAAATCGAGGGAAAATATATTTTTGGGGGTAACAATAGCTAGGGTAAAACAGCCAAACTGAAAGTTTTGATTTGTAGCAATGTTAGATCTTTAAAGGGAAAGTTTGCCAAGGGACAATCTCCAAAGGTAGGGGAAAATTTGTCAAGATAAGTGACAATCTCCAAAGGTAATAGAGATCAGTTCGAAAGGTCAAACGACAAGTCTTTTGCAAGGTTAGATCTTTGAAGGGAAGATGTCAAGTTAAGGGGCAAACTCAAGAACAGAGATCAAGACCACGAGATAAAAAGAAGCCAAGCAATATTAGACTCCAAAGTGGAAGATTCGAAGGTAAGGGACAAACTTCAAAGGTAACAAAGATCAAATTACATAAGGAAGCACATTAAAGGCGAATTGAGACATAACAAAGAAGTCAATGGAAACTTGGAAAGGAAGAAATAATGGTAAGATAAAAGATAAAACAAATCAAGAAAAGACAAAAGAAAGGGAGAGACGGACACAAGAAGGTCAAAGAAGGACGGATTAGAAGATGAGTCAAAGGAGACCCAACGAGAAAAAAGAACACGAAACCCCGACAAGAGAGGAGGAGGGTAGGGAGAAAAAAGAGGCGAGAAGAAGAAAAGAGAGAAACAAAAACCAAGGGGGGGAAAAAAGAAGGGGGAAAACAGGGCTCCCAAAACCGAGATAGGGAGACACAAAACCAGCGATAGATTAGGAAAAAGGAAAAAGAGAGAAGAAAAGAGACCCACAAGAAGAGCAAAGACAGGAGAAAGGAGAAGACAAGAAGAAGAAACCACAAAAAAGAAAGAAAAAGAAAACAACACGAAGGGGGAAACAAAGACAACCCAAAGAGACAAAAAAGGGGCAAGGGAGCAGAAGGAGAAAAAACCAAAAGAGACGAGGAAAAATAGGTAACGGGCAATAGGATGCAGAAAAAAGGAAGACAAAAAGAGAGTAGAACAAAAAACACAGGGGGATAGGCCAAGATCCAACAGCAAAGAAAAGACAAAAGGCAAAACAGAAAGAGAAAAGAGGGGAAAATATCGGACGGGGACCAGAAGGGCAGAAAAAAGAGACCGGAAAAAAAGAAGGAAGCCAAAAAAAAGAAAGGGGCAAAAACAAAAGAACAAAAAAAAGGAGAAGAAGAAGGAGAAAAAAAAGGAAAAAAAAGGAAAAAAAGAAGGAGGAAAGATAAAAGAAAAAGAGAAAAAAAAAAAAGAAAAAAAAGGAAAAGAGAAAGAAAAACCAAGAAAAAGGAAAAAAAAAGAGAAAGAAAAAGAGAAAAAAAAAAAAGAGAAAAACAAAAACGAGTGGAAAAAAAAACAGCCAAAAAAAAAGAGAAAAAACCAATTATTATAATAAAGTAAAGAGAATACAAGGAAAAAGTAAGAATGAAACTTATAACTTACAAACTCTTTAGACTATGTCAACACAAGCCCTGTTATGTCGTAGATATATCACAGTTGCCATTTTCGTACACTAATGTGGTATCCTGGTAAACTCTTAACTGCAAAACGCCCCACCCCTACTTTCAACAGTCTAAGTTTTCATACAGTGGAAGGCTTTCACCATGAATAAAAGGTCTAACCGCCTTTTGCCACCAAATTCATCTACCCGTGACTTTTCTCAGCATCCAAATGAATGAACAATTTCATGGGTTTCAAGATTTATTGTTAGTCCGATACCAATCTTGTGAGAGTGATAACAAGGATCTGTATCAATGATTCAATATATATCATATACTTTATAACGTTAGCTGAATCTCTTTCCAGTAAATTGATAAATCCCTGAGTATGGCCAGCTCCATTTCACTTTACAAATGGCATTGCAGCACTGGTAGGACCCTACAGCTGTTTTATTTTGTTTCTTGTCAAGTGGTAAATAAATTCTTAATTTTTTTTGAGTTCCTGAAGTTCATAATTTCTGTTTATGGTGAACCCAGTTCAACTGAGATTGGATATCCTTCTCTTGACTTAGATTTGAGTTGATGTGAAGTGTTAAGTCCTTCAATTGGCTGCTCAACATATTCATTCTCTTTGATGTCTTACTGAGCTTCTGGCTCTGTTGGTATTTTACCATGTCCTCTTATTCTTTATGCGGTGAGTTTTTCTTTAATCTTGAAAGCTCAGTCTTACCTGATTGGTCGGTTGAAGAATTGGGAGAAGTCTCTCCTGTTAGCCCATTAGCCACATGGTTTATATTCTGCTTATTCTTCCATTTCATATTTCATATGATTTGGATATTGATTGATCAGGTCATGTGAATTCTCTCTCTAAATTTCCCCTACAATCCTCTTCTAGGATTAAGGGGTGGGCTTGACACAACAGTAGGTTAACCAGAGTTGTAGCTCTGAGGTAGCATCGAAACAGCCTCCCAGCAAAATTGTTGGGGTAAGACTGCATAGGAGAACTGCCCCCCAGGGCTCTGCTTGCTTGTGCTAAAGCCTTTGACACTGGGTTTGCCTTTTAATCCTCTTCTAGGATTGTTTTTTCCTTCTGCAAGCCAGAGTACTTTAAGGTAGTTGAATCTGTGGAGACATTTTTAAACGGCAAGTTCTACCCCATCTCAAGAACAATCCCCCCCCCCCCCCCCCCAACAAAAGAAGAAGAAAAAAAAAGAGATGAGAAGAGTTACCAAATCAGTCAAAGTAAGGGTTTTAACTGGCATGATTTGGTCTTTATGCCAGTAGTCGTATTGACCTTTGACATGTGGGTCCCTAAATTATCCTTAAGTTTTTTACCTTTTGTCACAAGAACTTCTAAATGTAACTGATGGTACTTACTGTTTGTCACAAGGCATGCTGGTTGGAAATTGTTTCCTGTACTTATGGACTGTTCAGCTATCTTAGCTAAATAAATGAGTTTGATTCTTCTTACATATTCTGACAGTATTTGCAGTTGTGCATATACTAATTCATTTATTGGTTTTCATTTTCTTGCAGTGCTCAGAAGGTTTCATGCACACCCGGATGAGACGCCGTGTGGAGTCTCTGATACTGGTAAGTTCTCATACTTATTGTTGTTTTCTTCCATTTTCCCCCTTTCTCAGCTTCAGTTCTGTTTTGAATGAGACATAACATGCCAAAGTAGTCATTGTGCATTTTAACTTGAAATACCAATGATGTTGACCATTATTGATGTTCTCCATGATTCACGAAGTATGGTTGCAACTTGGCTGACAATCCCATTATGGCTGGCAATTTTTAGCGCCGGTTTTGGTGGAAAATTAAGCCAATATCAAGGAATTCATGCCTCTCTTAGTGCAGGCTTGACTATCCCCTTGCCTGTCATGCTTTGGTGAATTATTAAATGCAATTATGTGATGTGTCAAATAGCAGCTCAGAGTTCAGCTGGTTAGTTCACATGTTCAGTGAGTGCGAGGTTGTTTTGGTTGTAGCATATTTTTTCTTGATGAATATGGTTGCTGTATTTAATGTTAAGACCCTCGATCAACCCCTGCAACAAGAACTCTCTCCTTTAATTAGTTCACTTACGTATCAGCTCTTGGCAGCACTTTGGTTCACTCAAAAAACACACAACATTTGAATTGCATAATAAGATCTGAAGAGAAAATGTAAATGGTCAATGCAATAAACTCAGCAACAAAACTCCCCTGGCCTTGAAAGCACCACTGCACCACTCAACATGCCCCAACCAAGGTCTTCCCCTCCTCGCAAACAAGCTTGCCCTACACAAAACACTAATTTAATCCCCTCCCCCCCCCCCCCACCTTTTTTAACTAACTACTTTCCACGTAGGTCAACATGAGTGGCTGCTCCCCAATAGAATGCTGCCACTTGTCCCTGTTCTTTTGTTCCCCACAGTTATTTTGGTGCCCTGCAGCTCCCTTTTCACTACACCCTCAACATTAGTCTTTAACATCTTAGGATAAATTTTAGAGCAAATTGCACTGCCACCCCAAAATGGATGCCCTAAAAACACTGATACCCCACTTTATGTTTAAAAAACATACGGGTCCTATTCCATTAAAATAGTTAGTTGTACAATCTTAAAGACTATTATACCCTTCTCTGTCATTTCATCCCTCTACCGATTTCTCTCTCTTCACACGGCCTTCCTTTCCTGCACCTTCTCTATCTTCAGCGCCGACCACCAACCTTCTTCGTCTACAACTCCAGCAGCTATTCAAAGGAAAATAATCTGAACAAAATGTTTCATCAAACTAAGGCTCTGCTGCATTTCTTTCAGGGTAGTTGCTCACTAAAATAGGGTCTCCAGAGTCGAATCCGTCACCATCGTCACCTGCTGTGGGTGCTTGAAGAACAGTAGCTTACTGGAAATCCATCATTCATTTATGGGGATAAAACCATCAAAGTGAACCCAACATAGAACTGATTCAGCAATGCAGTTCACCTGTTTTTTTTTTTGTTTCATGTCCCTTTTCCCGAATTAAAGAAAGAAGATGAAAGGAGAAATCATGGAAAACAAAAAGAAGAAACCAGAGAAAACTAAACCAACCACCATTGTGAGATAGTGATTCAAAATTGAAAAGTAAGAACCCAGAGGTGTTGATTCATGGGAGTCCGGAGGTAGCCCTAATGGATGATGTAGCCATAATGGGATTGTGGGGACAGCAACCCAGATCTGTGCAAGAATCAGTGTACCGCCCAGATTTGTGCAAGATTTGTGTTGATTCGTGATTGGAGTTTCTTCTCTAATTTGGTTTCCTTAATATTTCCGCCATCAATGTAAATTTTCAGTTCCATTTCTCCATCGAACTTTCAAATCTTAGTTCATAAGCTTTGATAACCATGGAAGCCAGGAACTAAATCAGATTTAGGAAAGGGAACGAGGGGCTACTGTTGTGAACGGAAAGAGAAAAAAACAGGAAGAGGAAGATGGAGGCGGTAATGGTGGTGGCGGTGTCGCCGGTGCTGTTGGAGCTGAAGGTGGAGAGCCGAGTGAGGAGAGAGAATAGATTGGGGATGAAAGCATGGCTAAGTATTGGAAGAATAATGAGCACAAGATTAGAATAAAACATGGGTCAAACATCTAATGGTTCATTTTGTTTTTTCCTCAGATTTTGATAAGGGTATTTTTGGAATCAAAGAAAAATAAATAGTGGGTTAATGGTTTCACTAACTGAGTGGACTAACATGTTTGAATTGGGTGTCAGTGTTTTTAGGCATCTATTTTGGGGTGCTAGTGCAATTTGCTCTAAATTTTATAAATTCTACGTTTTGCATATTGTAGCATGTCTAAAAGATTATATCATTATGTGTTATTATTAACCAGTTAACTAATATATGCCTAAATGTCAAAAAATCCAGTCACAGTGGGTGTAGCATTGAGCAATGAAAGAATATTTCAAGAGTGACAAAGGAGCGGAGGGCCTCCCAAGCCCATCAAAACAAAACCAATTGAGCAGACAAAGATGTTTGGTTCTTAAGATAATTAAAGTTGTTTCGGCCTAAGAAATCTGTCACACTAATATATGAGCAGTTGCCGAGATCGTGAGTCTTGGTAAAATTACCTTTTTGAGATTCCAAGATGAGATGTCCTGCTAGGTAATATCTCAGTAATATCAGGGACGTCTTGGTCAACTTCTTGGTGCATGTGCATCTGTCAAGTGCTTATTTTAGAATGCTTGGTTCCAGGCTCTGGTCTTGGAATGAGTCTCTCTTCCCTCCTCTTTCCCTTCCCATTAGGAAAACCCACTGGATAGTTTCATTAAGGGTAACAATAAGCAGGATGCCCCCCCCCCCCCCTCCCTCCCATTCTTTCTTTCTACCTTTTATTTTACTTTCATGTTCAATTTTTGACATTGGAAAAATGATGATTGATTGTGTGAATATAGATAATATGGTTATTCATGCTAAAGGGCCAAAATTGTTAGCCCTAAATCTTTGAAGCAAACATCTGTCTCCAAATTAACCCAGTCCAGTTTTGACATAGCTGCCGCTTTCCATGAAATTTTATTGAAGGCCACAAAAATGGGTAGTAAATCTTCCCCAGTTTGAACAACTCAACTATGGCCATGAGTGTGGTGATATTGGCTCGTGTATTTATGTGTTTGTTCGATTACTTCCATGGTTTATGTCGCAGGCTCTGGATCGTGCAAAGCCAGGTGTTGAGAAGTCAAAGAAAGCTGCGCATAGCAGATCCTTCAAGAAACTGGTTTGTAATTAGATAACAGTTACGCTGTGGCTAAGTCACTGGTCATTTTGTTGGTTTGTGTTATTTATTGCTAATACCTATTTTTGTCTGTAGAGCCTGAAAGGAGGCCCGAGCTAATTCAAATTCATTAAGATGTGCCAATGGTCAAAGCAGCAAACGACATTCCGAAATGCTTATGGAACCCAAAAGAATTCTGAGTTTTCTTTGCTGCTTATGTTGAAGGCCAGTGCATACTCAAGTTAATGGGCTGACCCTCCGTTGCGAATTTGTGTATTGCAATTTAGTCCAGTTGCAGCTGAAACTCCAGAATATGGTTTGCATTTGCTGGATGATTTTGTACATTCAGATCTTAAAGCTGTGCATTTGCTGAAAGTGGGTCGACTGCCTTTTCTGGACCTTTATTGTGTAAGTTGACAAATATCAGTTGGTCATGTACGATTAAAAATGGGAAGATCAAATTTCAGTCAATTTTATAGGAGAATTTGGGAAAAATTGTTCAAGATTTTCAATTTTCTAGTGCATTCTGTATACCCCTTTAAATGAGGAATGCATACAATTTTCTGAAATCCTTTAGTTTGGTTAGATTTTCTCTACATGCCTAACTCCATTAAACAGGTTCAAAGTGGTTAACTAGAAATTGATTTATTTATCGGTAAATGTTCTCTTGAAATGATTTTTTATTTTTTCAGTTGGAGAAACTGAATTTTCTCACTCTTTTTATTCAAAGATGGTTTTATTCTTGGTTATTTGCTTGACATTTGGAATGCCAATGCACACAGGCATATAGATTGGTTTCACAAATAGTGACTTTCTATCCACAAGGGCAGAGGATTATGTTTCTTTTACGCCTCTTCTCCATATGTTTAGAAGGTGTAGTTATCTCTAATTCACCTTGTCAGTGTTCAAAAGTGGTATCCAATACAGTGACTAATATAATATATATTAAGTGCTTTATACAATAACCAATTTGGTAACTAAATTTAACTCTTTTCTAGTAAACACAAACAATTTTTTTGAGGGTGCAGTTGGTAATTACAGTTTAACTCTTGTTACTCATGTTCTGGTAGACATTGATTATTCATTTGGTGATGTTTTGTAGGAAATTAGCTCTTTGTGTAAAATTATTTTACATGTTTTGGTGTTGGGCAAATTTTTATAGTTAAGAAATCAAAAAAAAAAAAAAAAAAAGCATATATATATATATATATATATATATATATATATATATATATATATATATATAATTTGATCATTTTAAAATATCAGGTGAAAAGGAAAAGTAAAAGTAAAAGTTCACTATCTATGGAGAATTATATGTGAAATTTTGAAAGGAGGGGAAAGAATATATGGATGAAATTTTCCCTTTGAATAGACCTACACCTTTTAGGGGTTTTTTTTTTTTTTTTTTAATCATAAAATAAAAATTGCATTATTTGTAAGTTTCAAAAGGTTACACTTAAGCTCTTGGTATCGGATGGAGATTTAAAGTTACAAAATGTTGGATGATCTATCTTTAGTTGAATTTTTGCCAAAAGTGGAGTATATTGTATAGGCCAAGCATGTTGTTTTGGTTCGGATAATAATTGGATTACTCTTGGTTGATTGCACCAAATTTCTTTGATTTGAAGATGTGACTTTTGTTTTTTGTAATCCCTTTCCAAATTGCTAAGAATGTAGCTTATACTTCATCTTCCTCCTTCAGTGATCCATCTGTTATTATTCTAAGTTTATCATTCATGCCAATTCTCACAATCCATTCTATTCCTTCTAGTTGTTGAGTCCGAGCCATGCACATATAAGGAAAAACTCCAATCCTACTTCTTAGAATGTAGGTTTGCTGTTATTCCTAAGACTAGTAATGTAATTGCTCATGTCCTAGCAAGAAAGGGCCTTGTCGATTGCAAGCTCGATGGTTTGGCCGCTTCCACTTCTTGGCTAACATCTTCAGTCTTGGCTTCAACTATGCCTTAATAAATTTTATTACCAAAAAAAAAAAAGTCCGAGTCCTTGCACATAATAAGATTGCTAAGTGAAACGAGTAAGTAAATGATTATAATTGCCAATGATGGGTTAGTAAAGCGGTTAAATGCCCCATCTCCCTAGAGGAAGTTGCCAATGATGGGTTAGTAAAGCGGTTAAATGCCCCATCTCCCTAGAGGAAGTCTTGGGTTCACATCCGTTCGGCGGCATTAATTATATAAAAGCTCCCTTGAGGATGTAGTCGTGGTGCCTTGAAGATGTAGTCGTGGTGCCTGATGAACCTCATATCTAAAAAAAAAAAAGTATTTAGTTGGCAAAAAAAATGATTATAATTACACGTCGTGGTGCGAGCAAGCTGGCCCGGACGAACCTCATACATAAAAAAAAAAATATTTAGTTGGCAAAAAAAAATGATTATAATTCCACGTCAGTGAAAAAATTGTATGTTCAACATTTTTAACTAGTGATCATAACAAACAAAGCGGGAAATAGAGCTTTACAGGCTAACAGCTACGCGTCGGTTGAAGGAAGGAAAAATGCTCTAATGCTGCTGAGGACCTGAGTGCAATGGTTCGGAGTTCTCGTGCTCGTTCTAAGAAGCGCAAGCGTAAGCGCAGCAAGCAACGAGGTTTAAACGAAACCCTAAGTGAGTTTGAGACGAATTATATAAGAGCTGAGTTCATATGTGGAGCAAGTGATTCGTCTTGTCCGATTAAAAAATTTCTCTAGCTTACTATTTAGTTATCTGTATGTTTCAGTTAAAGCTGTTCTAGAAGAATCCGTCATCAAAGAAGAACCAATTAGTCCCCTTGTTAGGAAGTATTGGCTTCAACGGTATAGTCTCTTCTCGAGGTACGATGAGGGCATTAAAATGGACGAAGAAGGGTGGTTTTCGGTGACTCCGGAAACGATTGCAATCAGTCATGCTCAGAGATGTGGTGGAGGAGTCGTGATCGACTGCTTCACAGGGGTTGGTGGCAATGCCATTCAATTTGCTAGGATGTGAGTTAACCAAGTTATTTGAATCAGGGAAACGCTGGTTTCAAGATTTAGGCATCAGCTCTTATCCCAAGTCATCATAGTAGTGGTTTCAGATGAACCATTTGATTTTCTTTCTTTTGCATACATAATGAGTGAAAATATGCATTTGATTACTGTCGTTTTACTCAGGGAAATTCCTGAAGTTTTAGTGTTTGCTTAACTTCCATGGTTGTTCTTTCAGGGGTTACCATGTTGTTGCTATTGATATTG
Organism: Hakea prostrata; assembly: GCF_041222555.1. Taxonomy (NCBI): domain Eukaryota; kingdom Viridiplantae; phylum Streptophyta; class Magnoliopsida; order Proteales; family Proteaceae; genus Hakea; species Hakea prostrata. The sequence continues at coordinate 19,931,823 of NC_142603.1, forward strand.
ATCCTAGGAAGGTTCAATTAGCTTCTAATAATGCAAAGGTTTATGGAGTCGAACATTACATTGATTTTGTAGTTGGAGATTTTTTCAAACTTGCTCAATCTTTGAAGGTATGTAAGTTGCTTCTTGTTTTGTCATGTAATTTCATTTTTTTTTTAATTTTTTTTAATTTTTTTATTAAAAGGATGTAATGATGGGTTGAACTGATAATGAATCAGTTTAAATCTGAAACTTAATCTGAAACTAGGAGCTATAAAGTGCCATAAGGTTATATTTGGTTACTGAGACAACAGAATGTGAGCTAATAAATCATAATATCTAGAAGTTGAAGAAAATCAATATTCTTTAGACTGACACCAATTTGCATTTGGCTGCATATTTTTCTTTGGTAATTTTGTTCGGTGTACTCTGCAGATGAAATTTTTCAATCCTTACCATTTCGAGTTTTTTCTTTTTCTTTGGGGGTCCTCATATGTTTGTATTTTCTTCCAACCAGGCATTCCATTTAAGATTTCTTTTCTATTTCTTTTGGATTTCATTTTTCAGTGAACAGTTCACTTTATTCCACCTACTGTCTGACCAAATGGGGCCATAGTACATACAGACTTATCAAATAAGAACATAGAGATGTTTGGGAATACTTAGTACTAACTTAAGTAGTTTATGAGACTTTCATATCAAATTGTCCTGAAGAGCTGCATTGTCTAACTGTAAAAGCATAGCATTGAATTTCTGTGCTGTTGTCGTGTTGATTTTCTAAACGTAGACTGGATGGAATCATATTTTATCATCAAATATGTCCATTTGACCTTTCTTTTCTAAATACCAAGTAAAGAAAATTGTATCAAGGTAGATCACTCTTTATAGTATTAGTTAGTAGGTCGTTTTGCTTTGGGCAACACTTCCTTACTTGCAACCAAAAGACATTCATACTTTAGTAGATCAATATCAGTGCTAATATCCCAAATATATTCTATTCCATTTTCATGGGAGCAATGTAAACAATTTTAGGTTTTCTTCTTTCCTTCTTTGCTAGCACAGATCTGTTTATTTTTAAAATACAAATATCTATAATCACCAAAGGACATTAAAGTACTTCAAATGCTTTGATATTTTAGAAGATGAAGTATTTCCATTTTGTTCTTCTCTAGACTGACCATCTTACTAATACATATTCTTTAAGCACTTAGGCAACAAGGCAATTCTTGAACATTTAGCAGCCAGTCACCATAGAGTTCTAGGCTCCGAGAAAGAAAAAATAAGGGGAAAAAGTTAGTAAAAGGCACAGGAAATGAGGGAAACATGATGTAGAAAACCAAGAGTATATTGCACACCAGATATGATTTTATTAATTTTTGTGAAAAATAATCACTTCTTTTTTGGTGATTAAACTGATAGCTATGCTAAATGATGCTTTGAGAGTGCTTATGTGATGGATGGTGCTGCAGCCTTGAAACATAGAGGATGCCCAACTTTTTCTCAACTTATTTGTTTGAATTTCATTAGGGAGATGTGGTGTTTCTCTCACCACCATGGGGAGGCCCTGCTTACAGAACCATTAGGAATTTTACTCTTGATCTGCTCATGCCAAAAGATGGGTACGTTATGGTTTGCATTTATATATTCTCATGGATTATAATAAAAAGCATTTCCTCTCCTCAGCAGCAATAGAAAATGTACTTTCTCCTCCAGTTGAATTATTTATTACCTTCAGACTGATAGGTCAAATATTTAACCATTCATTTGCTAAACCAAAATTGTGGTGATAAGAAAGAGTTTATTCTCTGAGAATGAGGTTGAATATGCTCTGAACAGTGCCTTTCACAAGTTAATATTGAAGGGTGATTAGGACACTTTCATATCTTGGATGAGGCTTGTCCATAGTACAAGGAGCATCATCTTGAATCTTTCCTGAATCCATATGTGGAGTTCAATAAATGTGTGATTTTTTTTATATTGCCTTGGGATTGTTTTATTTGCTCACTGAGTCTTCTGATATTCTCATGTCTTGGGTCTTGTAATGTGCCATTTTATATAACACAAGTTAGTTCTTGTATCTATAAATAAAATATGCAACAATTATTTATTTGTAGGATTTAAGATTTTGGGGGTTTGAAGTTGAAAATTGAAACAGGGAGGGGGGTTCTGACTTGTAGACTAGTGTCAAAATGGTTCTGCTAAATTTATTGACACTCTTGTTGCATCTTTTGACAGCAGAAGCATAAAGATAGAAAAAAGTTTTTGGTCCTTCGAATAAATGGTAGTGGATCCTTTAAGCATTAGAAAACCACATGTAAAATCAGGGCAGAGGTTAGGCACTCAAAATAGAAAGGAGTTCAGTGAGTACCAGAAATAGGAACTCCCAAAAATGTAACTCAGATTTATGAGTTGCTGAAATTAGCCACCAGATTTTGAAAATATCAAAATAGAAAGTGATAGTACCGAAAATAGAAACCAGAACTCAAAGGAAAAGGTTTCACACCCCCCACCCCCCCCCCCCCAAAAAAAAAAAAAAAAAAAAAAAAGGGGTTAAAAATTAGAAATTGGGATTTAGTGACAATCAGAATTTAGTAACTAAATTAAGAAAAACCAAGAGAACTGATTCAGAAACACATTACAGATATAGAACCAAGCAGTACTGAAATAGGAAGAATCAGAATGATTAAGTTGCTTAAAATAGCAAGGAGGGTTATCATGGATTTTTATTTGCAGCAGCAGCTGCCTGCTGCTGCCGACGGTGTTGATCGCGCCATGTATGCAAAATATGATCGAACAGTTGAGAATCAAATGGCAAGGGTGTATTTGTAAATATTATTTTTTATTTTTATACTTGAAAGTTTAAAATTTACTAATTTACAAAATGAGGTCCTCACATACCCGATTCTCAAATCGTTCTCTCATTCTTCTCAAGGTTCTTATAATCGGATGTTATTTGCTTAATCTACAATGGAAAAATATTTCTCACCTCAATATCTATAATCGCCACAGATAAACCGAAAGTAGAATGACCCTTCAGACTAACCTGCAATTCGAGCTTCCGTTAAAAAGAATCACCGGAAAGAAAAACAAGAAAAGAGAAAATTTGAAAGGGAAAGAGAGAAGAATTCATGAAACTATAAATCTTACTAAAACTAGGTCATTTCTATTGAACTAAATAGGAATTGAATCAAGAATCAAAGAAATGCGAAGTGATGAGAATGAATATTCGGAGTAAACTTCTTTCACAAACATGATACGACTAACCAAAGATTCATAGAGACAAGGAAACCAAAGGATCCAAAACACTGAGGACCAACAACTTCCAATCAAGAATTTCGACTTTCTTATGAAAAAAGAGGAAGAATAAATTCAGAAAAACGAGTAGGTCTTCGTGAAAATGAAGCAGAGATTATACAGCATTCTGTTTTTGCTTTTCCCCTTCCAGTTGTTTCAGTTGTTTTAGAAAAGTAACGGTGATGACATGGCCGTTTACTCTTCCTGGGATTTTTCATTTTGGTTTATGGTGTTTCTTTTTCAGCGTGAACGCATCGAATGTAGGCGAGTCTGAATGGTCGTTCTATTTCGGTTTTTCTTCGGCGATTATAGATCTTTCGGTGAGAAAGATTTTTCCGTTGCAGATTAAGCGAATAATTTCCGATTAGAACAACTTGAGAAGAATGAGAGGGATTTGGGAGTCGGGCCATATGAGGACCTTATTTTGTAAATTAGTAAACTTTAAACCCTTCAAGTATAAAAATAAAAAATAATATTTACAAGTATACCCCTGTCATTTGATTCTCAATTGTTCGATCATATTTTGCATACATGGCATGATCAGCACCGTCGGCAGCAGCAGGCAGCTGCTGCTGCAAATAAAAATCCGGGTTATCATAGCCAAACTTGAAATCAGGCAGTAAACTACCAACCAAATAGTGGCACAGTGGGCTGATAATAGGCTGTATTCCCTAAGAAAATAAAAATTCCAGGTCTTTACTTGAAGGAAAAGAAGATGGAAGATATGTTAGGCCTTTCACCTACCAGTGGAGAAAGAATCTCACCAACTCCAACATTGGAGTTTCATTGGGGTTCCCCTACTGCATCCATGGTAAAACAGTTAAGAATCCAACAGAACCATGCTCCATCTCTCAGAGAACCAAAAAGCTCAAGAAATCTTTCTTCTCAAATCAATGGTAGTGGCTGTCATCCTTCCTTTCATTTATAACTCGATGGAAATAAGCAAAATGAGAACCCCCTATGTATGGTATCAATGACTTAAAAAGTCTTCTTCAAAATAGAGTTTCTGCAACATTGCAAAATATAAACTAACAACTTAATCCTGTATGGGGCATCAATCCCTAATATTTTAGTTTTGTAGTATCTGCCTGTTACAATAGTAGACCCAAAAATATAAAATCCATGGCCTATACAACTAATTAGATGCTCAAAATTGCACATATTAGTCCTTCTTGGCCCAGTTTGATGGTCTGCTTTGCTCCTGGCTTTCATGTTCTCCAATTCAATAAATAGATAGCACGCATTTATGAGGTAACTTGGGCTGAAATAGTGGCAACATTAGAAAACCCATGAGAAACAGAATCAAGTGAACCTGTAATTAGTCTGTGGCTTGGGTGAACACCAAACTTGGATTAAATATAGAGAAACAAGAGGAGAATAACATACTAATATGAGGGACTGTCAACATTGTCTTTGAGAGATTTGCATGTCTGAAATTTTGTAACTCGGGATAGAAATCAGAAATCATAGCCCAGTAAACTTAGATAAAATCTGCAGAAAATCATGTGAGGAACAAAATCAAATGTAGATATATAGTGTGAGTGCAAAACTCAAAATAAAGACCCAAAGTCATCCAAATTGGTCTTGGTTGAATAAGGAAGCCTGCTGAAAAACTCTGCAGAATATTAGATAAGAAGAAAAGGCAAAAGGAAGAAAGGGATATGGTTGTAGGCTTCGTGACAAGTCCCAAACCAAGATTCGCCATCTTATTTTGCACTTGCTTTATGACAAGAGCTTCTCCCAGCATTACTGCCCAAGAGAAACTTTCAATTGGACAAACTACATAAGAGTTAGATACTAAGAAACTACTTACCCATATTATAGGTATTGAACATTGTCGCCCCCTCCCTCTGGTAGTGATGACAATAGGATACTGGCAGACACTTAACTCTTAGTAAGACACCTCCCTCCAAAGAAACCCCTGATTCCAATCAAGATACCCTTTTCTGGCCATGTGAAATTTGTTATAACTTCACAGTACTTATCTGGACCCCTCTGCATTATCCGGAGCCTCACATAACACACATACTAAAATAGAGAGCAAAGTCGTGACTCGTGAAAGGAGGAGAAGTAGCACTGGATCTATTTTAAACCTGAGATTTTTTGGGATGCTTTGCATGGGCTCCTTTTCTTTGGATTTAAAAGTTTCCATGTGTCAATGAAGCATGCGTCAGTATGTTTTCTGTAGCCCCACCTCTTTTCTTTGCACGGACGGCACTACATAGGAGATCAATCCATCTTTTCTATATGGGTGTGGGGGGTGTGGGTGTGGGTGTGCATGTGCGTGTGTATGTGCGGTGTGTGTGTATGAGTATTGTTGTACTTTTGGGTGCGCCATACGATCGTAATGATGGATCATTATCAAACCAGTCAATATCTGGGATTGGCCTTGGTCAATACCAATTAGATTAAGATCACAAACCATGTCACCGAGTCTGTCTCACACTAGGTTGAGAGTCCCCAAGTGAGTCAGGAGTTCTGTGGTTTTCTCTGACCCTTAACCTGTAGTTGATTCCTCATTTTACAATAAAATTCTTCTTTACTTAACTAACTTATGCATTTTCATTAGATCTTCATTAGATCAAATATGCTACTGCAGATGATTTCTAAAGTAATGCTGCTACACCCTAGTACAGTTGGTGTATGGTTCATTGCAAAATTAAATTGATTCCTTGAATTGTATGATGTGTGTGATTTGTTATTTCCAAAAACTGACTACAGTGTATTTCCAGGTATTCCATCTTTCAAGTAGCTCAGAAAATAACACCTAATATTATCATGTTCTTGCCTCGAAATGTTGACTTACAACAGGTTGAAGAACTTTCTTGGTTATCCTCCCCTCCTCTAAATATTGAGGTATGACTGATTAAGATTTATCAAATTCTTAGATTTGAGAAATACCTCTGAAAGTTGAAAAGTTCACTCATTCTTGAAAATCTAGATTTTGTTCTTGAACTTTGAAGTTGATTTATTTTCTTGTGAATTTGATTTTTATTGGATTTAAATAGGGTTGTTGGCTAATTTATTAAATATATCTTAAGTAAATGAAATGCAAATGTGAAAACATTTAATTAAATAATATTTTGACATAAATAAGTACCTGTAGGAGCGTGTGACACTAATATACTGCCTATCTTGGTTTCCAGCAAGCTTTCCTCTAGTTTCGGTGGGGAATGTGTGACCCTTCCTTAGGTGTTCAGAAACTTGTGAGATATGGTCAAAACAGTTTGAAACGTTTTGACATATTTGGAAACCATTGCCATCTCATCTTGGTTTGATAGAAACACAAAGTAAAATCTCCCATGGAGTGTCATCAGAAGAGGTTGAATATAAGCTGTTTTCTCTCTTCCTAACAAATTTTATGCACACAGATTGAAGAGAATTATGTACAATTCAACTTAAAAGGGACAACTGCTTATTTTGGTGGTATTGCATTTGGGAAGCCGGATATTCCTTAATTCTGTGGAGTTTCAACATTGTAAGTATTGTTTGTTTGCCAAATGTGTGAACTGAATAAAGAATCATTAAAATTATCTGTGAATCAAATGTGCCTGTTGGTCCTCGTGTAGTATTGATTGTCATCTCAAGCCATTTTGGTGTTCTTTTGGTAGTTTTGTCAGAAGAATTTCTGAAGTTATCTTCCACCCAATTCGTGAGATTATGAGCCATCACTGGATTACCACATGTAAGTCATTCCAGAGAGAGAATGCTTAAGCTTTGGAGATGATTCGAAGTCTATCCTGTGAAAAGGGTCCATAAACCATGCAGAAATGTAACTTGTTAGTGCTTGGCTTTCCCCTAATCTTTATACACAGATGCAGCTATGCAGGACAAAAAATTCCCTGGGATCACATACTTTATATCGATAATATGCTATTTAACTGCAGGACACGGAAGCAGCTCGAATGTTGTGTGTGAATCTCCAAACCTTAGCTTGTCAACATTGCAGGGTAGGAAGAGTTACTTCATGAAAACAAGGGGATGCTGTAAACTGCTGTCTCAATTCAATTTTGACTTGTCATTTAGGGTGTCTGATGGAGCTGGGGAATTTGCCACTTTCTTTTCTATGCCTGCTCCCCTCAGGGATTTCACAATGCCTATCCCAGGATCTGTAAAATTATATATTTCAGGCTGATTTTTTTTCGTTCTATTTCAATGTCTAATATTTACTATTATCGTATAGGCAGGGTACAACATTTTGCAATAGCTTTGTAGATCTTTAGACCTGTTGAGAAATATACTGAAATTAATGAGCTTAAGTGAAACACAAATGCATAAATAGTTGTGAGGTACCATTTGCTGGTTTTTGTATTGCATGGCACTAGCTCTCTTACGAATCCGGATCATCTCCCCGTCGGGTGTGCTCCCCCATGGCTTCCTGACCACAAAAACCAGTGGGTTCCACTAGTGAAAAAAAGTTTTTATTTTTTATTTTTTCCAAAAAGTGTTTTTCACCGTGGGCCCCACTGATCTTTGTACTCTCCGTTGGGATCGCTGATCTAGATTCCTCTCTTACCATACACACCATTTGTTGCTCAACTGTATTAGGTTATGGAGCCTTGCAAGCTTCCAAGGGGACTTGAATAAATATTCCTTGGACCAACAAAAAACCAACTCATTTATAGGATGAGTTAAATATTCCTTAATTCATTGGATTTTTTAAATGGTTTTACTTTATTGAAGTATTAAGAAACCAAAAACCAATCTCATTTTGAATATTATTTACTTTCATTTTGAATACCAACTCTTTTTTTTTTTCATAATTTGTTCTTGTCAAAAATTACCAAATAATTTTTCATTTTTGACTAAAAATGATTTTTTATATTTATTGTTTTTAATACAAATAGCTTTTTCTTTTAAATAGACAAAATATGGGATGAGAATCGATATCCTAAAAGGCCCTAAGACCAACTTTATCGAGTTTTATAGGCAATTGATGACTAAGGCAATATTATCTTTCCACTGCCACCAGAAAAGTGTCACCTTATAACATCGTATTTGGGCAACTTGGAATGATCTCCTTCTCAATGGGAAACAATGGATGCCTTACCAGATAGTTGCAAAAGCAACCTGCACATTCAAAGACCTCAAGAAAATGCAAGTCAATTGCTTTTACAACTGCTATTAATACTCATTCCTTGTTACCTTATTATTTTGGTTCTTTCTATTGAAAAGCTGAATCCTTGGCTCTCCAAAAAGGTTTTCTAGAAGCTATTCATATGTTATAAACTATTTGAAAGTATGGATGTGCTTCTAACACGATGATTGCAACCTCTTGTAGAGGTTGTAAGACCAAAGAGGTCTATAGTTAATTAAAAAAAAAAACTAGATGTATTTTTCATTTGGGTTCAATAACAACCCTTGAACAAATTTATCAATTAAACCCTTATTATTAATACGGTTAGTCTCATTTATCTGTTTCTACTATTACCCTCACATCTTAAAAGTTTAAAAATACCATCCATGAACCATGTCTCCTATGCTTGTGATGATTTACGACTGAGAGAGAGAAAGAAGTTGCAAATCGTAGAGGGAGATGAAGAAAAAAATTTTTGGTGTAAGGAGAGGTAAAGGTGACGAAGATTATTGTTCAAGGTTATTCTTATTTATTTGAAATATTTACTTATTTACATTAGCATTTAAGTATTTAACTATGATTTCTTAATGACAAGATTGTATTTAATATGTTTTCATGTTATAAGCGGCATGATTGATAAATTAGATAACTAAAAGGTGCACTATTTTTAGAGACAAGTCGGAGGCGATGTTGAAAACTTTCGTTTTTGTTTTTTTTTTTTTTTCCTTTTTGTTTCGGATTCCTATAATGATAACGGAGAAAAATAGAAAAATAAATAGTTCATATAAAAGTAAGAGGGAGAATTTAAAAAAATAAAAAAAAAAAAAAAAATAAAAACATAATAAAAGAAATAATCAAAAAAAGAAAAAAAAGGGATTGGCAGAAAACAAGAAAGAATAAAGACGATAGTTCACTTTAATGGGGAATAATGAAACTTATCATCGGGGGAAGATAATTAAAGATTTAAAGAGTATGGGAGAAACAGAATTTTTCCTATAAAAAATGAAAACACGAATCTGTTCTTCTTTTTATCAGAAAACAAAATCACGAAACTTGTAGGACGAAATTTTCGCCTGTGAGCAGTCGGAGCGGAAGAGGAGTAATCGCAGAGATGGCTGAAGCACACGAAGAAGAACGCCTTGACGTTCTGACGAAAATGGGTCAGAAAACTGGGATTTCAAAGCCCAGGCAAGTTCTCAAGCTCTGTATTAGTTGTTTCCATTTGGATTTTCGATCGCTGTTTTTGCTTTTCTTTCATTCTCATCCATTTTGAGCAATTTCAAGAACACGTCTGTTTGATATCAGAATCTCCAACTGTAAATCATAATTCTATAAAGTACTCATACAATTTGAATCTAGTATCTGAGTTTGGAATGGAATTCTCATTTCATGTTCTTGTTATAAACTGAACGATGGAGGAAGATTGATGAGTTCTTCGTGCAACTGTTGTTTTTACTAAGTTTAATATACCAATTGGTATTCCATTTATGTAGAGTTCCGCCTACCATCTTCTTGTTGGAGGATCGCTATTTTGTTGGTTTTTTGATCGTGAATGATTTCTATTCTGTTCTTATACAGGAGTGAGGTTCACAGAGATGGAGATTACCATCGAGCAGTTCATGTGTGGATTTTTTGTGAGAGTACTCAAGAGTTGCTTCTGCAGCTCCGTGCGGACTGTAAGGATTCATGGCCAGGATTATGGGATATATCAAGTGCCGGCCATATATCTGCTGGTGATTCCTCACTTGTATCGGCCAGGTAGCTAATTGCAATCTGTTGGTATCATGAGAGCAGTATTTGCTTTTTAGGAATTTCTGGTGTTGTTACTTATTGCATTAGTCCATAAGCTCCTTTTCCCTGTTACTTTCGCTTTCAGTCGTGCCAAAAGTCATTCATATTTTCTGTTCTTGTTGTAGCTAGGTAAATTAGTTATCATGTTGGGTGTTTCTTTTTAATTTTTTTATATACAATAATTATTCTATTTTAATTTCATGTGCGTGTGTGTCCGTGTGTTTTCCATCGTATGGCATTTTCTGGGTTCCTTTTAATTTTAAAATGGAATGATAGGTTTTTTCGTTATCTATTAATCTTCTATTAATTGTCATTTTCACATGCTAAGGCTGTTTTAATATTTTGAAGTGAGCGTTCCTTTGAATTGTTTTTTGTTGTTCTAACCTAAAAGTTTTAAAATGTTTAATAGTTTAGTCATTTGTTTCTCCACTACTGAATTTTCATTTCAATAGAATGTCTAGCAGTTTAGGTATGCAATTCTACTTTTTTTTTGTGTGTGGGTGTGTTGATTGGTGGTGCCATATCAACTGATCAAGTGCAGCTATGCATTTTTCAAATATAGAAACACGACATGAACCTATTGACTCTTACAAATCTTAATTCTTAGAAATGGATGTCATCTATTTGCAATGTAGTGTTTGGCCTGATAGATCTGTTATGCTTGTCAGCACACTATATCATAGTACCATTATTGTGAATTTAAAGGAACTTGTTTACCTTCAACAAAGTCTCATATGCTCCCAGGAGGGAACTTCATGAAGAACTAGGTGTAGCTCTTCCAGAGGATGCATTTGAGTTGATATTCATATTTCTTCAGGAGTGGTTAGTAGATTCCCTTGCTTTTATGTGTAATTTCCATATCCTTCTTCGTGTATTTTCTGATCATTATGAACAGAGTTTAATATTTTATAGTTTAGACCACTTAACTATGTTTGTACATTGATTTTACAATTACTGTATGCAATGAATGCAGTGTTATAAATGAGGGGATGTATATCAACAATGAATTCAACGACGTGTATCTGGTGACGACTCTAGATCCAATTCCTCTGGAGGCCTTTACTCTTCAGGTGAGAAACTATAAAGTTGGTCATTACATGAGGATACTGTAGAATTTCCCATGTGTAGCTTACTATATGAAGGCTTTTTAAGTATCATCAATTGGTTTACTATATATTGCTGTAAACTATCCATATGAGTAGTGAAAGGTATTATATGCTCGGTCTTTTTTGCAACAACTAGTGGCTTGACTGTCTAGAATTTGAGGATCCATGGTTTATATTTTTAATTCATTTTCGATCAAATCATTCGGCTGAATGGTTTCTTTACTTTTAATGAGGGAATAGTTGATTTCAACTACTTTTGTTTTGTCTGTCATAAGAACTGCACGGTAACTCACATGCTCTGTTGATCCCGGAAGTATTGAATATTTTTTCTGTTCTTATTCATAATATTTGTGCTGTTATCCATATGCATGAAAAATATTCTATATGGATCTTCCTGCATGTATCCATTCAGACTTGCAACTTGAAAATTTCACTTATAATCTTAAAATCCTTTTTCTTTAGAAGTTTTCATTCATTAAATCTGATGAGCTGTCTTCAACAATTTGGACTGAAATGTTCCTTCTTTTTATTTTTTCTGTAAATAAAATTGTAGGAAACAGAAGTTTCTGCTGTTAAATATATTTCTTGGGAGGAATATAGAAGCTTACTCGCAAAAGAACATCCTGAGTATGTTCCTTATGATGTACATGGGCAGTATGGTCAACTATTTGATACACTTGCAAAAAGGTATGCCACTGAGAACTATCCCAAAACCTCGGCCTTATTAAATTTGTTTTATATTTTTATATCCAACAATTTCTTGTGAAACCAGTGCCATCCAGTTTGTTGCTCCCACTTTATGGAGGATAATATATGGTATTAAGAACATCAAAGGATACTAAGGAAGGGAAACTCAAGATGAAACATAATTGTCAAGGAGACTAGGCCAAAAGTATGCAGTTACATAACCAAAATGGGCTTGTTATTATTGAAACTAAGTTGTGGGTTGGGTTATGCATGTATTGGGTGTCTGATCCCCTATGTTTTCCTATGGTCTATACTATGGGTTGAGGCTAGGCATACAAGATTAATTAATTAAAGTTTTTCTTTCATTATTTTAATTGTTATTATGTGTTGTAGTAATCAGGATGATTATGACTCTGCAAGTCGATTCCTATATGCAATTCCCCATTTTGCATGAATTCTGATCAGAGTAATCCAGTCAATAGAATCATTCATATTTTGAACAGTTGTTCCTTAAATCTAGAGAGGAACTTGGCATGTTTGCAACAGATCAGACTTGCTGCAATTCACATTAGCAATATCTCTATTCTACCCTCTATTTGTTGTTCTGAGCATCTGAATTTTCATTTGATATATCTATGCCAATATTCTTTTATTGTGTTAAACCATCCACTGATAATGGACTGCTCATTATACTCCTATATTCTGATCTTTGTTTGACCAGTGATATTGTTAAACAGACCTTCTTTTAATACTACTAGGTTCAGTTCAAATTTTCTACCCAGCCTTTGGATCTTCTTCAGATTTCCATTTAGTGTTCTAATCCTGATTTACCGAACTCAATTTGAGTTTTAGCTCCATCTGCAGACCTGATATTGTTATTAAAATTTACATAACATGAACTAATTGTTCTTCAAAACATCTTGTTAATTGGAGCTTTTCTGAGCCCCCCCCCCCCATATATATATATATATATATTTGTGGTGACTAAAAATTCATAGACCAAAGAGGGAAGGCGCCCAAGGGGTACACGAATAGAAAGAGGCTAAACAGCCAAAAAAGAAGCAAAATACCACTTTTAAAGTGCCAAATTCCAAGATTCAAAAGTATTCGTGTTTCTTGGGAGTCATTGAAACTGTTGACAGTTAACTTTCATATTAAAGGAGATGGAATCCATTCCAAATCTGATGAAAAGATGTGGATTTGGTAGACCATCTTCTGAGATTTATCTCATCCCAAACCTGATGTATTGCTGCACTAAAAGCCAGTTGTCCCACTCAGTTAAAGTAGGATGATCCTGTGAAAGTCATATCACCAAATCCATTCCCTCTGGCAAGGGAGTATCTACCAAAGAAAATGTCAGAAATGTGTAATAAGCCATGATCAAATCTTTGAGGAGAAAGGGCACTGAAAAAACAGGTGATCTATCCTCAAGACCATTCCAGCTTCAGAGGTTGAGGGAACTGAAACGTGTCTCCTAATAAGGAAAGCTTGTATAGGGAGGCACTTATGAAGCATGCACCAAAGGGTGAAGCTGTAGCCACTAGCAAGTGATGCAGCTTGAGAACCAAGCTAATTTGGTCCAAATGACAGTATCTTCCTGAGCTATAATGCAAATCCAGGTAGCTTGAAAATCAGACTGAGAAGATTTTCAAAGGATCCGTCCTGCCAAGCTGGGACCTAGGAAATATGGGTGAGGGCAGCCCAGATGAGGTCCATTTTAGGGAGGGGGTGGGATGTAGTATCCCAAAAGAACCTCTGATGATGAGAGCGACTGTGGCTAATCTGTCTGAACCCATGCTGTAAATAGTCCTATCACACACTTCCATGAAAAGAATACTGGCTGGCTGCCAGTTTTCTAACCACAGTCTAGTAGATTCATCATCATTAATGGAAGAGGAGATTAAGCCAAGTACAAGATTTACAAGATTTCTGAGCTCCACAACTTTTCTCGAAATCCAGTGGACATCTGTGGGCATAGGAATAGTCCTAATAGTGTCCTTTTGAAGATATCTTTGATAATTCCCAATCAACTTAGATATTTTCCCCCAAGTCAGTTTAAAAATTCTAGCTGTTTTGGAGTCTTGGAGATGCCTGATACCCCAACCCTCAGCCTTAGAAGGCACACCGATTCCCAGGATGTAGGGTGAAGCAATCTTGAAGTCCAAAACACTTCCAAAGAGAAGGTTACATAAGGGCTTCCAACTATGCAATAACTAGTTGCAGGAGGCATCCAGCCTAGCAACTAGCTAAGAGAAACATTACAAGCTGATAAGAACCTTCAATTCACTATGGAATTCAACAGCAAAATGTAGAAAATTCACAAGATAGAGCAGGATTTAATGGTGCAAGTCACCCTAAACACCTCATGGTGCCCTCAGCCGAAGGCTGCCCCAAAGTCACTCACATAACAATCCATACCCTCTTCTCTCAATTCCCCCTATTTATTACCCCTCAACTATCCCTAGCACTCCCTCTGTCCGCCACATGGCATGATCTTGGGGTCCTATTGTTTGTAAAATTAATATAACCGCAAGCGCACGGTATCGTGTAGCTAACGGGTCGATCTCAAGGAGGTATGCCACTTAGAATTTAATCTCTTAATGGTAATGCAAAAGTGCAATGATTCAAAGATTTTAACTAATTAATTAAACGAGTGGTCCTAATCCATACATCTAATGCAATCGAATTGAGACGAAAAATAAACAAACATAACCAACGCATAATTAATAAAAGGCAGAAAAAAAAAGTGAATAATACATAAGTAAAAATAAAAGGGAGTGATCCGAGTGTCAGCTCTGGATCTAGGGAAGGGGAGTATAATTATAATGACTTTGTCCGTGGACCCTTTGCCTTAGCTTACAATCCACCGATCGGGGGAACGAATATTAGAGAAAAAAATTTGTAGAAAGGAAATAATCAAAGCAATAAAAGGAAAAGGGAAACCTTAACCAAAGAGAAGCACGACTGAAGGCATCTTTGATCAAGGACCCAGGGAAAGGAAGAACAATAAATAAATGTTGAAAGTAAATTGCAGAATGTAAATAATAGAGCAATAAAAGGAAAAGGGAAACCTTAACCAAAGAGAGGTACGACTGTAGGCATCTTTGATCAAGGACCCAGGGGAAGGGAGAACAATAAATAAATGCTGAAAGTAAATCCTAAATTAAGAATATGGAGGGGTAGATAGAAGCAGGAATGGAGGGGGGAGAGAAAATTATTGAAGAAGGTTACTTGCATCTTTGAACTTCAAATAATAAAAAATAAATTGAACGAACGATTCGAATCTCAACCAACCCTAACAACGATCTAGAATGATCTTAGATCTACAATTGCTAGACCTAGAGAAAAACAAATCCTCTTGAAACTTGAAACTTGAAACTTGAACTTGAACTTGTAATTGCATTACATAGAAAAATTAAACCAAACATTCATTCTAAAAATTAGAATCTCACAAAAGCAATAGAGAAAACTAGAGAGAGCCTAAATAAACTAAAGAGAAAAGAAAGAGTGCTTCTCCTAAGCTCTAAAACACGTTCTCCCTTGATGGAGTATGCTCTCCTTTTATAGAGTTTACATGGGATATGAATCTTGATAGAATTTGAATCAAACTCAGAGTTCCTATCTGACTCAACCTATTAGGGTTTTGGCGTACTAATCGGACTGCCTTAGAGAGATCAAATGCACAATACCACCGTTGGATTTGAGGATCAAGAAGTCGTGAAGCTCTCCTCCAAAAATCAGCTCGATCGGACACCAGATGACCATTCGATGAAGGGCTTGATTGAAATTGGACAGAGACATTCAAAAACGGGATTTTTCCCTCTTCCTTCTTTGAATCTAATTCTTTTTCCTCTTTTTCTTTCTTTGATCAAATCCCAAATAGGAAATAAGATATTGAAGTATGCAAGGACTCTCTTAATAATATCTCTGTAGATTTGATTGATCATTTATAATCTCATCCGTAGATCAAAATTTGTTTCTTTATCTCTAAAATATTTTGGAGTTGGCCCATAATCACATCTCTAGACCACATGCTTCAGATCAGGCCCATTTTCGCATTTGAGAATTTGAACGGACCTCTTGACGTGTAAAATTGCATGATTCAAACCCAAAAACTCCAAATATTTGCTTAAATCTTGAAAAGTCTTAAAATCTGCAAAAACAACATAAAACCCAATGTAGCTCCACTCGAAGTGTGTAAAATGCATGCTTTATGCCCTAAGATTTCACACATAAATTTGCTCATCACCTATCACTAGCAAACTAGTTACACAGCATAAGTGCTTGTGTAAGTAATTCGCTTTAATTGTTGACCTTATGCAGTTGCTAGCTCATTGCCTCTTAGGTTGCTTGTTAGTTGAGGCCTTTGTCTTGCTTTGCCTGGGCTTTGTTACTTGTGCCCTTGCTCTTGTATTTCCTTTTATTCTCTTTTGGTAATGAGTTATTTATTCACACCCCCCCCCCCCAAAAAAAAAAAAAAAAAAAAAAAAAAAGAAAGAAAGAAAGAAAAAACTGTTTGCAGGAATACCCCCTTGTTCCAACTTGCTGTGTCTAACATTCATAAAATATGCATTAGGACTAATTAAGCATAAACTTAGAAGCCATTTCATAATTCTCAAATGTTATTGGTCAAAATTTACAAAAATTGAGGCTTTCTAGGAATGTTCACCCTTTGGAGTCAAAATGAACAAAACAATACTGAATGCCAAAATGTGGTAAAATATTCCATCAGAACTGCAAAATTTTGATTGAAAGCTTGCATTTTATATAAAAGGTTAACTGAAACACATTTGAGATTTTGTCAAAAGTGAAATTTCGCTTGAAACATACATATATATATATATGCTAAAACTATGAAATTTTGATGAAACCATTTCTATCTTTGATACATAGGCTGTTTTGTTTGAATACCTGGCAAATTTAAATATTTTGGTTGGTCTAAAGAAATATCGTCAATACCATGTTGCTGATCTTTTGTTCAGTCCAGCCTCCTCCCACCCACTCCCCTTTCCTCTTTTATCAGTTTCTGTTCTGATGAGAAGTAGCTCGATCGCAGTTTTCACCCAAAAAAAAAAAAAAAAAAAAAGAAAAGAAAAGAAAAAAATGAAGTAGCTGGATCAAGCAATCAATTTATTTTAAATAAAAAAATGCACCATCTGTAGTGTCAAATTTCTAAGTTTAAGTTACTATAATTTCATGTGCATTTATGATCTTGTGTTGACATTGCTGTAGGTATAATTGTAATACAGAGGCTCGTTGTTTGAGTCTGCAGAAACAGCTTTCTCGCTATTCTCCAGTTTGCATTGACCCAAAGGTAGCTATTCTTCTTGTCCCTTGTACTAATACTAGTTTTTAGTGATTATCAGAATTGCCCTTTAACTGTTAAATCTTATGATTCCTATCTTGAGACTTACTTGATGTTAATGTTGGAAATATTTCTTTCTTATTAGTTATGATGGTTAGCCATTTCTTGCTTCTGAACTTGGATGTAAATATTCACACCTCCATATTGTTAAGCAATGTTAGGGTACCAAAGGATGCAAACCCTATAGTTTTCCTTCTGTCATTCCTGATTAAAAGAAGAAAAATTGAAAGCCCGATTTCAAGTCTCAACTGCTAGCCACAAAAGGCATGCATAATGCTTTTGTTCTTTTGTGTACTATCTGATTTTCCAAGTATAAATTCTTTTCATATAATGAAGTATGAACTACACTACAAGCGGCAGTTTTGGTAAATGTTTGGATTTGCTTGTTTGCCAGGTTTAGTTGTTCTCTCATTGATCACCTCTACATATTCTATCAGATATTGTCTCCTTTCCTAGGAGAAGACAACTGCTAAATTCTCTCTCTTTCTCTCTATCATGTGTCAGTAACTTATTTTTCTACTTTTTCTCTCTTCTCTTACTCAGCTCACTGGGATCTCAGAAGCAGATAAGGAAGCCCTACTGTTGATTATAAAAGCTGCCACTATACTGGATGAGATTTTCCATTTGCAGGTTAGTTTAGCTCAAAGTAGTCTTTATGTATTTATTAGTAAATGTGAATAAATGGAGTCAAACATGATTTGCATGTGAATTTCAAGTGGTTTGATTTTGGAAAGTTTTATATGCTTGCTGTGTATTGTGGGAGAACAGTATTATGATTTGAATATTCCACCTATAACCTGTTGGAGAGCCCATGGGCTAGACAAAACTCTAAAGTGCATCCATCTGCTTCTTTGGTTACTGAGTATAATTTGTTCAGCATGGTCCATAATTGTTTGACTGATGTCCAAAAAAGTAAAGATAACATATGGAAAAGATTCCTAAGCGTTAAAAGCTAGTTTTGGTTGTAGGTTTGATGTGTAGATCAAAAGAGGTGGAAGAGAAGAAATAGCCAGCCTGCTGGCCCAACAAACTAGCCCTACATGTCTACTTTCATGGTGTAGTGATGCAGGATATATGGGGCTGCTCCTTCTAGTCTTAGCCCAGGCCTAGTTATACTAGAGTTACCATGTCAGACCAGGCCGAAGCCCCTTCCAGCCCTGAATTTAGTCTTACAGTTATTTCAGTATACTTAGCTTTTATTTCAGTTTATTAATGGTCGTAGTTTCATTTTTTGTGTTGGAAGTATAATTAAGGTTTCCTAATTGGAGTAGACTACTCTTTTAGTTATATTTTTTGTTTTCTTATATTTTTATATTGGTTTCATATTTTGTGTTAAGACTAGGTTTTGTAATATCTAAGATTTTTTTTTTTTTTTTTTAATTCTATTTGCTTTGTATTTCCTTATCCTACTCAGGGTAGGATTTGCTCAGATTGTAACTATAAATACCCCATTTGGGCCTATGAATGAAGATAACCTTTTGATCAATAACTTATTCAAATTCTAACATGGTATCAGAGCCTAATTTCTATTAGGGAAGAGAGAGCTAACTAAAGGAATCAAATCCCTCTCTTTTCCCTCATACTACTACCCCTTCCATTGTTGCAACTTGAGCCATTGTACCACCAAAACCACATCGCTGCAACCTGAAAATTCTTGCAGAACCATAGCCTTCTACTTTTTTTCTCCATTAACTGCAACCTGAAACTCGTTGCCTCTTCTTCTTCTTCATCCTGCAACCTAGAACCTTCCATTGAATCACCTCTTGTCTTGCTGCCACTGCAACCTGCAACCCTCCATCGAACCTCTATTGAAACTCCACCTGCCGCTGCAACCTGCAACCTGCAACCTCCATCAAACTTACAACCCACAAATTCCATCGCCCAAGCCTGTAAATACCTAGGGTCTCTCCTCTTCTAATCTTCTTCTTCTAATCACCATCGAACTAGAACTAGACCTTCTGCCATCTTCAAAATTGCAAGAAACATATTCCACAAGAACTTCTTTAGCCATCAATTCACCATAATCTCATTCTAGATGAAGGCATTTTATACTTCTAAACCAGACCAAACTATCTTCCATTGAACCGACATGGACCAAACTAGACCAGGGTTCTATTTGTGAATTTGCATATATTCAGGGATCTTTTTTTGTGAATTCACATATATAGGGATCTCTTTTGTGAATTTGCATATATACAGGGGTCTATTTGTAATTTCCCATATGTTTAGGGTCTTTTTTGTGAATTCACATACATTTAGGGGTCTGTTTGTTATTTTCCATATATCTAGGGGTCTTCTTGAAATTTCCCATGTATACAAGGGTCTTTCTGTAATTTTTCATATATACAGGGGTCTCCTTTGAAAAAAAGAAAAGAAAAAAAAAAGGACAGAGGAAAAAAGATGCTGTCCTTTATCCTATGAATCCTATTTACCTACTATTTTTTTTTTATTTTCTTTCACGTCACATTACCTCTTTAATTTCTGCTTTTTTCAGGTATGATTTTTTTCTTACCTTGATTTCTATCTATACATTTTTATGCTACTTTCATCTTACCATTTCAATTTCTTCCTTTTCAAGTTTACCCATTGGTTTAAATTTTCTCTTCTAAGAATTCTCTTAATTACATTCGGGCCATTATCTTACCTTGGTGGACCACAAAAAATATCATTTAGGGATTTCCTTTGTCATTGTTTTACCCACATGTAAAGCTACACATGAGGAGAAGATTGAAGATATCTACCATTCAATGTTTACTTCAAGAGTATTGTCTACCTTTTTAGGTCATTATTCAAATGCCTTTCTTTTAGACTTCCTTGTGTAGAATTTGATCTTTGTGACTTTCAGACTTCTTTATGTAGAACTTGATCTTTGTTATCTTCAAAATTTTGTTCCTTACCTAGGCAATCTTCCACTTTGGAGATCTAATATTGCTATGGCTCTGACTTTTTTGATCTGTGCAGAACTTGATCTCTGTTACCTATGGTGATTTGCCCTTTACCACTTGACATCTTCCACTTTGGAGATCTAACTTTGCTGAATATTTGTTGTTTGACCTTGCAGAACTTAATCTCTATTACCTTTGGAGATTGTTATTTATCTTGACAATTTTTTCCTTACCTTTGGAGATTGTCCCTTTACTTGGCAAATTTTCTCTTTAGAGATCTAACATTGCTACAATTCTAAAATTTCACTTTTGCTGTTGTACGCCTGTACCCTAGTTGTTGTTACCCAAAAAATATATTTTCCCTCAGATATGTGTAGAAATTTGGTCTTCTCAACATTTGAAGATTCTACATTTTTCTTGGGCATTCTTCCTTGAAGACCTAAGGTTTATCTAGAAGTGGAGGCAGACGTAATCTATAAGTTATTAATGAAGTTTGAAGATCAAGTTGCAGATGTTTACCTAAATTGATGTTTTGTACTATTTGGCCAAGTTAGGCATGTGTGATATCCATGCCTTAACTTGAGGGGGAGTGTTGGAAGTATAATTAAGGTTTCCTAATTGGAGTACTCCTCTTTTAGTTATATCTTTTGTTTTCTTATATTTTTTATATTGGTTTCATATTTTGTGTTAGACTAGGTTTTCTAATATCTAAGATTGGTTTTTTTATTCTATATTTGCTTTGTATTTCTTTATCCTACTCAAAGTAGGATTTATTCATATTGTAACTATAAATACCCCATTGGGGCCTATGAATGAAGATAAGCTTCTGATCAATAATTTCTTCAAATTCCAACACTTTGCATGCATTTCAATTTTAAATTTTAATAAGTGGTGTGGTGGATAGTTATAACCACCCCACAGCAAGAGTGTAGACATTTGTTTTCTTTAACAAGGGCTAGTGCAGCCTTTGAGGAAGATGATGCTGGAATAGAAAGATGAATTAAAGCTTGATTTTAATGCATGCAATATGCGTGTACACTCCCTGCCACCCCCCTCTCCCTCTTTTTCTTTTCTTTCTTCTTCTTGTGTGATTTCTTTTCTCGTCGAACTCTGATTCTTATCAGGTCCCCCCCCCCCAACCCAAAAATAAGTAATAATAATAGTAATAAATAAATAAATAGAACAAAAATTGTGTAGATTTTAGACCAATGGTACATGTTTAACAATCCCTGCCTGGGGAGACTTTTTTATGGTTTCTATTTTGTTAAGGTTTTCTTTATGGTAATAGATGTTTCTATTTGAGTTGTATCTAGAAGTTAGATCTTATACTAGGCTTGATTTGTATCTTATTTGGTTACTATCTTCTAGAGATTTCCTTCTCCATTCACTGCAGAGGGGAACTCTTCCTTAAAAGAAGGGCTGTCTGCATGCATCCCACTATTCTGAAATTTGTTTGCCTTTTGGTGTGTGACACTGTGCAAGTATTGAGAAAGCTTGCATTCGCTCGGCGTAGACTTACCTAGGCATTAGGCCAGCGGCCTTGGTCATTTCCCCTTTTCCTTCTCTCTCCTGTGAGTTGCTAGCAAGGCAACCTTTCTATCACTGAGTACATGCGATAGTTTGATTTGCTTGTTTCATGGATTGGGCTTGAGGAAAAAATGATACCCAACTTACATCTCAACCTGAGTTAGGGTTACTGCCAAAGATTTGCTGAGAGCTTCATGTGTTTGATTGGTATGGTATACAAGATTGCTTTCAGAAGGCTTGATGACTGAAGAACTATTGAAACCTCTTCAAGTTTTTGGTCTTGGTTTTCCCCCTGGTTACCAGGCCATGAAACCAAGTTGTGCTGTGATCTCGGTGAGTTTGTGTAATTTTTCCAACCTTTATCACTTCACTTGGTGGGTTTGGATGGCCATATGGCCAAGATAGGTCCTGGAACTTTACACCCTCTTATTTTAGGCTTTTGCAACATAAAGCAACTTTAGTTTTTACAAACTGAAAATTGCTACTTTGATGTAAGACCTTAGGTTGGTAGTCTATTTCATGGGTGAGCTCTACCCTAGGCTATTCCATACACTAAGAGACTACCCTATTTTCTCTTTCCTTCTTCAATTTCTTATTCTTCACTTCATTGTTTTGAAATTTCCTGTAAATCTGAGAACTGATCAAAATATTTATTGTTGCTTGACCTGAAGCTGCTATCTCTTGCTTACTGGTTATCCCTGTTGGCTGATCTTCACTGCTTTACTGTTGCTCTGCTTTTCCTATAGGTATGGAACAGCAATCCAGCATTACGAGATTGGTTAAAGGAGCATTGTGATAAATCTGACTTGGATAGGCTGAAATGGAAGTATTATTTAATCAATAAGAGTCCCTGGTAAGTCGAAGTATATTTTTTGACGTTTCTTCAAAATAATGTGATAGAAATTGGTTGCTTTGTATGATCTGAATATATTTTGCATAAATGACATAATATTAGATGCTTTGGATGCATGACTGTGGTAGACCTCAAAAAGGAAGACGGAAAGAACCAAATTCCCATAGAAAATAATAGGAACAACTCTCTGATTTCAAATTATAGACTGGATATTCTAAAGGAAGAAGAGAAATGTAAACTGGGCTGACTTGGAATTAATTAAGGAGGTTTGAGTATAATTCTCCAATGAATTGTATCATCATGGTCGGGAGTTATATAAAGGAATAAAGTTAGGTTGACTTGGTGGCACTCCTTGTTTTGATGCGGTGCATCTCTTTATGATTTAAACTCATTTAAAAATCTGATTTGTCTGCACTTAAGAACAGTACCCAATTGTAAGCAAATAGTAAAGTCTTTTCTGTGTCATAATATAATTTATAGCCCCCCGCCGTTCTTTTGTAACAGGTCAGTCCTTGATGAGAATGAGGCCTTTTTGACCACTGCAGACTCAGCAGTCAAGCTGCATGCGGATTCTACAAAGTCTCTACCTGGCTGGAAAGGGCTTGAATATAGAGCTGCATTCCCTGTTCAGAAACCTTCTGGTGCTAATTTCTACCCTCCGGATATGGACAAAATGGTAGTGCATCAAGCATGTATTTTTAGATGACCCCCCCCCCGCGTCTTTTTTTCTTTCCTTCTAGAAGAAAAGGTTTCCTATACTCCACGTCCAAAACTCCTTTCCTATGTGATGTCTGTTCTTTTGCCATTTAGACCGAGATGATTTGAATTTTGATTCTTGGATAGTTTAGGCTCTCTTTGGCATAAATCATGTTTGTGTTTATGACCTATTTATGAATAATCAATTATGGTAATGGGTTATGAGTAATAAACAATAATCGTTTGGTTCCTACTAAATATATTATATTATATAGCAAGAAATAGGTTTGGTATAGTTGGATAAATAATATATAATGTATGAGTTTGGTTTTGGTGTTGGTTCACTTTTATTGGTTTGGGTTAGTTTTGATACCCCTAGAATGTTATTGTATTAGTGATATAACAAAGGTAATTTTTCTGTGGTAATTTGGTTTTGGTATTGGTTCACTTTTAGAATGTTGGAGACTGAGAGAAGCAATGTTTCATTCTAGTTTTGGGTAACTTTACCATTTTACCCCTACTTAAATAGTAATTCTGCACATGTTAATTAATGGTAACCACATATATTTTTTTTAACTGTTTATGAGAATAAATCATAAACAGCTGTTGATATATTTATGAATTTATGTTTAGTCAATTTATTTTGATGGGAAACAGGGGTATAAATCATACCAAACACATTTATGTGTATGTGTCAAATTATCATAAATTTAAACTATACCAAAGAGAACCTTAGTCTACCTCCCTAATTTGGAGATCCGTCTGTACTTCGTGATGCTCCAAGGATGAATTCCAGCCCCCCCCCCGGGTTTCAGATATGTTGTTTTAATGGTCCATATCATAATTGAATTTCTAGAAATTTTTTATGCATTGCAAGTATACATGAGAAGTCAGATGGTTTGAATTTAACATGACTAGATGATGACATGGATAGTATGTCTTCTTAAATGTGGTAGTCAATCAGAGCTGTGATGGTGGCAGTGATAGCCCAAGAGTATGAGCCCCCCCCCCCTCTCTCTTCTTGTGTTGTTTGGAATGGTGAGATGGTATTTGTTTATTCTTTGTACTCATATTTACACTTACAGCTGCAAAATCTGTGGTTTTGCTTGGTTGAGGGTTGACGCCAGCTCAAAAGTCAACACTAGGAACTAAGAGTCAGTTCTCAACTAGAATCAGTCGTAAGAATCAATCCAAGTGCCAAGTTAGCAAAATGTGGTACAACTTATTTTTAGTTCTTACCAAAAGAAACAGGGGGGTACTGCTAAATCTCGTTTTTGTACTATTCATCATTGGAATTGGTTTGTCATGCTGCTTGAGGTCTCACCAAAAAAAAAAAAAAAATTAAATGAAAAAAAAGAAGCCAATTGAAAAATTTTCTGAATGCCTGCCAAATATCTTGTTGGATGGTTCATCTTGGGCTGAGCCTGGCCACTCTGCAGTCTATACCTTCATTAATGTTATCTAGTCATTTATGTAGTATGTCAATCTAGAAAGATAAGACCCACCTGGGAAGCTATGACATATATGTTGCAAAGTTCCATTTGTTTGCATCTCTGCATACATCATCCTGGCAGTGATTAGTTTTCTTAAATTTGTGATAGGAATTTGAACTGTGGAAGAATAGTTTAAGTCAGGATCAACAGGAAGCTGCTACAGGATATTTTACCGTTATTAGAAGACATGTTGAATCTGATTTGCATGTCCTTCCGGACAAAAGTATATCTGGTGGCATTCATCAGGTCGCAGAGTCATTTAGTGATCTTTTCATGGTTCCCTACTCAGAAGAATATAAGGCTTTTCTCACAAAAGCTGCTAAGCTACTGAATAAAGCTGGAGATTTGACTGACTCCCCCAGGTAGATTGTTCTTTGGAAGAGATTTAGGTTCCTTTTGTTGGAGGTCCTTCTTCTGCAGTTCATTCTTGGCTCATGTCTAATTTTTTTTTTCTCCTTCTGACATTGTGTAGTTTGAAGAGGCTTGCTGAAGAGCAAAGCTGCTGCTTTTCTTTCGAACAATTACTATGAATCTGACATAGCTTGGATGGAGTTGGTAATTCTTGCGCGTACATGGACTTATTTCTTTTTATTTGTTTACATATTCTGTCTCTGTTAATCTTGGTCTTTTCACTAATTTGCAATGGAAAGTGATTGAATAGGTAAAAGTTAGTTGCTATTGCAAAGCAAATGGTAGTGATTAAAAAATAGTTTCAATTGTTTCTGTTTCTTTTTCCATGGATTTTTCCCCTCCCTTTTGGAATTTGATTGCAGTTATTGCATTATTTTTCGTCATTTGCTTCATTTTTGTTTGACAGTCAAGCTCTAAAATATCCTTTCTTTGTTGAGAAATCATTGGACTTCTGTTGTTTTAGGTGTGGGTACAGAGTAATGGTGGTACTGTTGTTTTAATTTTAATTGACAAGAACCGCTTCCAGACTACTTGTGCAAAAACAATTTATACAACTGTTACTTTTGAAGGTTTTCTAACCTCTAATAGCCTATGAAATTGAAAACAGTCAAAGAAACGCTTAATTTGATATCTTTTATGGATATTTATTTTTCATAATGTTACACCGTATTCAAGTTTTATGTTTATCCTGTCTATGGGATTTGAAAATTGCTTGGATTGCGTGGATCTTACTTCTTGTTCTTGGTCTTCTTATCACTTATACCAACCACTTTCACTTATCTGCTTGAATCCTCTGCAGGACTCCAAGTTGGACATTACCATTGGCCCATATGAGACTTATGAAGATAACATTTTTGGATACAAGGTATTGGGGATGGGCATCTTATTTTTCTGTTATACACAATACCCTGTCTGATGCAATAATGGTGATTTTGTTCACCAATCCCTGTTGGCTTCAATTGGAGAATGGACATGTGATGGTTTGCAGTACTTTTTTAACTTTTCTCTGTTGCGTGTCTTATCCTGTAGGCTACATTCGAAGCATTCATTGGCATACGTGATGAAAAAGCAACCGCTCAACTTAAACTTTTTGGTGATCATTTGCAAGTTCAGTATCCTCCTTTGCTTTCCTCTCATTTGTTTTCTGTGTTCAATTGTTCATCCTCTAACATTGCAGTATTTGGTTAGGTTTTGGAGCGAAATCTTCCATTAGACAATGTATACAAATCTGAAGATATCATTGCTGCTCCGATTCGCGTGATTCGTCTTGTTTATAATGCAGGAGTGAGTTTTGTATTGTCCCTAGAATATTTCTTTACTTATGTTAGAGCAATGAAGCATTTTGTGGAAATCTATGAGGTGCATGTGGATACCTTAGGGTGTTTGGGACATATAAATTTTAATTATGAGTGTTCACATCAGATTGTACCCCTACTTAGGATTGTATTTCTTTGAAACTTTGTTTCTTTTCCTAATGTGGGGAGTACGGGTGATGTCAATTGGTCGGTTGGTGTGGGTCCAGTTCTTTCTTTTGATTTTGGTGCAAGTTTCAGGGAAACCAAAACCAGGCCATTATGGACTTTCTTATTTAGGCTTGGTTTAGGTTGGCTCAGGTCAGTCTCAGTTTGTCTTATTAGTTTGTCTTATCAGGTTCATCAATGTTTGGTTCATTTCTCAGACTGGTAATGGAACCAGTATCAGACTGATTATAAACCAAACCAACCTCATAAACCTTTTCAAATGGTCTGGGCAGGGGTCAATTCCTCCCATATTTCTAGTGTGGTCTGTTGGATCCGTAGGCTCTTGGACCCTAATTTATATTGCAATTTCCAAATGCTCAAAATTTAATTGAGCTGGTCATTCCGCTGTTTCCAAATTGGATGTCTAACGTTCATTCTTTGGGTGTTGCCTAAAATTAAATAAAACACTAAATTGGTGCAATGGTTATACTTTTAACCTGAAACTTAGTGCCACTGTTAAATTAATGTCATTAATTATATTTCTTAGGGTTAGGTCTATCAGGATTAGGAATTTTGAAAAGAAATGATCTGTGTAGGGTTATGCAGGTTCTTAGGTCTGGTTTGTACTAGGTTGAGTTTAGGCTGGTCCAGTTGGGGCTCCAGTTGGGGCTAAAGGGGGGGGGTTCATTTGTTTAACCTGAGAGTAACAGAAAACTCAATCCAAAATGGCCCATTGAGGGGCTTTGTTAGGTCATGGTTTGAAACCCTCTCTGGGAGGTTGTTATGGCTTTCTAAAACTGTGTTTTTATTTATTTATTTATCTTTTTTACTTCCAGTTGTGTCTTGATATTAAATTTTTTACTAAGATAAAGTTGTTGACTTTGACATAGTTTTTAACACATTTACGATGTTTTGTTCGATTTTATATGTTTTGTCCACCACCTTATTTGTGCAATACAAAGCCTCTATGATCTGTTAAGACTATGGAGTACACTGGACACTTATCTAAATTGTGATCAGTGAATCTATAAACACACAACAATAGTATATGATGTATACTGATCTGGTCTAAGTTCTGACAGTGAAACTTCTAGTAGTATATATTGTGTTTTAGTACAACCAATAGATGGTGGGCTAGTTATAAGGCTGTAATTACCCTCTTACTGGTTTGGGTGGTGGTTTTTTTTTGGTTAAACCATACTAAGTTTGTTTGTTAAAGTTTAGAGTTCATTCTTCTTGGTTCTCACTTGTTGTGTTTGCGAGCTTTTAGACATCTTATGCTATTATCGAAGTGATCTTTGTTTTGGCTGTTCTGGGCAAAATGCCAACCAATATTTATTTTTCGGAACAACTTGGTCAGAAGTAATGGTTCATTCTCTTCAAATGTCATATTAGGATGTTAAAGGTCCACAAACTGTTGCTTTCAATCTGCCAAATGATGAACGTATAGTGAAAGACCGTGGGTCGTCAATGGTCATGCTAAAGAACGTCTCAGAGGCAAAGTAACTTTTTTTTTTTTTTCCCGCTAACTTCTTGTCCTGATTTGCACCAATTTATGTTCCTTATTTTATCCACATGACTAGGTTTTGTGATTATTTTGAGAAACTGTTGAAAGTCTGAGTTGTTATTCCAACCAGGTTCGAGCTTGTTCTTCAACCAATATCTGACGTATGTATAAGAGAAGAACAGAAGATACATGTTGATTTTGAATCCTTTTTCACTCATACAATTTGCCATGAGTGCTGCCACGGGATTGGACCTCACACGATAACACTTCCAAGTGGTAAAAAGTCTACAGTCAGATTGGTGAGTTCCCTCTAATGATATTGTTAGTTTGTTTTATTACTGTTGTTAGTCTGATTGGTTAACCTTTATTATACCTTTTCCCCTTCTTTGACCAGCAAGGCCAAAAACTGTATTAAATGGAGACGGGATACAAAAGTGAATTTTGGGGGGCAGGGGACATAATATAGATAGAAGAAACATACTGCTTGTTTGATAGTTCAGAGGTACATACAAAAGGATCATGAAAATTATATGCTTATCTCTTGACTAGCATTTACTTATGTGAGCTACTTTTGCTGAGAACCTATCAGAAATGCTTCATGCTGAATTTCTGTTTTAGCCATTTGCCCAATTCATATATGCTCTGCTGTGAGCAATTGATCTGGAGAAACATAAATTCAACTTGTCTAATCCATTGCTAATTGAACAAGAAAGAAAGAAATGCGTTCCTCACCTATTTGTGAGCTGGCACATTCATTCTTTTTCTTTTCTTTTTTCACCTACTAGACATTTCTTTTTGGTTTTTGATGTTTTTATAGATCAATCTAATTTCAACCCTGGAGTTCAGTCATGGGAAAAACCTTGATCTACTGAGAGACTTTCCAGTTTTGATTGATGGCTTGCATCTTTGTATCATATTGGGGCACTAAAATCAAATGCAAAGTTTGACTGAACATTTAAAAAGCAAGTCGGAACTCCAGGGAAAAACCTTGATCTACTGATAGACTTTCCAGTTTTGATTGATTGCTTGGGTCTTTGTATCATATTGGGGCACTAAAATCAAATGCAAAGTTTGACTGAACATTTAAAAACAAGTCGTTAGGTTTACCAAACATTGTTTTGGTTCTCATGTTTTGCTTTGTTTGGATGATGAAGGAACTTCAAGAACTTCACTCAGCTTTGGAAGAAGCAAAAGCAGATATAGTTGGCCTCTGGGCACTAAATTTTCTAGTAAAAAAGGTAAGTCCTTGTCTGATGTTGACTGGTTTATGTACAAATTTGATGGCCTGTATGAAATGCTTTAGCTAACATAAGATTGATAGGGAAACTAGAGAGCAGGTTAGGGTTTATTTAGCGTGTGTTCCTTTCTTTTCGGTATGATGTTCCTTTCATATAGTTTGTTGATGATTTGTTTAGCTATTCTGTTAATTGTGAGTGCTTTTGCAGTATCATTGGTATTTCTGGCACTTTATTCTCGTCTTTTTTCTATAGATATTCTGATACTACAACTGTAGCAGTTGCAGATCTAAAAACATCCTAGTTTAATCATCTATAAGAAAAGAGTGAAGATAAGAAGAAAAGAATGGACTGAAAATAAGTGACCTATGGACACAATAGCTAGGCACCCAGTTATTTATGGCATTGAAACAATACATTTACAAGTGTAGCCTTAACTTTTGTGAGATATATAAAACCCTAAGGGAAACAAGTTAGTCTAGAATTACCGCCTGCAAAAATGCTGCTTTTATGTTGTGTTGCCTTTAAAGTAAAAAAGAAAAAAAGAGACTACTTTTCTACTTACCTTAGCTCCTTACATAAGCATCGGGTTAGGCATGTAATATCCCCATTATTCTTTGACTAAGTGAATTAATATATGGGACAGTAGAATAACACTCTCTCACATACTTCTACCACCAACCTCTTTTCAGCTTCTTCTTCCTTGTTACCATGCAACATTTAATTTAGAACTTCATGTCAGGGCAAACAGCTTAAGACTCTCTTTGGAGTCCTAGGTTACAATTGGGTTCCAAGGAAGGGGTGCTATTATGTGAAAAACCAGCTTCATACTAAGTTACTGCCAACTTTTTGCTCTCTCTCTCTCTCTCTCTCTCTCTCTCTCTCTCTCTCTCTCTCTCTCACACACACACACACACACACACACACACACTGCAGACATCTGGCTGTAGTCGGAGCTGAGGTTGGGTGTATTTGGGTCAATTGCGTTCTCCTTTTTTGGCCTTGGGTGTCATCCTTGCTTTGTGTGTGTGTTTCCATGTCGTGTCTGAGGTCAGTGAACCTGCAGAATTTTTGGCCAGTGCTTTGAGTTGGTCTGTTCCTAACCAGGTGGCCTTTAGAATCCCATTGCCTAGGTTCCATTGTGAAGATGGTCAACATCCACTACTTCGATTGCGCTCATTTTGTGAAGCATTCCCTGTGGAATAGGGGCAAGCTATGGTATGTCAAAATTTACAAGCACTGTTCAAGCGTTATGTGACCCAATGTATCAGAAATTGGGCACCAAGTACTCCATTGTTGTGACTTAGCTCTACAGGGAAATGAGATAATTGGGGACGTTGGCATAATGTGTCCAAAACTTCTGAGCTGGTGCCTCCGCTGGGGTTTACCAACTCACCCCAAAGACCATCACTCTAAAGCAGAGATATGGGACCATTTTTTGTGTATATAATACTGTTATTGGTCTCAAGGAGTATGATCAGTCTCAACAATCCAACTTAGAGGATAAAGCTTTGGTATATCAAACACTTGAGGAGGTGATGTTAACCGGACCCACAACCACCCCAAAGAAGGCCCAGGGAGTTGCCATTACCTACAGCCCTGCCAGCAGCCCAGGAAAATTCGGCCAACATAGGGGTGTTTTGGTTATTTTGGGTGCTCCTAGTCCAACTCAACTTGATCTAAGTATTACCAGAATTCTATTAGGATTCCTACTCCTAATCTTACTTTAATATTTGAGTTGGTCTTTTTTAAGTTATGAAAGAGTCCTAATCAAGTTAGGAGTCCTACTTAGAGAAGGATTTCTGTAGTTGTAGTCCAAGTTCCACTGGCAGACTAATCCTATTCTTGTTTTAAAATTTGAATTATCCTAGGTTGAGTTATATGAGAGTCCTTTGTAGAATGAGAGTCTTGAGTGAAGTAGGACTTCTAATTTGGTTTGCTTTCTAATTGTAAGTCCTAGTTTGATTTGTTTTCTAATGTTGAGTCCTAGCATGAATCCTTCATGTAAGGTTAAAAATATAGCCCTTAGCTTATAAAGAACACAGCTTATGAATTATTGAATGAAGGATTGTTGAAGGTGAAATAGTTGGAGTCGTGGGTTTCCTAAGGGAGGAAGCTTGTGTCTTCTGGTGTTCTCTTATTTTCTGCAATTTTCGAGTTCCTTTCCCCTACAAGTAAGTTCTAAGATCTCCCACCCTTGCCCCTACCCTTCTTCCCCTCTCTTCCCATTGCACCTTTCTTCTTTCCCCTCCTCCTAGCCTAAGGTAACCCCTCTTCATCCCCTGACACTAGTTCTCCTAATCCCAGACCCCTACCCCATTGTGGTCCTCATTCAACCCCTCCCCTAAGCCTGCAGCAGTTTTACCCCACTTCGCCTACCCTAATTCAACCACTCCTTCCCATCCCCCAACATCACAGCCCCCTTTCTTCCTTTTTCCCTTGTGGCAGCATAGTTCTCCAAACGTCTAAACCCTAGGTCTCCCTTCCCTCAACCAAACCCTAAAATTTGGACTTCAAAAACAATAACAACAACAACAACAACAACAAGCCTTGTTCCAACTAAATGGGGCCAGCTACATAAATTATTGCCTTCCAATCAGCTCTATTTGAGGCCATACTATGGATATCCTTTGTTAGCACTTCTCTTAAGGTCATCTCAGGGGTGCCCCTAGCTTTTCTGATTCCTACGGTGCCACTTCAAACGACTTTCTCGTATCTTATCACTTATTAGAGCTACTTCAAGACCAGCTCTAATATGATCATTCCTTATCTTATTCCTTATCCTATTCTTCTTAGTTTTTCCACTCATCCATCTTATCATCCTGATTTTAGCCACACTGAGTTTATCTGTATGAGGCTTCTTAACAGCCCAACACTTTGAACCATGCATCATAACTAGTTGTACAACGGTCTTATAGAATTTTCCTTTGAGCTTTAAAGGAATACGTCCATCACACAAGACCTCAGATGCACCTCTCCACTTCATCCACCTACAAACTACCCATTCACCCCCCCCCCTTAGTCCTCTTCTTTTCCTCATTAAAACCCTAATTTCAGAAACTTTTATTCTTCCCCAAAACCCTAGAAACCCTAGCCTTCTTTCATCTAACTCTCAAACCCTCCATGCAAATTCCCTACCCTTCTAGGATTCTCTTCCCCTCCCTTCCCTTGCACTCAATCCCAATTAGGAACCCTAGCTATCCTTAGAAACCCTAAATTTCCAAGACCTTAGACTTGACGTTCAATTCTAAATTGTAAATTTCAGCAAGGGTTAGGTTCGAACCTTAGTGGCGACTAGGAGATAAAATGGTGCCTAGGCGGCAATAAGATGATCAAAGCGGTTGGGTAAAATTTTTTCAATTCAACTACTTTTACGCTACTTTTCAATACAACTACTTTCTATAATAAGCTAAACAAATGTTGAATAGTCACATTCATTTTAAAAAATAATAAAAAAACATTCAAATCATAATTATGAAAAATTATTCAAAAAAAGAACATAAACATAAGTTCATCTCATCAAACCATGTTTGTCAAAGTGTCCGCCTAGGCATTTATTGATTCATTGATTCCTGATGTTGAGTATGGCTCATGCTTCACATTTTGTTGCCGACAGGCACGGGGTCCCGCTCTCTAGTGAGCAGGTAGGGGTCTGGGGAGGTTGCCCCGATGGGGGTGTGGGTGCAACACCCCTAGAGCAAAGAATAGGTTCTATGTCACTTTGGGGCCTTGGAGTTCCTTTGTAGATTGGACATCAATTAAGCGGTTGAAAAACCACTTTGCCGCTTAGGCGGACACTTTGACAACTATGGCTTCAAGGTCATCATCCTTTATATTTGCCATCCTCGCTCTTAATACATTGAAGATGGTTTAAATCCTTGGTCATTCCTCTCTTCATTTAGCCACTTCAAAGACAGATTGCTCCCCATCCTAACAATCCAGTTTATTATATAGATTGTCATGTTTCTATGCTCTTGCTTCCGCCTCAATCTTTTTAGCTTCATTCTTGGCAAGCTGTATCTTGCTAGATCCCTCTGTCAAGTTTTTGGGCAAGCTTTCTTGGTCCTAACAGCTGTTCAGATTTCATCATCCCACCATTAGGTTTAGTGGCATGTCGAGAACTTTTGTTTTCCCCAGAACCACTTTAGCAACCTTCTCTATATAGGCTGTCATCTTGTTCCACATTGGATTGATGTCTCCCTTTTAAGTTCCATTTTCTTCATCTGACCGTTTAATCTATAAATGGGATCAAAGATTCTGTATTTAAGTTTGGGCAAACTTGTTGATTGGATATGCGTGGATAATATCATGATAATGTATATGTATGCATATAAATACAGTTGAAATTATTGCAGTTGCTTAATATATCATAGCATATACACATATATATGACCTGTCCATAGAACAAAAATCAATAGGCAAAACATGCTGTGGAACTGGTCTTCATATTGAACTCAGATTTTGTGTACATTCACATGTGTACAATCCCTAGAATCTTGGAAAATCAGTTAGTGCGTGTGTTTGTTTTATATGTTCAAAATCATTAAGCTCTCTTGCTAACTCAGCTTTACATTTCCTGTTTTCATTTTCTTGCTGGTATTTATTTTTTTATTAGGCCTCATTATTCATCAAATATAAGTTAATGAAGAACTTAAGGCTGCTGGACCTATTTATGAATACCTGTCTTATATTTTGTTCTCTTTTTGTCAGGAATTGCTTCCAGCAAGCTTGATTAAATCTATGTATGTATCTTTCCTTGCGGGATGCTTCCGATCAGTACGTTTTGGGTTAGAAGAAGCCCATGGGTAAATACTTACAGTTTTAGTTTTATGATGTGTCATCATGCCATAAACAGCTGGAAACTCCTTTGATTGCCTCCCCTCAGCTCTCCATGCCCCCCCCCCCCCGCCCCACCCCCTTTTTCTGTCTCTTCTCTTCATTCTTTCATTTCCCTTTACTAACTGCTTTTGAAAAATTAAATCAGGAAAGGTCAAGCACTGCAATTCAACTGGTTATTTGAAAAACAAGCCTTTGTTTTGCACTTCGATGGAACATTTTCTGTTGACTTTACCAAGGTTACCTATTACTTACAGTTAAGTGTTGTTCTTCCTCAAATTAAAATACCTGTGGCCTAAAATTTGTTTTCTGGCTGAAGGTTGAAGGAGCTGTTGAGAGTTTGAGCAGGAGGATACTTACAATACAGGCAAAAGGTGACAAAGAAGCTGCAAGGTCACTTCTTCAGGAGTATGGTAAAATGACAGAACCTTTGCAACTTGCGATGGAGAAATTAGAAAAGATCCAGGTATAGGAACTTGGCTCTATTCGACCCATAGAAAAATGACAATTTCCTTTGAGTTGTGCTCTTTTATGCATTTGGTTGGAGGTAAAGTGCATCTCTTGTTTTTCTCTGAATACCTTTCACTCTCTCAAGTGTGTTCATTTCATTTTCACTCTCTCAAGTGTGTTCATTTAATTTTTTCCTCCAAAAATGAAAGAAAACCAAAGGATTTTGCGTTGATGGTACTTTCTGGCCAACATGGCTAATGGGAGACGAGATTTTATTTCTTTCCTCTCCTCCCTTCTCTGGATTATCCTTTCATTTTGGTCCAACCAACCAGAGCGCCCTTGATTCATATTCTTCCTGAGTGGCAACTGAAATATAATGTGCACAGAACAATTTTAAGAATTCAATGGCAGAGCCATTTCCACAGGGAAAGGGAAATGGTAAACAGCTAAAGAGAAGCTACCATCAGCCATATCCTTTGAAGGCATACACCTCTTAAACCTTTAGAAAGAAGCTCTAGATTGAAACATCAAACGTCATGACTTCCATTTTTTGTTCTTCTTCATTTCCTTATTTTCATTACCATCAGTGATGTGCTTTGCCAATACAATGCATTCGCTCTCTATGATTGTAAATGCTTTATGATGGAACTAGGGAATTTGTGTGAGATAATTTAATAATATTTGGTGATCTTCCTAGTATACCATAAAAAATTAGTGCCTTTGTTTGCTATTGACTACCCAAGTAAAAGAAATTCCATTTTCGATGTTGAAGGAGATTCTCCTGAACAAAAATCCCTCCAGTGTCCCTTCGTTTACGTGTGTGCTTAAAATTTCCTATTATATGCTCATAGGTGCACACGAATTTGGTTTTTATAATTTCTTTTTGTTTATCTCAGGTACCAGTGGATATCGTTCCCATATTTCATATTGCCAATGAAATACTGGAGGAGGATCATTAGAACTTTTGGCATGCCATTTCACCTTTCCATTTGGTCTTCTTTGTTTCATTTTTGGTCTGAGAGACCATGGTCTGTGTATTCTCTTTATCTAGAGATGGTCAATGGTTGGAATCAGGCTATGGAGATGATCGATGGTTGGGTTCAGGATATGGCAAAGAAAAGTGTCGCATGTCTTAGAATTTTTGGGTTCAGATGAAAATTGTTATTCTTTCTTGGTTAATAAAATGAAAATATTGATGAGCTACGGTTTGTCTGTCATTTGAGAAGTGGAAAAACAGCTAACATCAACATCTCCTTTAAAGCATGCGCTTTATACATTTCGGGAAGGTTACCTTCAGACCCTTAAGAAGGTGAGTGAAAGTTTCCTTGGTGAAGAGACTACCCATCTCATCTATGTAGTGGTATTCTTATTTCTTCCTCACAAAGAACCCTTGACAATTGAGGAGTCATGGATATGGCCCAAGGGTTGTATGAGAAATCTCATTTGGGCTCAAAATTTGTCAATTTTGCAATGTAGGGTCAACCCTATTTTTGGGAGTAGAAACCAGACAACACTGGGAATGTGTTGATATACTATGGTCTTCTACTTTTTATCTTTTGCATAGAGGTCTTTTACTCAAGAGATGATTAGTTTAACAGTGTGGATTTGCTTTTGGAGGGTGATGGTACATTTAAGTTTGGATCACCTTCCCATCGGGGAAGATCATTGTGTTCCTTTGATGTTTCTCAACCACAAAAAAGAGATGGAGTCATGAGTCGGAGGTAATGATGTGTTTTCTTCTTTATCATGTTTTACCCCCTTTTTTGAGTTTGGATCGTCTCTCTTTGATGAATCTCCTTTGATGGTTTTGACCATAGATTCCCGGGGGTGGGGTGTGGGGGAGGCCACAGGGGATCGTGATGGGTCTTACTTTAATTTC